>NC_092505.1:22811423-23125034 GCF_047511675.1 Marmota flaviventris
TGTACTTTGTAAATAAAAGGTAGATTCATAAATAGAAGTTTCAGATACCAAAGGATCAGTGAAACACAAACACAGTAGAAATAATATCAGGGATTCTTTACAATGCAATGTAGATTATCACTACCAATTTTTTCCGTTGATGATAAAAGTTTCCCATTACTGATAAAGTTCTGCTTATTTTTAATGCTATTCCTAAATTTGTCTATCTTCATATATCACATCAGCCTTTGGCAGACTGTTCTAGTTATTGGGAGATTTGTTGTTCCAAATTACGGAACATTTTGTTTATGAATTATGCTTTCACCATTTTATAGCCTTTTTCCTATTTCCTACAGCATGCATCCAGACAATAATGAGGTTTGAGTGGTTCGCTTGTCAGTATAGCAATGTCTGCTGAAAGTACCTATTGAATTTCTGACACAGTTAATATGAAATCTCTCCCTTATTATGTAATATGAAAACAACACGAATTTGAATTCTATCTGAAATGGCTTTTCATTCCTTAAAAGTCTTTTACTAGTGCAACTTCCCATGGCATAATATTAAATATTATTTTTAACATTTGAATTGTATTGTTAAACCTGACCACTTGTAGTTTCTTCAGATTTGTGCTACCTTTCCCTTTATGAACTTTTATAATTGAAGCATAGTGAATGGAAATGCAAGTCATGAAGCTTTTGCTTGTGAAGTCCTCTACCAACAACACTGTGCCTGCCATTCCTGTACACTCTATATGTTATTGAACATAACTGTATTATGTGTTGGTCACTTAGATATGATAAAGCACCTTCAAAGGATTTTGAAGAGAAAATTATAGAATATAAAATCAGCCCCTATGTTCTCTCTTTAATGACAGGGGTTGTGTTTTTTTAACTTTGAATTGTTAGAAGACACTTGTTGGTTTAGTTCACAATAACCAAAATAAAGAAAAGAGAGATCAATATATAATTTGACTTACAATTAACTTGAGCATACTTTTTCTATTTATTTCATTGAATTCTAGCTTTATTCAAACATGGCTAAAGAGTCACATTATGGTTATTGTACAATCTCTATAAATTTTATTTAAATCACATAAACTTATTCTGTGTGAATCATGTACTTTGCAAAAGATGCTCTTGGGTATTCTCTTTTTGATAGGTATTAGGTCTATAGGTTAAGACTTCTTAGTCTTTGAGTTTGTACATTCTCCAAATTCTCATTTTTCAATGTGCATAAGTTACTATATGTTCCTTAAAAATACTTACATTTGTGTGTGTGTGTGTGTGTGTGTGTCACAGCTAGAACTATGATAACGTACTACCTAATAGGGTTATCTACAAAAGTTCTTCACCTTGTTTCTGATTTGATACATATTAAATGTGTATGTATTGGCTCAATCTAAGTATGTGTTGGCTCAAAATAGCAAAACCTGGATCTCTAAGCTCTTGATCAAAAATTCTCATTTGAACTTGATATGAATGAGCCACAGCAGTTTTTGATAACTTATATTTTAACTGTAAGAATTATCTACCTAGCAGGGAAATTTGATAAAAGGCTGTATGTATCTACACTGAAAAAAAATTCCTAAAATATAGAACTTTGTTTTCATTACAGTATAGGAAAAAAAAAATAACACTGGATTTTTAGTTCTAAGATAAGGGAGTTGAGATATAGAAATTGTGTTATTTTTAAATCTGTTCCTTTTTGAGAAGGTGTTTTATAGGGAAAATAAGTCGAGGAAACAAAGTCTAGTTTTATGGAAGAAATAAGATGGGCATAAAAAAACATAGATTTTTAGCAATTAATTCTTGCAAAGAAGGAATGCTTTCAGATATCAAACCATAAGAGAATTCTGAAAGAGAACTTGAGAAGAAAAGTACCATTAAAACTTAGTTCTGTTGAGTAATATTCCCTTGTATATATATTTTATCTATTGAAGGGCATCTAGGGTGGTTCCACAGTTTAGCTATTGTGAATTGTGCTGCTATAAACAATGATGTTGCCGTGTCCCTGTAGTATGCTGTTTTTAAGTCCTTGGGTTATAGACCAAGGAGAGGGATAGCTGGGTGAAATGGAGGTTCCTTTCCCAATTTTCCAAGGAATCTCCATACTGCTTCCCATATTATTTGCACCAATTTGCAGTGACAGCAGCAGTGTATGAGTGTACCTTTTCTCCCACAATCTTGCCAACACTTATTGTTGTTTGTCTTCATAATAGCTGCTATTTTGACTGGAGTGAGATGAAATCTTAGAGTGGTTTTGATTTGCAATTCTCTAATTGCTAACGATGATGAAGATTTTTTCATATATTTGTTGATCGATTGTATATCATCATCTGAGAAGTGTCTGTTCAGGTCCTTGGCCCATTTACTGATTGGGTTATTTGTTTTTTTGTGGGGTTTTTTTTGTGTGTGTGTGCTCAACTTTTTGAGTTCTTTATATATCCTAGAGATTACTGCTCTATCTGATGTGTGAGGGGAAAAGATTTGCTCCCAAGATGTAGGCTATCTATATACCTCACAGATTGTTTCTTTTGCTGAGAAGTTTTTTAATTTGAGTCCATCCCATTTATTGATTCTTGATTTTAATTCTTGCACCACTGCAGTCTTATTAAGGAAGTTGGGGCCTAATTCCACCTGATGGAGATTAGGGCCTACTTTTTCTTCTATTAGATACAAGGTTTCTGGTTGTATTCCTAAGTCCTTGATCCATTTTGAGTTGAATTTTGTGCATGGTGAGAGATAGGGATCTAATTTAATTTTGTTGCATATGGATTTCCAGTTTTTACAGCACTATTTGTTGAAGAGGCTATCTTTTTTCCAATGCATATTATACATAATGGAATATTACTCAGCAATGAAAGAGAATGAAATCATGGCATTTGCAGGTAAATGGTTGGAGTTATAGAAAATACTGCTAAGTGAAGTTAGTCAATCCCCCCCCCAAAAAAAAAATGCCAAATGCTTTCCTTGATATAAAGAGGCTGATTCATAGTGGGAAAGGGAGAGGGAGCATGAGAGGAACAGACAAACTCTAGATAGGGCAAAGGGGTTGGAGGGGAAGGGAGGGGACATGGGTTTATTAATGATGATGAAATGTGATGATCATTATTATCTAAAGTACAGGTATGAAGAATCAAATTGATGTGAATATACTTTGCATACAACCAGAGCTATGGAAAATTGTGCCCTGTAAGTGTAATAAGAAATGTACTGCATTCTACTGTTATATATACATAAATAAATAAATAAATAAATATCAAATGATTCTTAAATTCCTGGAAGGAAAAAAAAAGCTTATCTATGTGATCAAAATCAGATTAATAGAGTACCTCTGCATATTTCTAAGTTGATGTCATTGTTGACCTTAGGTTAGCTGCCATTAAAATGAGAGACTATGAGATAAGTTTTAAGAAATAAATTAGGCTTGATAAACTTATCTGAGACAAATTGTAAATATATTGGCACATGGAACTAAATAGAAGAAAAGAAAAACAGAATCATTAAGAAAAAACATGTTCAAGATTTATGCAAATTGATACTGCAAATGCTTTTATCTCTGAGTCTTATATGAATCCTTATGCTCTAAAATGCCCGTGAAAGGTGTATGAAGAGAGACTTTTCTTTTAAAAGCATAATCTAATAATGAAAAGCAGTCATTACACTTTTATTAAAACTACAATGAGAGGAAAATCCAAATTCTGCATGGAGCAAGGGGCCTAAAGTGTTTACAAGTTAGATTGGGAGGGGTTAGATATAGTCAGTTTTGTTTCAAGAATTTCTCACTGTTCATTCTTTGCAGATATAAGGTATTTAAATTGCATTAAACATGGAGTAGGATGCAAGCACTGTAAGACTAAGGTTACAGATAGTTATAACACACGTTGGTTAACTTTAATGTAAAAGATTAATGGGAAAAATGAGGGGTGGGGATGTAGCTCTGTGACAGAGAGCCTGCCAAGCATGTGTGAGGCAGTGGGTTCAATTCTCAGTACTACATATAAATAAATAAAGTCCCATTGCTATCTAAAAATATTTTTTTTAAAAAAAGAGTAACGGTATGGAACCACTGCTAAATTCAGTAAGAAGCTTTTATTCCTTCACCCTGTTCAAAAGCATAGTTGGTTAAAAGAACTATAGATTGTGGTCAAGTGCAATATGGAGATGCTATATCATATTTCTTTCTCTCAGCTATGTACGGACATGGAACATACCTGATGAGATATGCTCCTTCTCAAGGTCTAGCCCATGGAAACCTCCCACTAGCAAGCTTCCTTGCTATTTCCCTTCTGTCTTGCTGCAGGTAAGCAGGGGGTTCTTAAAATCCAATGTTAAAGATAATGGAGGAAATGGTGAGAAGAGCTGGGATGACCTAAATTACTGCTTAAAGAAGTATTTCCTACCCATCAAGAATACTGATTTTCATTTCATGTGTGAAAAAAATCTAAATCAATATTGGTTAAAACACTGAAATTTTGTAGACTATGCACTTCAACTGACAACTATTGATAGATGCCTAACGTCTATTCTTTGTTCTATGTAAGTAATCTGATTCCCCATCCCACTCCCCACCATCCCTCTTCTGGTGTTTTAACCTTTTGTTCTGCACCTGTGTTGCCTGATATACTGTAGCCTGCAAAAATGTTGAGTCACATTGTCTGGGGCAGAAAAGGAGCTTCACTATGAAAGGTTTGGGACAAAGCATTTACTTCCCTCATCACAGAGAATCTTGATACTACTAAGACCTGAATTCTTATCCTCCCTTCCCAGGATAATCAATATGGTGGCACTAGGAGGTAGGGTCTTTGAAAAGATATTAGGTTATAAGGGCTAAGCACTCATGAATAGAGTTAGCACTCCTATATAAAAAACAAGAGGTTATTTTATGAGTCCAAGTACAATCATCACACTTCGAAGGAGAGGACTGTCACTCTCTCAAAGTTCCAACAAAATTTCCTTGTGTCTCAATGTCTCTACTTCTATCATTCTGGCAGTCCTAAACTAATCTTTAAAGCAAGGAAATGTAATGTAGTGCTAGCCACTTAGGAGACCACACCCATTCAACAGCTATAATCTCCAGGTAGTGGTAGGTCCCTAAATAAATCATTACCATGTTATTTAAAACAAAACAATGATTTGCAGACATTCAAATCCTTATTTGGGGGGATTACTTCTCTCTAAAAGAAAGAAGCATATTCTTATGAAAATATGTAAAACAAAGTAATTTATGTGTATCCCTCATCATGAAATAGGATGTGTTATATTTTTATAGATTACATAATCTGGTTAGGATCAGATTCCATTAACATGTTCAGGTTCGGTGTTAAGAGAAATTTGGCTCTAGAAAGATCCATGGGTTCCTTGTACTTATCCCTTGTTCTTACCATTTTGCATAGGGCGTCACCGGGTCTCCTCACAGGTACTCTGTGAGGTGGGTACCACAATCTGGTTATGGGGGATAAGAAAACAGGGCTCCAAAGCCGGGTGATGGGCAGCCAGCCGGCACCTCCCTGGTGTCACCCTCTCTTCCTCGGCACAGTGTGATCCGCTGGGTCTAATGTTCAGAGACATTCCTCTCCCTCGCCCCTCTTCCAGGAAGCTACTTGAAAGCTTCCCTGCCCTTGACACAAAGTGTTCCAGGTCAGTAAACATTCTAGAAGCATCTATGACTGAGGATATTTTAAGAGACAGACAGAATTGGAAAGCAGCCAGTTCCCCCATACTTTCCTGTAGAGCATGGAGAACTTTGTGGTTTGAATGTGGCTAGTATCTCTGAAATGTCCATATGTAAAAGCTTGGTTCCCAGAGGCTGTATAGGGAAGTACTGTGACCTTTTAAGACACAGGGTCAAGAGGGAGGTCCTTAGGTTATTGGAGTTATTTCCTCCAAGGCAATTGTGAGACCTTGGTCTTCTGTTGTCTCTCTACTTCCTGGTTCAAGATATGAGCTTCCATATCCACTCAATGCATTTCTACTATAATCTGCTGCTCTCATCAGAAGCTTAAACACATGGGGTTGCCCCATTATAGATTTGAATAATAAGTAAATAAAATAAACCTCTTTATTTCATGAGCAGCCTATGTTATCTATTTTACTGTAGTAAAGTGAAGCAGACTAATGCAGTGGCTCATATGGTAGAGATTTAAATATTTGAATTTAATCAAACTATTAAACACATATGTTCTACTGTCCTAAATATTATGTAAAATATAAAATTATGTTGACATGAATGAGTTTTACATTACTAAGACAGATAATTTACTTACCTTTACTGTAAATATCAGGCCAATCAGTGTTGGGAAAAACAAAGAAAACATGCATGAAATAGTATATTTAATCTATTTAATTTCTTTTAACTGCTTTTGATTGTAAAAAGCAATGGTTAGGTTGTATTAATCAATTTTTCATGTTTTTTTTCATTGAGTAATAAATTTAAAAATTATAAAATACACTGAATTATATTCATTATGCAAAATTTGAATGTTTTCTAAAAATATAATATCATAAATATAAATGCTCAAAATCTTTTAAATAATATCATTTTCTTATCAAACATATGTAATAAAATTAAAGGCAATTAAAATTAAAGGCAAAATCCCAATTATGATGAATTAATATCAAAATATAAAATCAAATTGATTCATACTTCCTACAAATAAAATTACTGCACTATAATAAACTGCAGCAATTATTATTTCTAGATACTTATGGACAAAATTGTATCAGGCTATAGATGTTATTTGTAGACCTACGTAAACAACTTTGAGTAATATGCATTTTAATATATTGAAAATGTCCCTCACTGGGCAGCATACGTAAGGAGCCAGTTCCTTTTGCTGTCTCCAACTGAAGTATCCATAGTGTGTTTTTTAAAGAGAAACATATGCAAAAATATTACAAATTCATAAAATGGTAGCATTTTAGTGATATCAAAATTTATTTACATATTTTATATCCTTCTATGTTGAAATGTTTAGAAAAACGCACGACACCCCAAAGTTGCCTTTAACAGGAACATGTTGATACTCTGAGTTTGCCTCAGCTTCAGTGCTTGCTGAACTTGCCAAGGTAATCGCTTCAAACTCTCATTCGGTATCGCTTACATTAAGCTCGTGGTTCGTGTTTTACTCGGATCAGTGTTTATAACAGATGCTTTTTTAAAATGCCAATGCAGCTTTCAGCCGCAATCACTAAGTCAGAGTTTAAATCCAACATCTGGCACTATATGTCACCACCTGAGGTAAATAACACTCTCAGTGATGTACTTGTCTGGCCTAATAAATGTGTTCATTTGAAACTGTCATTGGTGGATGCCATGATTTATTACAACTTGTACTTTTTCAAAATACCATACCAGCCACTGTTCAATAGAATATTAGTTCAAGAACAATGCTGGCTATTCCAACATTGTCTTCTCTGTTATCTAGGTACTAGAAAGAAAGACTAGAAAATAAGGAGTTGAGTAATGAAATACATACAGAATGCTGAAAGAATGGTAGTCATTTAGTGACAGAAATATAAAATGGCCATTAAGTAAGACAGCCAATAGTTGCTACCACTGCTCTTGAACCTCTTGTTAGTTTTAATGCAGACCACATCAGTGGGGTTTATCAAGCTGACAGGCTTAGCAAGTCAATTTTAACATCAATACTCTGGTGACACATACATGTTTGAGTTCTTATTAAAAAGGATTTCCAGAAAAAAATTGAAATAAGAAAATAACTACTTTTAACAATGTGATTGATAGAATAGAATGCATTCAAATGAACTGGTATATTAGGAAAAATAAAAAGAAATTCACCTTCAGGAACCAAGTAGAAATAGAATTGCCTAATCATTAGCAGCATATACGTATATTTTTGATTTTGAAGCTACATAATATTCAAGATAATGATAAGTGTTTGCAATATTTTATTGTGTCATAATAAATAAAAATGCAAAAAGACATTATGCTAAATCAGTATATTAAATAATGAAAATGTACTCAATGGTACAAATCATTGAGTTCACATACTTTATAGATTATTTTGTTAACAGCAAAATTTCCACTGTAATTAAAAGTATAACACTTGTTTTTTTTTTTTTTTTTTTTCTTTTTCATCTGATTGCTTCATGATTTGTACCTAGATTTATTTTTCCAAACTGATTTGGAAGCTAAACTTTTTTCTTTGTTATTTACTTGCATAATATATCTTAGAAATAACAATCTGTCTGTAGTATTATTATGGCTCAGCTTCTAGGTTTTCCAATGTAGAAAATTTGGCAAATATGCAGAAAAAATAATTACTCATATTAATTATATCCTAACTCTAAGGAGTAATGGACAGACATATCACATGATCATTAAATTGTCAAAAATTGCACTAATATTTTAAGAACTGCTAATATATACCTTGTGGCCTGTTAAATGAACTAAAAACGTGTTTTCTAACTTCAACATTGGCTTATATGGTATATGCCAAATAAGCAGAATGTTGACGTGATTCCAAGAAAATGCTAGGCAGCACACATACATAGTGGCTTACATTATCTTATCAATGGAAAACCTAGTATTGCTGTTTTATTGTCAGTATGTGCACACAGAAAGCAAAATATAGGCTTTTCTGGCTATAGGCTCCTTCTAACTTATTGACTTAACTACGCTTAACCATGACAGCTTGACTTCATTTTGCACATAGCTGTCATCTGATATGAGTGTCATATATGTGAATGTGTATGTATATGTGTGTGTTGGAAGTATGACTGAGTTATAAACTCAGATCTATTTTAAGTTACTAATATGTAGCAGGAAGAAACAATTTTACTTCTGCTTATTTTGGTAGTAAACTAATATCTTACCACTTCCTCTTCTCAATTTCTAAATTTATATCATTCTATGGTCTTGAAAAGCATTTTAAGGAAGATATTTCATTAATCAATGATTACTCATTAAAAGAAAACCAAGTATAGAAGTCTACAGAAGAATGTTTTACTAAAGTGTATTGTCAGTTATATTTTATTGGAGAAGGATCACTAATGTTTTGAATATAGAAAGCTGTTACAGGGTTATCTGAATTGCCAGAGGGTCTCTAAATTTATTGAGTAGATTTAATTCCAGAAGTCTGTAAAGAAATGCAAGGAGTTGTAAAAGAGTTCATTTACTCCATGATCTGAGGTAACTCAATCCCTGTGCAAAACCAGCCTTTTACGGTGAAAAAGGAATTTGAAATACACCTTTGGTTACTAAAACAGCCTATTATTAACTGTATAGTTATAAACACCATAATGCTAAATTTAAATTCCTTGGATTAATGCTCTCTCATATGAACAACAGATTATGATCAATTACTTATTATTTTAAAAATCAATAAAAGTATTTCTAGGTTATGCAGCTAAAATCAAAAGGTCAACAATATTGAAAGTATAAACAATTTCTAGAGCTATTTAAAACAAGCCTCTCAAAAGTTACAAGGACAATACTTTTATTAAAAATGTAACAAAAAATTATGGAAATAATATTTAAGGTGTTACAGTGTTTTTATTCTTTTAGCTCATTTTTCTATAGTGGAATTGCAAAGAAACCATTTGGAGTTAGAAACATAATAATATGTAGTAGCTTTAGAGACCTTTAGAATCTATGTACAAGTTAAGGAATGTTCTGTAAGGGAATTTGGAACATATAGTAATACCTACCAGAGATAAATTGCAAGACTCCCAGTGGGTATCTGAAACCACAGATAGTAAGAAAGTCTATAGGTGCTGTGTTTTCTTATATCCCCTGACGTATTGCCACATAATACCAGAGTAAATCTGTCCTTCCATTTTTTTGTGTCTTGGTGACTTCTTTATATCACTTCCCTTGTACTTTGAGATCTTTAGTAAGTAAAATAAGGGTTACAAAACAAACACTGTGATACCACAACGGTCAATATGGTAACTGGGAAGGCTATTAAGGGACCCACAGGCAGGTAGTATATATGGTGTGGCTTCCAGTGGGAAGGAGTGGGATGGGGGCTCAAAATTTCATCATGCTCCTCAGAAAAACATGCAATTTAAAATTTACAAAGTATTTATTTTTGGAACTTCCCACTTAATATTTTCTGACACCTGTTAATGACAGCTATCTAAAAGTACAGAAAATAAATCTAGGGATCAGAAAGTCCTATTGTTTGGGCACATGGTGAGAGTTCATTGATGCTAAAGTTGCATGTCCAAGAGGGGAAATTGCACATGACCAAATTACCTAAAATATTATGTGACCTAAAAGAAAACCAAGTATAGAAGTCTACAGAAGAATGTTTTACTAAAGCAGTCCCATGATTATTTTATACATTATCTGTTCTATTTTTTTATTTTACTTTTTGCAGTACTAAGAATTAAGTAATGCTCTACTGCTGATCTACATCCTAGCTCTTTTTATTTTTATTTATGTATGTAAATGTGTATACATATGTATATGTGTATATATTATATATATGCATATATATATATATATATATATATATATATATGCATGTATATATATATATATATTCATTTTTGTTTTGAGACAGGATCTTATGAAGTTGCACAGGCTGTCCTCAAACTTGTGATTTACCTGCCTCAACTTCCCAAGTACCTGGAATTATAGGTGTGTGTAACTGCACCTATTTCTGTCCATTTTTAGCAGACTAATAATTGGATAATTCCCCAGTATTCCCAGGGTAATTTTGTTTGTTATATTATTTGGTGTTAGTTCTTCCTTCAAAGTCTTTGTCTTTGGAAAGCCTTACAGAGATTGGTGGCAGACAATAAAACCACTATGTGGCCTTTTTCAGGAACTGTACAACAAAGTCTAAAAGTCTGAAGCAGCAGACACATCTACAGAAGTAAAGTTAGAAGCTACGACAAATGCAAATAACATCTGACAAAAAGAGAACTTCATAGTACAGAATCAATAACCAAGATTTTTGTGTGAACAGAGGGTACAGCTAGTGATGTATGTTCAAACATAAGAAAAGGGGACATTAGTGGAAACCTATCATGTTTGGAATGCCACTTCCATACCTAAACATATTTCTCCACATTGTATTCTTATTTCTCCAAACAGGTGTCATGGTTGAATATGGCAGTCTTCTGTGCATTTAAGTTGTGAGTCTGTGATCCAGATGTTCTCATTCAGAGACACTCATTAAAAAAAATTTCAGTTCAGCCAAGAAAAAGCTGAAAGTTTATTGCTGTTGTAATCTATTCCTTATAGTGGAGTATTGTGGAGATCTAGAAGTGATAGTGATAGAAGCCCTGGACACAGTTATTTTCAATATACATACTGACACAGAGAGAAAAAAAGGAGAGGTGATTCTGCAAGGCTAGAGGTTTGTGTCTCCTAGAAATTATAAAAGTTATCCAATGTCCTTTAACAAATTACTTTTTGGACTATAGTAAGTAAATAAAATTGAGGTTCTCCATTAAAAAATATTCCTATCTCGAAAAGATATGGATTTCAGTGTATGAAAAGATGTTCCACATTTAATGTCATTGGGAAAATGCTTAATAAAACAACACTGAAATACCACTACACACTTATTAGGATGGCTAATATCCAAAACAATGGCCATACCAAATGCTGATGAGCACGTGGAGCAGAAGAAACACTCATTATCTGCTGGTGGGAATGTAAAATACTATGGACATTTCAAAGACCAATTTGGCAGTTTCTTACAAATTTAAATATATTCTTACTATACAGTCCAGCAATTTCACTCCTTGGTATTCATCCAAAGGAGCTGGAAATGGCTAATTAGAGTCATTTTATTAATAACTGCCAAAATCTGAAAGTAACCAAGATGTCCTACAGTAAGTGAACAGATAATTAAACTGTGGTCTAATGAACAGATAATGAAATATTATTCATTATTAAAAATACATGTGCTATTAAGACATGAAAAGATGCAGAGGAATATTAAGTGTATATTACCACTGAAAGAAGAAAATATTAAAAGGCTCCAAATTATTTATTCAAACTGTATAAGTATTCTCAAAAAGGCAAAACTATGATAAATGATCGATGGTTATCAAGGGGCATAAGGAAGAAAGGTATAAACAGAGTAAAGGCAATATCCGGGGCAGTAAAAAAGAGTGTTTATTAGCAGAACATGCCATTATACATTTGTCCAAATTCATAAAATGTAAAGCACTAAGAGCCCTAATATAATAATGATAATAATGATGTTTAATGAGATGGAATAATGCCATTTCAATTTATGTGTATTTGTGGAAAATATTTTTACCTGTGACTTCAGAAGGACAGATAAAGAAATGTTTGAATGGGAATAGATTGAGAAGATCAGAATGAACCTAATAATAATAATGACTAAATTCTGAGCATTTGAGAAGAGCTTTGGGTTCTTTATATTTTCCCTGACTTACCAAATATAAGAACTCAGATTTTGAAGTATGGGTGAAAAAAAAGGTGGATTTCCAGATGCCCCACTTCAACTATGAAAGGCTCTGCCTCTCAAATGAAGCAGAGTGGATCATTCCTCAGTTTCCTGTTAGAATAGGCCTGAGGTTTTATCTCAGCAGGACAACTCTTGCCTAGAACACTCATGACCCTGGGTCAGCACCCCAAAAAGCAAACACAAAATTTAATATTTCACAGTCATTCCTTAATACAATTGTGTTTATTTGCTTTATATTTTTATGGTTGATTTGTGTTCATCTTATAGTGGGAATTTCACTGGAGAAAATAAAAGCAAATTAAATCAAAATACATGTTATTACGGTTCCAAGGTAAGAAAAATAGTTTGCCATATATGTTTTCTTAGAAATTTTTCTCAGGTTTTCCCTACTTGATTTTTCTAAATCTGCAATAAAAATTTAATCTCTATGAAAAGATAGTTTATCTTTTCTTATTGCCAAAGTTTCTTAACATGTATGTTTTTCACACTTTAACATTTCTGAATCAGTATGATTTAAATCAGTAAGTGTGAATAATACAGTTTTATACTTGAATCTGTTCTGTTATCATGCCCATGAGTTTAGTTTCTATCTTAAAAAATGAAAAGAAAAATTGAGTAATATTCCATTCTTTTAATGTTGATGATAGACTATATAATTAGTGATAGACTATATAATTGGTATTAATATTTATGTTATACATTGGAAACATTATGTTAATAGTGTTGTACCCATGGAATTAAATCCCCAAGTGTGCCTTCTAGCATTTTCCATGTCACAGCAAATTAAAGACGCTGCCTGCCTACTCTTAAAACTATAATATGCTCATAAAACATGGAGTTTTGTCTTACTGAAAAACTTACTTGTGAAAGGTTCACTGTCTTAGACATTTATTAAAAGTAGTCAATGGACAAAGATGTGACTCAGTGGAAAAGTGCTTGCCTAGCCCTGCATTTATCTCTAGCAGAAAAAAAAGGAAAAGAAAAAAAGTAAAGAATAAGAAGAAAGAGGAGGGGGAAGAAGAAAAGGAGGAGGGGAAGTGGGAGAAGAAAAGAGAACAAAAGTTACAAGAAAACAGTAAAGCTTTTCCAACAGTTGCTAGTTGTTCCGCCTTTAGTGAGATTTTTTTTTTAAATTTTATGTAATACATTAAAAAGAGATTGTGTAAAAAAGTTTAATATTCACTTAAAAATCTATAAGAAAACATGAGTATAGTTTTAAGGTATGTTGGGATGTCACAATCTATAAACCATTTTATCAGGAAAGATATTATTTTAATGTGAGGGATCCAGCTAAAATTGCAATAAAAATAAAATTTCTATTAATTTTATTATTTTTTTCATTGTCGTTATCATTATATGTTTAAAGTCATACACAAAGAAACCCTCTGGCTCATACTATAACTTTAGGTATCAAATGTTCATATACTCTGTTTTATTTATGCACTATATATTTTTCCTTTAAATAGATCGACTCATTTAATTTCTCTTAAGTACCTATTTATAATCTGGATTGTCTTTTCATACTCAATTATTTTCACATTGCTTTAATAGCATAAATTTGGTATGGACTATTGGATTTGGTCTTAAAACATTAAGACGCTCAGTTTTCTTGTCTGTAACTTAATGTATACCAGTGGCATAGAGGTGTTTCAGTCTCAGCGTCATTTAAAGGGAAACCGTACTGTCCACTCCTGGTAGAGGTAAGTGAATCTCCATAATCACACAACCTGCATTAGTTTCCTAAGGCTGCTAGGACAAAGAACCAAGCAACCTACAAGTATATGAATAGGTACCTACTCTGCCTAAATCACCAGGGAGAAATTGTAGTCATCTCTCTCCTGGATTCTGGTCGTTTGCCTGGAATCTTTGCCATTTCTAGGCCAGCATATATGTCACCCCAAAATCTGCTTTTGTGTCCATGTGACATTCTCCCTTTATATATTATTTTATATATACACACCATTTATATTGGAATAAGTCTCACCTACTGGCCATAGGAGTTCCTAACTAGTTATATCTGCAGGGGCCTTATGTCTAAACACATTCTGAGATAATTGAGGTTAAGAATTTCAATTTGTGAATGACACAATTCAACCCAAAACACACCTCCAGAAAGTATATTGAGGGGCTTTCTGATTCATTTTATAGATTCAAAACCATAATATTTACAAGCATCCTTGTAAATTTTGTCTGTTTAAATAACATAAAAGAAGTTTTTAGTCAATTTCTCACAAAGATTTGATTTTTTTTTTCTCTGATATGATTGTTAACAAAATAAAAACTTGAAAATACAAATTACTCCTAATGATATTAATTCTTTAAAATCCTTCTTAGGCATGTTTCTTGTGCTTAAAAATAATATTAGGGACCAGTATTAAAACTGCGGTTTGAAAAAAAACACAGATAATCAATAATGGAGTTCAAAAATTATCTACATATGTAAAAGTACTCTCACTACTTTTATTGGAAAAAAAAAAGTTTTCATTGTCTTAATACTTCTTATTGTTAAAATTTTACATGTTTCTGATTACATTCTATTTTTTGTCCAAAATACTTTTCTATATCTTCATAAAGTTAAAACATGATTGTGTTTCCTATTAAAAAGAAAAAAGAAATCCTATAGTAAAAATATTCCACCCTGTAAATTTTGTTCTTTTCCCTTCATAATTGAGGCTTTATTTATTAGAACTTATGTTATTTTTTAAGTTCAAATAGCAGACTATTTTTGGTATTCATCCAAAATGGTATTTACTATGAACTGCCACATTACTCTCATAAAATGCAGAAATAACAGTTTTGTCATCTCATACAGGATACTTTTTCTTCTGATGGTATTTTGTCCTGGAAACCCTCCTGTGGGGCATTTGAATGACTACTGTTCATGTTATATAGATTGAAAAAGGTCATGCTCAAGCATCTCTTTCATTACACAGCCCATTAATCAGGGAATTGCTGCCTAGTTCTACTTGAAGCCTTTTGATGTTAGATTTTTTTTTTCCCCACATTCTGGTTGGAAACGTTTGTCTGTTTTTATTTATATATTTTTCTTTCTAGTGTCTTCAATTCTTGATGGCCTCAACAAAATCTCCTGTGTCTTTTTTTTAGGTGTAATTGTTGACAAGGTTGTATTACTGAATTATTATGTTCAATACACTCTGAAGTTTGATCAGTGCCTGTGTGTATGAATCCATATTTATCTCTGCCAGATCCCTGTGTCTTCTGAAGATAGTAACCAGAAAGTAAATTTGTTGAAAAGCAAGTACATCTTCGGATCAGTAATTTATTTCTTTCTGAATTTAAACCCAATGATACTTAAAGAAATTAAATGTATTTCACTTTCCTGAGCCAATTTACTATTCATTTTGTCCTGATGTAAAATTTTTATTTGTTCCTTAAACTACTGTTCACTTTTAAGCTCCTTTAATTACTTTCTTCCCTATTTGAAAAATCAAGATAGGATCTTAGATAATAAGCCATTCTTTTCCACAACATCAGGGGGTACATAGAGCTAATTTGAATAAAGGAAGTCTCTCTCTCTCTCTCTCGTTCTCTCTCTTATAATATTATATATATATATATATATATATATATATATATAAAACACAGTTGGGTGGAACATGAAAAAGATATAAATCCTACTGTGATATTTAAGTAGAAACTCTGAATTTTAAATCTATAGACTTTATTTTTGCATCTAATTCTCTTATGTCTGGTGTAATATCACTAGCTTAAATTATCTGGCTGAGTGGATACATATAAATTCTATTCAAGAACTTTAATTGTGTGTACTGTACTAGTACTTAGGTTGGAAAAAGTTTGTAAATTGTTATTGTATTTATTTTCATAATATTGGAAAAGCTCAACAAAACTCATATAATCATACCTAATGCAAAGTATGTAATTCCACATTACTTGGCATGGGATCAATGTAATATAATCTCTAGAACTGAAGGTTAGTGTGTGGATTTTATTCAGGAATTTCTTTTTTTTTCTGGTCACTTTAAAAATGTTATCTTTAAAAATGTTTTTATTCTCGCTTGTCACGGGCTTTGTTTTCTAATTTCTCTCATATTATTTGTCTTATACAACAACAGTTTCTGAACACATGTGTGATGAGCTAAGTATGGTATAGTTACAAATTAAAACTAAAAACTCTCTTGACTTCACTTCAAATATGATAGATATCTAAATGCCAAACAAATATGATATAGATCTAAATGACAAACAACACATTCAAATGAATCTCTCTCTCTCTCTCTCTCTCTCTCTCTCTCTCTCTCTCTCTCACACACACACACACACACACACACACACACACACACACACAATCTGAACATTTCTGTACCCTCTGAATTCACATTGAAATCCTAATCCTCAAGGTCACCCAAGGTGATGCTATTAGGAGGCAGGAACTTTTGTGAGGAGATTAGGATTAATGACCTAATACAGTCTTGGTAGCTCATTCATTCCGTCTGCCATGGTGGCATGAGAAGTTACAGTGAGAAGACTTTTATGAAGGAAGCTGGACCTCGCCAGACATTAGATCTGTAGGGGACTTAGTAATAGAGTTCTCAGCTTTCAACACTGTGAGAAATTAGTTTGCTTTCTTTTTAACTATACAGATTGCTGAGTTTCCCTGTGAAATATTCACATGTGCATATTACATAATTTCATCAGATTCAGTCCCATTACCTTCCCTTACCCTCCCTCCTCTCCTCCTCCTTGGTTATACCCTTCCTCTTCCCCAGTGTTCTCCTTCTACTTTTCTGACATCCCATCTTCTTTCTCTAGCTTCCACAGATGAGAGAAAAACACAAGACGCTTGTCTTTCTGAATCTACATTTCAAATTACACTACAGAGCCATAGTAAATTTCTGATCTTTAGAAGTTTCTTAAGATATTTTGATATTGCTGTCAGAACAGAGCATGATATATATGCATTATAAATCTATCTATACCTATATATTCAATTAGTAATAAGATTGAGACTTGATAAAAATGTCAAAAAATAAAACATATCAATAAATCACGTCCACATTTGTCTACACTTTTAGTTTTCAGCAGTCTGCACAGTGTGGTTCTCTGGATATGGGACTCATTTTTATGAGCCAGTAGGAGCTACCCAGACATCCACAGGGGCTTGGTGAAGCTTATGTCAAAAGTATCAAATAAACTAGAAATTAAAATCAACTGGAGCTGCCAAACTAAAGAATGGGCTGGAGATCCACTGTCAGGAAGATCTGCACACAAGAAATAACAAATCCTTGGTCCCTTGCCCCGCCCACTCTTTTGCCATCATCCCTTGTAAGCTTAACTGAAGGAACTAGATCCCTAAGTGGTACTTGGCAGAGAAAAACAGTTTACAAAGTCCCATTCCTGCTGTCACAAAGTAAGGTACAGATCAGTGGATTTAGAGTTAAAAGAAGGTAATTCAACAACTGGTGGACAAATTATAAACTAAGAAGTTTATTGATGCAGCAGCCTTGACTGCCTTCTGTCTTTGTCCATGTACTTGTTCTTGTCAGGCCTGTCGATACTCCGTTGGCATCAATGCAAGAACAATGTGCTCTGGGCCTTGGCCATAGGTCTCAGTGCCTGTTCACTCCATCTCCTCTATGGCAGTGTCTTTGGCAAAGATTAATTTGTGATGGAGCTCAGACTCTAAAGCCTGAGGCGATTTTTGTGAGATATCATTTTTTTTTTCCAAATTTATCTTTAAAATTGATGACATTTTAGTTAAGATTTCAATTGGGTATACATTAATGGAAAAACTGATATATCTGGACAAACAATAAAAAAAAGAAAAATCAATATTTCGAGAAAATGAAGAGCATTTAGATTGAACTGATGGTTTAACTATTTTTATGTAATAATATTATTTAAAATTGGCTTCATGTACAGAAATAAATAAGTGAAGATTACAGAGTCCATAGGTGTAGGGACTTCTTCATTGTTATAATGAAGGTCGAGCATATTTGTGTTCTTCCTTGAATACCTCTTTATAAAATATTGGATTTATGTAAGATAAATAAAAATTTTTCCCTAAAGTTCTGTATGCAATAGCTACCAATTTCTTAATTGTCTGATTTGAAGACTTTCACATAACTATAGAAAAGATCTTAGATCTTCTCACACACCCCAAAATGGAAATCATAACAGGGCTGTAACATGGCATTTGATAAAACATGGATCAGACTTCAGAATGAAGGGAATATAATTATTGTAAAACATATCAATCTTTTCAATAATGCGAAGATACTCTATTATGTTAAGTAAATGAAAGTGAATAGATTGACTAGGCTTCAGTTATGCTAAATAAAAACTCAGAGATTTTTTTTCCCCCTCTGGCTTTCTTCACCTTTTCTTTATTTCTTATTTTATTAAGTTTCTTCAGCAGTTAGGGCACATACACGTAGCCACAATCATGCAGGAAAAAAGAGAGCTCTTTTTTACTAAAGAAAAATCAAGTGTCTTAGAATATACTGTTCTTGGGCCATACTAATTCACATTCATTGTCAGAAACCATATGTAAAAGGAAGAAAATGAGTGATTAACAAAAAATATCAGAGGGAATAATGGTTTTCATTAGGTTTTGCAACGATTGTTATTCTACTTTTATGCAATTCTCTTGGCATCACCCAGATCAGTTTGCAATTTTTGTGGGTTTTTTTAATTGGGGGGGGGTTGGGGTAGGTCCCTCAAGTTAGTGGTATAGCCTCCAGTGGCCCAGATTTCATTCACATTTTTACATTACAACTTTGAGGGAAGCGAGAACTGATTTTCCAAAAGCAATGATGGAATGTTAAAGAGTTCATTCTTATTTAACACAGCTATTCCTCCTGAAACACATTTCACTTACATTGTGGAGATAACAGAATATTTTTGACTGGTGTGGGCCCATCACCAACCAATTCTGGAGTTGAGGATAGAATCAATGAATGTAATTCAGCATGTGGAGAAATGGAAGTTGAAAGAATAACCATAGTATCATTGAAACTTTGTCCACCAGTAGTGACTATAAATGTTAATCAGCTTTCTCTTGATGTGACAGAAATATGTGAGGTAAATCAACTAAAAAAAAGGAAAGGTGAATGTTGGTTAATAGTTTGAGAAGTTTCCATCCATGGTCATTTAGTTCTTTGGCTTTGGGATTGTGGTGGCACAATATATCATGGCAGGAGGACTCAGTAGGGTGAACCAGTTCATCTTATGGGAGTTGGGAAGCAGAGAAACTGGAAGGAACTGAAGTCCCAATATCCCCTTCAAGGACATGCCCAGATGACTTAGCTTTTTTCTACTACGTAGCCCCCGCTCCTAAGGTTTCCAATACCCACCAGTAGAACCATCATCTGGCCACCAAATTCCCTAGGGATCTCTGAGGGGCACTTCAGTTCCAAATCTCAAACTGTAGTAGAAATAAATTAATATGACAAGTTTCCCAAAGAACACAATCCTGAGTACAAGGTAACCTCTAGCCAATGTCACACGAAAATCGTAAGAGCAAAACTATCAATTTTTTTAAGCAAATTATACTATTACCCAGTTTGTATGAGCAACATTTTGTGCCAGAATAAAAAAGTGAATTATATTAACTCAATTCTCATTGTGTTTTAACTAATATGATATGCTATGAATATGAACATTGTGATAAAATTGTAATAATAATGAATCTTAATAATGATTTTGAAAATCCTAATTTCCTCTGACATTTTCAGCCGGTGACTTGTTAGTAAGCTCAAAATCCAGGACAAATGTTTTAAAAGATGAAGACAAATCATGAAAATGAATGAACATAAATTATCTACCTGTGAGTAGAACCAAGGCAAAGATTCTAGAGGAAATGTTCATCAGGATTTCAAGTACATAAACTGACCTATCATCAGTATATAATATTAGGTAGATAGAATGTGTGGAGCTTGGAGGGAAAGACATGGAATTCCCAGAGAAGAGGTAGGGATATGGTGGATGTCTGTAAAGAAACTTGATTGTATTTATATGCCAAGAGAGTGTGTCTGTAAAGAGAAAGATTAATGGTATAGAAAAATGGGAGAATTTATGATGAAGCAATGTCTCTAAACAAGAATGAGACCATGACTTCGTTATGATAACTTCTTTTATATTTACAGAGAGATTTATAATGTGTTCTATGTAATTACAAATGTAATTAAATTATTATCGAGTTACATGGAAATGTCATTTGTAATATTAATATAGACCCATTGTATAAAAATTGAGAAGTAAAATATTTCATAAAATATATTCTTATGAATTATTAAGCCTACTATTATTAAGTCTACTCTCTGGTCACACTGACAATTGACAGACCTAAAGTCTCAGTAGTATTTATCTGGATTCATGTTATTAGATATGAATTAATAAAACTAATCATCTCAGCTTATAAAAATCTTCAGTCATCTGGGGTTTAGTCTCCTTATTAAAGAATGTTTATGTGTAATTTAGTGTTATTATGAATTAAATTTGGGTATACTCTAACATAACAGTTTAATGGATCAACTTTGCATGTTTATGTTGAATCCTATAAATTGGAAATTTTAATGAAATAAAAAATAATAAAATAAAATACATTCCACTCTTCCTATTGTTCCAATCTAAAGAAAAATATTATTATATTCTTTTTCTTTTCATGTACTGTTATTATTTATTTATTATTTATATAACTGGTATATTCACTTACCTTTAAATTTTAAATGTTGTTAGTAATAGGAATACTTAAACTATCACAGACATAGTCAAATTAAGGAAATTATAAAATTATGAAACTGCATTGTAATATAACACATATAGCATGTTAGAATAGAATTGAACATCCCACAATGAAATATGTATCCAATATTATATTTAATTCCTCTTATTTTGTCTCATACTTATTTTACCGCTCTGTTTTCTATATATAATTTTTTACTTGAAATAATTATGAAAGGTATTTATCCATAGGCATATCTACCAATGATTCTCCATATTTTGATATATAAGTCTCTTTTTAAAATGTGCAAGAAAATATTACTCTTAACTTATATATGATTACAGAGAACATAGACATATAATTGTGTATATGTATATATAATGTAAACATGAAAGTTTGAAGTTCAAAGATGGATAAAATTATCAAAGAACTGATTGTCAACTCTGCAGACTACTTTGAGAAATGGTTAAATTAACATTAATTTGGTATTGGGTTTAAATGTAATAAAAGTGCTTGCTGAAGAGATTTCTTTTAAAAATATTAAATTTCTATTTTTGATACTAAAAGACTTTGTTTCACTATGTCACATTTTCTTGCAGATATATCATACATTATTTTTAATAAAAGAATGTATGAATTCCTCTTTCATTGGGTAAAAAAGAGAAATAACTAGACAAATTAATTATGAGTTATAGAGAATATGTAGTCACTATATAAGAATTTCACTAGTAATGACAGTTGCAACAAGGCATACCTTGTAAAGGCTTCTAAGCCACATTTTATTCATACTAAAATAGTTAATTTTGATATAACAAGAGAGAAAAATGAAATGAAATATGTAGGATCTCAAATTCTGAGAGTTAACCTGAACATATACTAAATTACATCAATTTGAGGTGATTACAACCTAAAGCTAACTGATTAAAACAAACAAACAAACAAACAAAAAATCATTTTCTAAGACACATTTACCCCTAATACACAATGGTCTTCTTGTTTTTTTTTAGTATATATTTACCTGTGGAATGGTAGAGATAGATAGATCTAAACAATCAAGATATTTATTCCACTATGATCTTCTTCCACTACTAAAAACAGTTATATATGAAACACGTAAAATGTAGTTTGAATGCTTCCAAATGCTTTAGCTTGCCTTTATCATTTGTGACTGTGTTTTTCTCATTATATTGTACTTACAGTTGAAAATCAGGGGAAGCGTGGTGGCACATGGTAAAGGGGAGATATACACACTATTTTTCCAAGTTTCCAATAGCAATGACATGTACTATATTTGCCTACTTAGATTCAAGTCCCAGTCTCCCTAATGTTAGTGTATGCACCATTTGGTATCGATTGTTTTCTGTCTTCTCCTGTGACACAAGAATAGCTCTCTGCTTCATTTTTCTTTCTTTCTTTTCCTTTTTAAAAATCTATTGACAATGTTAGAGTAGACATTTTTACTATGGATAGTTTTCAATTAGGCAAGTGCAAAGTAATAGAAAATATAGTCATGCCTAGAAAGTTTTCATCTTACTTAAATATAATGGAAACAAATAAAATTTCAGAAAAATATATCTGTATTTGAACTTACTTGTAATGAAGAGTTCATATTTTAAAAAATTAAAAACATAGGTTTTAGCAAATATTGGTAGGATACCTATATACTGTCTTCTTTCATTCATTGTTTATTTTGGAAAATTCTGATAAAGCCCTTCTATCTTCATTAAGCAATTTCACATGTATATGTAATTTTATACACCATTTCACAGACATCTCTACCAGAATATATAACATTGAGCATTAGTTATCTATCTGATGTCAATGTTGGAAAATGAAACTGGATCACAAAGACTCTGCTTTCAATTTATTTTATTGATTGGATCAAAGGATGATACAAAGAATTTTTCAGTAGTGATTTTTCACTAAGTTATTAACTCTACAATAAAAGTCTTATTCTGCTGAAAGATAAGAACAACTATGGAGTTTTCCTTACCAGACATAAGGGATAATGTTGGAATTATTTGGTCTCTATAGAGGTTGGCCAATTCATCAAGATTGAAGAGAAAATGTGGTCTTAAAAAAAAGGGGACTGTTTCACGGGAAAATGAGTTCTTTATAAAGCAGGAAAGAAAAGACAAATTTCTACAAAATAACTGTATCAAAAATAAAGAATTAAACAAGAAAACTCAAAATCATTACTTAATTGAGCAAAGAACAATGTACCCACAACACAGCATGAAAGTTTCTTCAGAGGTTTATACTAATCCACACAAGACACATGATATTAAGTATTATATTTAAAAACATATCATAAATAAACCCATGAAAGAATCTCTTTGGGGAGTAAATTCAGTCTAAATTAAAGTTAACATAAGTGCAATTGTCTGTTTGATGTGTTTATATTTGAATTTTCACTGTTAATTCTAATACTGTTATCTTTCTCAGATTGTATCAAAACCTGAAATCATGATACTTACATACATGTGGTTAGATTTTGTTTTATTTGCCAAGTCTATTTTAGGCATATAAAAATAATGCCAAAAATATTAGCTACTTATTGTTTAATTAGAAACTATAGCTCAATATATAACTATAAGTTCTAATAAGTAACTATTATAAATATAGCTTTATTTATATTGCTATTTAAAAAAAAAACCTGTTTTAAAAATTTTAGAGTAATTACATTTGTAATGGAAATTCTAATTTTTAAATTTTGCAAAATATGTACAAGAAGCAATCTCAATTTTTACTTCTGTCTTCATTGAAAGATCATTCATAAATTTTGATAATTTGTAGTAGAGAAATAATATAAGTTCCTCTTTAAAAATTTTTACACTCTACCCTATAAAATAAAAATTACATTTTTGAAAAGGAATTATGAGTGCAAAATTAGGTAAAATACCACCAAAAATAGATGTTTAGATGTTTATGTATTTTTCTATGGAAATACAAAATTATATAAACACATACATAGCCCTGACTTCTATTATATTCTTAGCTATGCATGTATCAAAAACCTGTCATTTCCTTTAAGTTCAATAACTTAATTTATCCATTTTTCTGATGATCTTATTAACTACAAGATAGAGTAGGAGGTTAATTTTTCCATCAAGCAAACACTAGGATTCTACTAAGTTCCATACATTTTGAAGAATAATCTATTAAGAAGAGAGATGGATTCCATGCTTACATGGATTTTAAAATCTCACTGAGAATTGAATGTATGATTAAAAGTGCTTTAGAGTTGTGCCTATTATTAGGAAATCAAGATAGTCTTTCCAGAAAAATCTCTTTGTGATAAGTCAAGATTTAAGAGAGGTAACTTGTATGTGTGAAGTGGGTATCATGGAAGTTGAGTGTGGAGAGGATGTATACTTGCCTGGGAAAGTAATCGTGAATGTAGAAAGCTGAAAAACATAATATATTTGAGGAGCTGAAAGAAACAGACAACTGGAGCATAATAAAATAAAACAAGAAATATGAGATCCATAAAACTGGGAAATTAAAACAATTTATAAAGTTTCTATACAGTGCAGTAGTCTCATACTTCATACCAAGGAAAGGAGACAACTCTAAAATGTTTTGATCAAGGATATGCCATAATTATAGGAGAATATAATTTTATTTTTTTCAATTAAAATTAAAATTAACTATATTAACTATAATCATCATATTGTACTTCAAATCTATTATCCTTATACTGAAAGTTTGAGTCCCCTGATGAGCATCTTCAATTTTTGCTTAATTCTCAACCCTTGCAAATCACCATTCTGTTCTCTGCTTCTGTAAATGTAATGTTTTTGACTCTCTATATAAGGGAGCTCATACGGTGTGCGCAGTTCTGTGCCTGGCTTATTTTACTTAGCATATTTTCCTCCATGTTCACTGTCATTGTCACAAATGTCAGGATTTACTTCTTTTATAGCTTATTAATAGTTTATGATATACTGTTTATGATATATGTATCAACTTTTCTTTTTTCCATTAGTTTATTGATGAGTAATTTTTTTTTTCATATCTTGACCAATCTGAGTAATTCTACAATAAATATGGAAGGGGTAATAATTCAATCTATGTAAAAACTTTATTAACTTTTGATATATAGCCAGTAGTGGGATAACTGGGTTATATTACAATTTTATTTTTAATTTTTGGAGGAAGTCTTATACTGTTTTCCATAACGAATACACCAATTTACACGCTACCAACAGTGTATAAATGGTCCATTTTTTTCATGTCATAATAAATATATGTCATCTCTTGTCATTTTTATAATAGTTATTCTAACTTGTTTGAATGATTTCTCATTGTGGGTTTGATTTGCATTTCCATGGTGGTTAGTGACATCAAACTGCTTTCATATATCTGCTGTTTCATATATCTTTAATAAGACTACCCAGTTCATTTGCCCATCATTTAAGTGGGTTATTTGTGCTGTTTTGCTATGGACTGAGTAAGTTCCATACATATATGATCAGCAGGCTGCTACCATCTCCAATCTGGACAAAAAAGCCATATATCTGAAGATGAGCTAAATTATGAAAAATATATTTAACCACTCATTAAAGAAAATATAATACTGCTGGTTCTTTGAGCTCTTGTGTGTGAAATACAGTAAATTTAATTACTTTAACATACACCAAGTTGTATATGTTCTTATTCTTATCCTCAATAATGTTCATTTCTTCTCTCGGGAAAGAACATTTATTAATACTTTTCAATATTATTAAATTATGATGGTTTTCAATTTATTCAATAATATAGCATTTTAAAAAAATATTCAAATTTTAAATCGCTGCAAATATAAATGTAAGATCTTTTTAAAAAGCTGTCCAGAAATGATTGCCTTTTTTAATTACTTCCCTGCTATCTACCTATGGATCAATTTAGAAAAAATAAAAGTGTAGCAATTTGATAATGAGGATTGCATAATTGGATACACAAAGACAAATCTCCTCATTCTCATCAGATTTAATAGCTTTCTATAATAACACACTGAAATTTTGTCCTCTAAGATTTCTAAATACAGTTGGTTTATTTATTTATTTTTTAATTTTAACAATTGTTTACTCAAAATGACCCTAAGGACATTCACTTCAAACAATAATATTAGTGAAGAAATTGGCCTTTGTCCTAAGCAGTTCCATCAACATATGCACACACTTAAGCCAGTGAAGTCCCTTGTGCTGCTTGAATGTGACAGAACACCTCATTTGACTCATTCTGAAGGAAGACCTGAGAAATTATTCCTAAAGTAAGTCTCTTTGCTCAAAGAAGAAAGCAGAAGAAATGTGTGGCATTCCCGGGACACAATGCATTTTCACTGCTCCAGAATTCTTGATTGTTAAAAATAAAACCAATTTAAATTAAATTAAAATAATAATCTGAAGGAACATGTTAACTCCCAAATAATACCCTAACATTATTTAGTTTAGTTAATCTTTGGAACAGACACAACTGCTCACAAAACACAAAACTGCTCATAATACACACATAACCCAAACACACCCTTGAATAAATATGGCTTATATAATCTGAAAAAAAAAACTATACATGAAACATGCAAACTTCACTGGGGCAAAAATATTATGAATTTTGGGGCAATTTTCCAATATATTTTTATACAACCAAATAAATATTTCTTTAATGTTTTCTTATTGATTAATAATTTTATAAATTATCCAATTGCTTATTAGAACATAGAAATTTTACTCCTATTGTAAATAATGTTGGTTATGATTCTTGTCATATTTTCTGCCTTACTATCTGGGCTTTCTTCTCCTATATCCTTAGAAAATTATAGACACTCAAATTCTCAATCTTTGGGATCTAAGAAGACATATCTTGGGGACATTTTTTCCCTAAGATAAAAAAAAAAAAAATGTAAGCCATAAAAAAAGTCCCAGTGCTCTGTTTTACAAACATAAGAAAATTTGATTGTAATTGTTGCTACAACCAACCAATGACTGTGTACACTCAAAAAACAATACTGAATCTTCTGCTTTCACACACTCTATTAGGAAAGGCAGGTAATCTGGTTTTTGTAACTGATATGAGTTTTTTAAACCTATCTTTTCCCTTTCTAGTATCAATGTTTTTATTTAACCACTTAACAAAAAAAGTAATTCTCTATTCAGTTTTTAAAATATCAGGTGTTTACACACATTTTCAAATTTCTTATATAGCATACCTGTGTTGTGGGTTCATTGCTCTGTATTTAGTTAGGTACTGATTTTGAATTTTTCTATCTAATTCTCTATTTCTGCCACAATTATTCTGTAGAGATTTGTCTTTTCTTGCCTGTCTTACAGAGAACTCGCTTTCCCATGAAGTGTCTCCTTTCTTTTAAGAGCATCTGTTCTCTTTAATGTTGGTGAATTTCCAAGAATAATTCCAAATTCATCATTTCTCTCTGGACAGGAAACATAATTGTTCTTATCTTTCAGTAATATAAAACTCTTATTGTAGAATTAATAACTTAATAAAACATTACTACTGAAAACTTCTTGTATCATCCTTTGATCCAATCAAGAAAACAAACTGAAGGCAGAGTCTTTGTGATCCAGTATTTAAGAATTTTGTTTTCCAAGATTAAAATCAAATAGGTAATTACTATACATTTATTCTGGCTATTAAAAAACAGGTTAAAAGTAATCTTTCTAAAAATTTATGTGGCCTACTATTTCCATTTTTGTCTTTATGATAAGAAATATTAATTACAATAGGAGTAGAATTTCCCCCATTCGTTAAGTTAAACAGTAAGATGAAAGCTAAACTTAAGCATGTGTGAACAAAATAGTTTAAAAATTGTTAGCACATAGTGATTGATGAAATATGGGCAAATGGTAGCAAAGAATTGGGAAGAAAATGAAATTCTAGAAGTTTCAAGTAACTGTGGGTTAGCAAGTGTGAGTTAATAATGGTGAAGAAACAGTCTGGTGCTGTAGCACACACCTGTAATCCCAGCAACTTGGGAGGCTGAGGCAGGAGGACAGCAAATTCAAAGCCAGTCTCAGCAATTTATCAAGGTTCCAAGCAACTCATACAGACCTTATCTCAAAATAAAAATTAAAAATGGCTGGAGATGTGGCTCAGTGATTAAGCTCTGCTGGATTCAATCCCCAGTACCACTCCCCCCCAAAAAAAAAAATTGAAAATGAGTTTCTTCTACATATGGAAAAATATTATGTGTTTCTGTTTTTTGTTTTTTTTTTTTTTTGTAGCTTTAAAAAAATATACGTTTCCTCCAGATTTCAGTTTTACCATAAAATATTGACATGGACTCCATCAATAAAATCTATGAGTTCCTTTTCTGTCTGGCTCTATCTCGGAAGGTTAGTTACTAATATTAACAATAGCAGATTATCTACAAATCATTGGATGACAGTATGGTTTCTCTCAACACTTTGACTTATTGACTTGCTTGTTCTTTTGCATGAAATCTTGAATACCAGGCTTTCTTTCTGATATTACCCTTGATTGCTCACTCCCTGAAAAGACTTTGAAACAGAAATAATTTGAACCAACTTCTATTCCAGTTAGAAGACATCAGAAAGCCTTTCTGGAGAGCTGAACAACAACAGCAAAAATCATAAAAAATCCAGCAGGTAATGGAAGAATTACCAGACAGATGACATCATTGGTGTTAAATTGCAGGGAGAGAAATTATTTAAGTGAGAGATCATATTCTTAATGTGTACTTTTATCATAAATGAAGAAAGTAAATGTAAGTATGTGGGATAAGGAAAAAATGCCACTTGACTAGGTATAATTATCTTAAGCCACTTTTAAAAAAACTTACACAATTTAAAATAGCAGATGACTTAAGAAACATAATTGTCATATTGCTTTAAAAGACCTAAATGTATATAAATGAAAAAAGTTATGAATTATCTTTCTTGGAGTTTTCAGAATGAATTAATAAAGTATCTTAGAGTATACAGCGAAGTAAAGACTCATTCCATTCTCAAAGACCTTCCCAAACCTATAATTTTATGAATATTTTATTAATGGTAGTCATAATAAATAAAAACTCTCATAAAGCAAAAAATGATTTTGTACTCACCAAAGTTAAACGTTTAGCAACACTGACAATTCAGAAAAGAAATAGTCAATTATATAGTTATACAAAAAAAGAACTGCATGACAAAATTTAAAATAGGCTTAAAATTAACCCCCATAACTAATATAGAAAACTTGAGTTCTATTTGAAATGCAATCTGTGAATGTATTGGGCAAAAATAAAGCAAAAGTAGGCAATATATGCAAGTATTCAATTTTACTGAAATTCTTGATTTCTATTTGTTCACAAATGAATCTCTTTTAACACTATCTATCCTTTTTTGACCCAGCTATAGCCCTTCTCGGACTATTCCCTGAGGATCTTAAAAGAGCGTACTATAGGGATACTGCAACATCAATGATCATAGCAGCACAATTCACAATAGCTAGACTGTGGAACCAACCTAGATGCCCTTCGATAGATGAATGGATAAAAAAAAATGTGGCATCTATACACAATGGACTTTTACGCAGCACTAAAAAATGACAAAATAATAGAATTTGCAGGGAAATGGATGGCATTAGAACAGATTATGCTAAGCGAAGCTAGCCAATCCTTAAAAAACAAATGCCAAATGTCTTCTTTGATATAAAGAGAGCAACTAAGAACAGAACAGGGAGGAAGAGCACGAGGAAAAGATTAACATTAAATAGAGATGAGTGGGGGGAGAGAAAGGGAGAGAGAAGGGAAAGCATATGGAAATGGTAGGAGACCCTCAATGTAACACAAAATTACATATAAGAGGTTGTGAGGGGAAAGGGTGTGGGGAAAGGGAGAGAATTGAACAACAGCAGATGAGGTAGAGAGGGAAGATGGGAGGGGAGGGGAGGGGGGATAGTAGGGGATAGGAAAGGCAGCAGAATACAACAGTCACTAATATGGCATTATGTAAAAATTGTGAATGTGTAACTGATGTGATTCTGCAATTTGTATTTGGGGTAAAAATGGGAGTTCATAACTCACTTGAATCAAATATATGAAAGATGATATGTCATGAGCTTTGTAATGTTTTGAACAACCAATAAAAAAATAATGTTTTCAATGCTTCAGGAGAAATGCTTTCATTTATGTTTCCATATCATACCTAAATGAATTTTAAAACTGAATTCAGAAGCCGGTGTATATACCTCGAATTTATTGAGAGCACTAGCACTGGTTTATCCCTGCTTTTTGCACTTAAAAAAAAAAGGAACTTCCATCTTTTTCTATAGTTTTAATGTTTTTATTACTCAGAAAGTTTTCTTTGAAAAAAGCCCAACAACATAAACTTTCATTAAGTATCAGTTTTTAAAAATAATTTCTATAATTCCTAATGAAAAATAGACATGAAAATAGAAAAACCACACTTGCAATCACACAAACTGCAAACTCTTGGACTGTCATTTGTATGGTAACATTTATGAGGATATAATAATCATCATTAGCTTCAAGCATTATAAATATCTAATGAGATAAGTGAAGATGGTTGTAATAATTAGTGGAGAGCTTCAAACTGTTCCATTTCCTGGTCAATCAATAAGAAAACCATCCTGAACAGGAGTTGGATGACCTCTGTAAATTTATCCTTTTAGTAATTATGCTGATGTTAATAAAGTTAGACATTCTCCATTTAATTTGAACTTATGATGGTATTAGAATTGACTGTTAAATAAAAATTTGCAATTAGGATTCACATAAAATGATTTCATGTTTTGAAACTGAAATATATTTTAAATCTATCCTCCATTAACAGTTAGATCTTTTAGTCTTCTAATAAAAAGCTATATTAAAGTTTACACTACATTGAACAAAGAAATATGGAGACTAATATTGAAGAAAATGAATTATTTGTAAGGAAAACAAAATTTTAATACATACAATTTGTATTTTCTGAAATAAATGTAATAATGCATTTTTTTGTATTTTGGTGGAATGATTCAACATCACATATTTTTATTTATACATTATTGTCTTTTAGGAAGAATATCTCTTGAAGTCAAGAGCAAAAAATTAAATGAGTCATTTTATAACAAGTAACAAGTGAAAAGGCAGTATTAAAACAGATTTTAACACTTTTAAAATATAAAGTAATATTACAACCAGATTATGAATAATCATTGGCTCAGAACTCTTTCTGATAACTAATTAAAAAAAAATTATACTGCAAACAGAAATAAATAGGTACTCCCACAAGACAAATTTGATGAGAGAGGAAAATAACAAGAATTGTTCATAATGATCTTCTCTGACTGTTGCTTCTAATTTTAGTATGGTGACCTTCTTTATTTCTGCTATGAATGATATTGACATGATAACCAAATATATCTTTCCATGTTCATTTGAAGTGGATTTTTGTCTTTTTCCTAGAAATATTGTGACATAGTGTTCTTATGACATATTGAAGACTATATGTTAGGTTCAGTTTCTTTTCTGCTTTAAAATTTTAAGAAAAAATTTGCAAAGATAATGGCCCAATGCTTGATGCATCATGCTCTGGTAGTAAACATTTTAAAGATTTACCTGTTTTTAAGTGATGCAGAGATTGAGAAAGTATTGACTATGAGGTCTCAGGAGCAGCTGAACATGGGCTGGATTATGTCAAACAGCACCATTTTTGGCACATAGTATCAAATAACTAAATTTCAACTCTACTGATAATAAATTTTTCCGCCTTTCCTTGTGAGACTGGAAACACAAATTTAATTTTATGTGAATAAGTATTATTAATACAAGAAAATTGAGAGATTATGCAGATATTCAGAAATGGCTACTGAAAGAGAAAGATATTAATATTAATGTAACAAGATAAGGAGGCAACATGATTTTAACAAGAAGAATTGTTTAAACAATAAAGTAAATTAATAATAATATTTAAGGCCATAACATTTTGAGAATTTTTACACAGTGTAACATAAAGCTTTATTAAGAAGGAATACAATAAGAACATTAAGATTATTTTAAGGGAATTTTTTTTTTTTTTTTTTTGTACTGGGGATTTAACTCAGGGGCACTCAACCACTGAGCCAAATCTCCATCCTACTTTGTATTTTATTTAGAGACAGGGTCTCATTGAGTTGCTAAGTGCCTCACCATTGCTGAGGCTGGCTTTGAACTTGCAATACTCCTATATCAACCTCCCGAGCTGCTGGGATTACAGGCATGTTCCACCACGGGAATATTTTTTTAAATCTCATATTCATAAACTCAAGAAAAACTACCTTACCACATATTAATATTACATAATATCTTCAAAACTTGTATCTTGAGAGGAATGAATTTCATGTATAAAATACGATGAAAAATTGAGGTGGAATTCATAATGTAAAAATAATTTCTGCTGATTTTCTTTTCTAAATTAGCAACTTAGTTTTTGTTTGTTTTGTTTTTTTATGTGCTCATGCCCAATAATATGTGATTTAATTGACATTTTGAATGCATTTGTCTATTTGACTTGGTTTTTATGTCATTTTAGAATTAGTGAAAATATTACACACATATCATATTGACACATTTGAATTCTTACATAGTCAACAGATCAGTAAATATTTTTTTCTTGGCTGAGAATCTTCTATTTTGTATATAATTGTGTGACTTAACATTTTCAGAAAAAGGGTATGAATGCCAAATGAACTAATTGATGTATCATTTTTTTTTTCTTTTGAACCATACTTACAAATTATCTGTCATTTACTATCACCCTTAAACAGGCCTTAGCAGCAGAGTGACATTAGCTCATTGTGCTTCTGTCTCCTATATAAATTCAGAACCATGTTCACTTACAAAGAATTGATTTCCACCTCAGTGGGCAGAATCAATGGATCAACTGTTACAGATTTTACTACTTGTACCCTTGGCCAGACCTATGATTTGTGTTTACAATCCATAAGAGCTTTCAGGGCTTTTAGATCAGCCTGTACCTAACAAAAATTTATAGTAAAGCAATACTTTTAAAACTGTACTTCCACCATTAACAACACAAATGATTAAACTGAGAATTTATTTAATGTTGAATAATAACGAAAATGAGAAATATTTTCATGTTTGTTTATTCAAATAATTAATATCATCTAATTATGTCTAATATTTAGCCACATAAATTATTTTATGCATTTTCACTAAAGATTCTAGAAGAACATCCACCTAAATATACCAGATAAAACAGGAAAACACATACAACATTAAGGTATGATTTTCCAGTATGTTTTTGCACAGGAAAAAAATTAAAATATTAAGTGAAGGTGTGGTATTAACAAGGTGAAAAAAATAGCACTTTTTAGAGGAAAACTTGTACAATAATGTTCTGTCTTCACATAAAAAAAATCCTTTCTTTCTTAGGGAATCATTCATAATGTGCAAGGTATGTTAATTAGTATTAATACTTATAAAGTATAAAATAAATATTAAAAATAAATATTTAATTTAGGAATTATTTAAATAAATACATTCATTTAATTAAATAATTAAGACAAAAATATGAGAATGTTAGATGAAGTTTAATATTTTTCCTTCCTCTTTGTAAGAACTTTGAATCACCTGGAAATAGAAAATACATTTGTTCATTTTCTGAGTAATTTTATTTTGTTCTACTTGCTTTTGCTTCAGACACTCCATCTTGGAATTGATCACTTAAATCCCATGCTCAGACATTGGTGAGTATATATGGTTTCTCAACTCCAGCGGGTGTGTTCTAATTCATGACATGAATGATGTGTACCAGACAAACTCAGTTTTATCTTGTTCCCTGTCCTTTTCCCCTTCCTATTCATTATAACCTATGTGACACTGATTTTTTTTAAAGAAACTTCAAAATTAGATGAATTTTTAGAACTGTTAGAATAGTTTTATATTTACCACAACATGGCAAAAACAAGATATAGAGATTTCTCAAACATTTCATATCTACCTTATAATTCTGTTCATGTCTTACAAATAATATTTGAAAATTATAGAGTTAAAATTTGGTGCATTGTTATTTAAAGTGCATAATTTTTCTGATGTCCTTAGTTTTTGCCTACTGTCTTTTTTTTTTTTTTCTGTCATGGTCACATCTAGGATATTACCTTATATTGCACAACATGAGTCCTTGGCCTCTTTTTAGCTGTGAGTGTTTGTCAGACTCTTCTTGCTATTTAAGATATTGACAGTTTTGAGAATGTCATGCAGATATTTATAAAATGCCTCTCACTAGGCTAGGCATTTGTCTGATGATTTTTTTTTTTCATAATGTGACTGGGATTTTGTGTTCCTGGGAAGAAGTATTACAGAAATGAAGTCCCATTAGCATTAATCATATCATGAGCACAGACAAATTTACAACATAATTCATAACTGTTGATAATAATATTGAACAACTGGCTGAAATATGTTTATTAGATTTCTCTACTCTAAAGTTGTTCTGTACTTCCTATACATATTGAAATTTTTGGAAGAACATTTGTTGTTAAGTTGTTTGAAAGAAATTTTTATGGCATCCACAGTTTAAGAATTGAGAGTAATTCTCCATGTCTTGCTTAGAGAATATCTTCATAAATAATCTTGAATTCTATTTTTCTATTTTCATTCAATTATTTATATAGACCAGTATTTATCTATCTCAGCACAGGCTAATGAATATTTATTCTGCAGTTAGTTTATAATTCAAAGTTACTTATAATATTTTTAGGAAGTTTAAACATATTTTGATTTATTACTAAAATTGCAGAGATGAAACTGTCTTGAGTATGGTTCATTTTCTAATTCTTGCTACTTAATTAACCAAAGAATATGTGAGGGTCAAATGTAGATCTATATACATGGTATATAGACCAATAAAGAAAAGTTACATCAAACTGAATCCAGAAAACTCTTTTAGAGAAGGCAACTTAACCTTAAGCAGTAGCTGTTAGACTGGTAACAAGGTAGAAACACTTGAAAGATAATTCTGGTGAATTGATGGATGCTCAGTGTGTACTGGCATGAAAATGGGGAAATCTTGCACAGCTAGAGTCTTTGGATGATGTACTATAAAGGCAATGAAAGGAGAAACCACAAACTGGTGGAAAATATTTGCAAAACAATTATCTGATGAAAAATAATGCCAAAGTGTACAAAAAGCACTTAATTATATAAGGAACCAAAACAACAAAACTTTAAAAATGACACTAATTCTGAAATGACAACTCGCTGAATTATACATATAGATGGAAACTACACAAAAGGAAGGATGCTGGTTATTGTTTACCATCTAAGAACTATAAATTAAAAAACAAAACTGAAATGTCTCTACAAAACTACTAATGCAATAAAAATAAAAAAAAAAACCAGAACCTGACAATAGTAAATATTGGCAAGTGGACAGAGAAATAGGAAATCTCATTGCTATTGAAAATGAAAAATTTTATCACTTCTTCGAAGAGAATTTAGCAGTTTTCTTATGAAGCTTTTAAACATTGTCTTAATAAAATTCAGCAATTTTATTCCAAAGATCAATGAATTTAAGAACATTTTCTCAAAACACCTGTAAGTGAATGTTTCTCTTCATTCTCTATTTATGCTTTATTTTTAATTACAGCAATGAGAAACAACTAAGGCATGTTTCAATAGATGAATAAGTAAACAAACTGTGGTAGATCCAGACACAGAATATTATTTAAAGATAACAAGTGAGATATCAAAATATGAAAAGATAGTTCATGAATGAATCTTTAATATGTACTGAGAACAAAAGAGAAATATCAAAACGCTATGCCAGAAACCACCCTGGAAATGAGCATGAACCCAGTTGTCATGAAAGCCATTGGGTGGAAAAGTCTGGCTTATAGAAACACCCAACAGCACCCTGTTGGTTTGAGATGCCTAATACACATGATATCCTATCTACCTCTGCCAGTTTCAGCAAAGCACTGGATTTGGGGTGACCTAATGAAGCCATATAGCCACATAGCCTCTGAGACATGGCTGTGGCTTGCCAAGATGCCAGTCTACCTGTTGACTTCAAGACACGGGGAAGCAAGACTCCTTCCGCTGATAACTTACTCCTGCCTTTAATGTACTCTCCCTTAAATAAAGGACCGGAGCCATTTTCTAGTTTGTTTGGATTCAGCACCTATGTGGGCTGGAGGACCTATCAGGAGCTCCCCATTTTTTAACCCAATTTCTGGCTCTGTCTTTTATTTATTTACTAAATATTTCAGACATTCATTTTCTCAGTGGCTCATCACCTCTTGAGTAGGAAACTGCCCTTGCAGGATGCTGGCCACGGTGCCATATCCCTGGTTTTATTTCTATCATTAAGAACATGCTGAGATTTACAACTTTAGCCTAGATATTCTTGTTTCCCCTAAATTACAGACCGAAATGATCAGCCTTTTCCTATACATATTCTTATGGATTTCCTATAGGCACTCCAATGAACAGGTATATAATTGAATATATTCTCATAAAAAATACACCTAGTAGTTTCTCCAGTTTATTTATCACTGCAAGTAATGTGAAGTCAGCTGTGAAATTTCATGTAGAGTTTTCCAGCTACTTTCAAAGCCTATCATTGTTACTTTCTATATTCCAACCATGTTACACTGGTTTTAGCCCTCCATGCTGCTCACCCTCCACTGCTTTTCACTCCAATTATATTCTTTACTAGAAGCCTGCAATTTTCTAGTCTGAGTCATAATTAGGCCAATGTTAGACTTTGAAAGGGTTTACTAAGGATAGTTCAGAAGATGTCAATGAAGAAGGAAAGGTTAAAAGCTGTAGGAATGGAGCACAGATAAGCCAAGAGAGAGGCCATGTGCACTACAACCAGACAAACTGTCGGGGTGGAGCTACACAAGCCCTTTGGAGAAAATATCAGTGCTATGTGTCCTAGATGATGGACATGAATCTGCAGGACTGAAATTCAACTGGGCAAAAAGTCCTTATAGCCTTTCCTTGGCATGTGTCTCACATTACTGGTGTCTGTTAATTTCAGAGGTCTCCAATGAAGCTTCAATTCCTTCTCATGTGTTTATGTATCATGCTTTGCAGGGATGCTTGTGGGAATTTCAACCTTGCTACATCTTGTCTTTCCTCTCAGGCTACCGTTGCAATTTCAGTGGAAGCTCCAATCAACCCCTAATTTCAATATCCTTCATTCCAGCAATACCAGCACCATAAGGTTGACACCAAAGACAGCCATTATCTTAAGCAGCAGCCAAGCCTCCACGGACCATGACTACAGCAGCCTCTGAGTTCTTGCATGACTGAACACAGTGAAATAACTTTCTCAGTTGCCCCTTGTGCAATCAGGATGCCCCATGGCTTCTTTTCAAAAGAATTTTCACTTTTACCTGCTTGAACCTGAGGTTAATGTGGTCTTGACAATTTCTGATATACCCCTGAGCCATCTTTCCAATCATCTCTAGGTAAAGTATTTACCATCTCTTCAGTGGCTCTAATCTCTTTAGTAAAAACACATTCCTTAGGTCTTGCTTTATTTACATTTCCTGGTCAAACCACATGGTTTACAAATAGTTCTGCTTTTCTTACTATTCCTTACTATAATAGTAAACTTGGCTAAAATCTGCCAGCAATACCTATGACACCACTTGAATGTTGTTCTGCTTTGACATTTTCTCTGCCAGTTTATTTTCCCTATCACCTATAAATTAAGCCTCACGGAAGACCTCAGGGCATGTACGAAATTTTAATATCTTCTTGGTCAGAAAGTAACATGAATGGCCTCTAGTCCAATTTCCAATTGAGTCCTCCTCTGAAACCTCATGAATGCAGTCTTTAATTTCCACTGGCATATTGGCATTGTTATCTTTTGAGTTCTCACCAGAATCAAACACTTAGCACTACTTACAACATTATAAGGATTTTCCAGTTTTGCATGTCTAAACTTTTCAAATTCCTTCCCACTACAAACTAGCCCCAAAGATTTCTGAACCAGCAACAAGTCCACTTTTCACTAACAGCATCTATTTTAGTCAGCTATTATTTTGCTGTGACTAGGGGACATGACAAGAACAACTGAGAGGAGAAAAATGATTATTTTGGCTCCTGGTTTCAGAGGTTCAATCCATGGTTGACCTACTACTCCATATCTCTAGGCCGAAGGTGAAGGAGAACATCACAGGAGAAGGGTGTGGTGGAAGAAAGCAGCTCAGGACACAGCATACAAGAAACAGAGAGAAACCTTGTCCATCAGCGGCAGATGTCCACAATTACCTACTTCCTCCAGGCATGCCTTACCTTGCTACAGTCTACTTTAACCACCTAGTTAATCCATATCAGTGATTTAATCCACTGATTAGATATGGGTCTCATGATCTAATCCTTTCACCTCTGAACATTCTTGCATTGTCTCACATAAGAGCTTTTGGGGAATACCCATATCTAAGCCATAATAAGGTGACAAAAGCATTGACTGCATGACTTGCTTGCCTTCTTTTGAATACTAATGCAGATTAAAGTTGTCAGTAAAAAAAAAAAAAATGGGGTGAGAGGAGACCTGATATATTTCTAGATAACTTCCAATTAGGAAAATATGTAGAATATGCTGATCATAATTTACTCCTGGAGAATATTCTAAGCATTTTGGAGAAAAATTAACTTTTAAAGCGATGGACATAATTATGGCTTAGCAAATAATTGCTGACATGCAAGTTATCACCAATCATTTTACTGCAAGCAAAATAGTTTTGAATATGCATTGTGTCATTCTATTTCTGACAATTCTTATTGTCTTCTGAATAATAAACTTCACCAACATCTTTTACAGGGTGACAAACTTTATTTTTTCTGTAGTATATTATAAACAATGTCTGAATTTTTTCAATTTTTTTAGATGTTTGTATCATAATTTGTTTACAATGTTTTCACGATTTTGATTTTTTTGTTATTGATTTTTCAGGCAATGGGGATAATTAAAGAAATCCCATAAAAGCCTACCTAAAATTTAGAATTCTGTTCCTACCTCCTGTGCTCTCTTGACTAAAACACAAATTTGAGACAAGTTCTACTATCTGATACCCTGGTGCCATCGATGAAATCTTTTATGGCTGTGTAATTTTTTGTACCTGTAAAATATTACATTGCAAATTAGTTTATTGTATAATGTTTATGAATTTATTTATATTGCACTTGACACCTCTTTGCTTCCTCCTACTTTACTTTATATCTTCATCCTAAACCAATGGCCTTACATATTTGATCATCACTTTAGTTATTTCTACCTTCAATTCTCACCCTCAATGTGTAGAATGCTGGGAGCTACTACCAGGTGCTGGGAAAGCCCATGGTTCAAGTCCCTCCTCAGGTGCCAAAAATGTCAGGGTTACCAGCACCTGGTACAGCAGATTCCTGCTTGGAGGTGTGAACTAACTGGGAAAATAAAAAGTTTGAAAATAATCAGTAAGGAATAAAAGACAAAGAAATTAGATTTAAAAGGAAGGTGCCTGACAAGTATTCCAGCCCTGATATAAATTGGAACTACATAAGGCCCCAATCCTTTATTTAAGTGAAAATACACCAAAAGATTTCAGTGTGGCAGGCTTTTTGAGAAAAACAGGTTGACTGGGGCTTGGCAGCCTATACCCATTCGCAGGCAGCTGTGGATATTATGAATTTAAAGCCTTTTCTTTATTATTATTATTAAACAAATATTCACAAGAAGAGTTTAAGGAGAAGGAGCACAACTTAAAAATTGTGTGACGTTAGGATTATAATTTTTGTTCCCCCATTCATCCATGGAGTAAGAAATGTGTTTCACAACATGTTTTTCAGACATTTTACCATGAAAAATATTGAAGTCCAAATTATTCAACATATATTTATCTTACCTCAAATATGTGTTAGAGCTTAAATTGAGCAAGGGACTATTTTTGTGTTTTATAAGTTTATAAACAATAGGACCAGTGCTGGGCATGGTGGCACACATGTAATCCCAGCAATTTAACAAGGCCTTAAGCAACTCAGCATAACCCTGTCCTGAAAATGAAAAGGCTTCAGATGTGGCTCAGTGGACTCAGTGGTTAGGTTAGTGGTTCAATCTCAATAAGAAGAAAAATAAAAATTTTTAAAAATAAATATATTTCTTCAAAAGAAGAAATAAGGTATGAAAATATTTCTACACATGATTTGTAAGGAGTGGTAAATGATACATACAAATTATCTTCAAACTATATCTATTTTATTCCTCCTAATTAATTGAACATTACGTTTTCTGTCCAGAAATTTTTAAAAAGATGTCTATTCATTTACTTACTATGAAAGTTATAAGAGTGTATTCATATTTTTAACAGTAAGTCCATATTTTCACTCATATTTAGAGCAATTTTTTGTATAGTTCATATATGTCAAGAGTGTCTCTAACTAAGTTATACTGTTTCACATAAATGCATTCCCTTTCTTCAGCCTTTGCTCATACATGCATTCTTAGAGGCACAAAGGAAAAAATAGTATAAGTTCATAGATCAAAATAAAGAAAGAGGGCAAGTTAATATTGGACAGCAAAGTGAGCAGAAGGAGAGGTAAGAAAAACATTCTTTAAACTAATTCATTTATTTTCTACCTGCCCACACATAAGATGTGTATGTTTGTGTATAAGTATGTTTTAAATGCATTGGTTCTGAGCTTTAAAATATGTGATTATTTTTATTCTTTTTCTGAAATGTGAGTGAATCAAAGGTTCAACATTGGCATTCCATTTGGATCACAAGGGGAAGGACATTTCAAAGACAAAAGCCCATCAGAGAATACAAATTGCTTCTAAGTCTTCAAAGTTCAAATGTAATAACCATTTGCAAGAGCAGTTTAGTGGATATCAATGGCCATTGAGATTGCATTCACTTAAGGAGGACATCAAAGGAAATCAGAGTTCTCACCACATGTGATTTATGGATTTGGCTTGAACACTTGTAATTACTTCTTTAGCACTGGAGGAAGAGTATAGATGCATGAGAGCCACCAAGCTCCAATCCTGAGAAAACAGAAAACTCAATTATTTTCTGTTCTTTTATTTCTTTTTATATTCCTTTTCTGATGATTCCCAAGTATATCATAGCAGTAAATAGGTAAAAATATTATTTTATGCCTCACACTGGAATGAAAAAACTTTATCAAGACTACTGGTGTGTTTTTTTCCCCCTGAATAAGATGTGTGCTGCTAAATGCCCTCTAGGAAAATTTTTTGAAAAATACGTTAATGAAATATATAATTTTACAGGGAACTTTTACTCTGAAACAATGAGTGGAGTATTTGTAAATAAAGTTAAGTAACTTCAAACAGTCTTGAGAAGTGTTGAACCCTCATCATTAATCAATAAGTTTTTCAAAACCTGGATTCCCCCCTGCAACATCCAATAATGATACTTGCAAACAGATGTACTAATAAGCACTTATTCAGGGTCATTGAAAGGGAGAAGTTTTTGTATCTTCTCTCAAAGTAGACCTCCTCCACTCCTCCACTGAAAAAAGCAAAAGGAGTAAGATTGTATACATCTAAAGGTTGGAGGGATCAATGTGCAGTTAAAGAGGTGGATATCTATGATCTTTCCAGAATGGAGAGAGTTTTTCCTCTAAAAACTTTGTTTCCCCCTGAATAACCGACCATATTGGTGCATTTCTGAGAGTTTTCCATAGAAATTATAAAGTGTCAAAAGGCTAGCAGATGAAAGTTTTGCTACAGAAAATATGTTAAAATGAATTTGGAGGGCAAATTCTGTTCAAGATGGTGTTTAAATCAGCCTAGACAGATTTAGGTTTTCTGAATCCAACATCTTGTTTGCTGACTGCTTTGTTATATATCTAGATTTTCTATAGAATCCAATTATTTTCTGTCTTTATATTATGAAGATCAGAGTCAAGAATTCTTGATTCAGGAAAGAAGGAAACAGTCAAATAAGAAGGAATATAGAAGGGTCTCAGAAGGGACTTAGAAATAAGACTATGGAATATTTCCACTTTAAGTAACAGTAGTAATCTTTTCTTTCTACCTATAATATCTAAAAATGTACGTATTTATCAGCTTTTCATTGCTGTGAACAAAACATATGCCAAAAACCTGTAGATAAAGAAAGATTTACTTTGGCTCATTTAGATGTTTCAGTCCAGGGCTAACTGTCTCCAGTGCTTTGTGATGAGGTTAAGCAGAATATCACAGTAGAAGGGCATGGTAAAGCAAAGCCACTCAGCTCATGGTGGCCAGGAAAGATAAATAAATAGATAGATAGATAGATAGATAAATAGATAGATAGAAAGATAAATAGGTGGGGGGGGATATGGGATCAGGGACAAGATATATCATTCCCAAGGAAAAAAATCCAAGTGATATACTTTTTCAAACCATGTTGCTTTACCTGCCTATACTTTCTACCACCTCCCAGGAGTCTATTCAAATTATGAATTCATTCAATAATTTAATCCACTAATAAACTCAGAACCCTCATGAACCAATCATTTCCTAAAAGTCCTACTTCTGCCCATTGTTGAATTTTGGATCAAGCCTTCAACACAAGACTTTTGTTGGACAGTCCAGATTAAACTGTAACACTTTTTATTTTTAAACTCTGTCAATTTGATTTTGATTTGTTTTTTGTTCAGCTAAAATAATTACTTAAATTTAGAGGCTGCTATGATCAGTTTAATGCACAAGGTCCTAAGAAGTCTTGCTTCCTGCTTTTTTATATCTATCACCATGGCAAATTTATTTTGTTCAACCTCTACATGAAAATAATAAAGTATGACTGAAAACCAGACAAAATGACATAATTAGTAAGGTTTTATACCAAGAACTAATTAAGATATTTGAAATTCAAAAATTTCTTCAACATTCATTATTTTATTTATCATGTCCTTGTTAACATACATAAATAATGTTGGCCATAAGGACATGATATTCCAAAGTGTAATGCCTTGTCATACTGAATTCTTTGAATTGAAAGATACTGGAAAGACCTTACTAGCAAGGTCTCTGACTTCTTCCTGCCCTTCTATTTCCTGCCTTTCTTCTCTAAAGTGAGTCATAGAAACCAGAATTTCTTTTTCGCAAGGGGGTCATAGAAACTAGAAAACCATTGCCCCAATAGAAGTCATAAAACCTAGAAAAATTACTTTCTTCCTTCTCCCTAGGAGACTGTCATTTCAGAGCTTCTTACCCAGGAAGAAGGAATGTTACACAGAAAATTCAATGAGAATCTGAACTGAGAAGGCTTGCTGCCCACCGCCCCAGTCTATTATCATTAGATCTTACACCATTGTCCAACCCCCACATTTCTACACAAGGTTTATTCCTTCTCAATTGTAAGCACAAAGAAGACAGTTTTTCCAGAGCATGTAGACCATTTCTGAACACTGGTGTATCACCTAAAACTTTGATTACCTAAATTGGTTATACTTTTTTCACTTGTTAACTTGTCTTTTGTTATAGGATTGTCAGCTTCAAATTTATGACATATTAGGAAAAGTATTGCACCTTTCTGACCCTATAGTAATATGATAAACAAGAATAAAACAGGTAAAATCTTAAAAAGACTAAACAATAACAACATTCACTATGCTAATGCCAGTTATATTAAAAAGCTTGACTTCTCTCCTGCCTAATTGGTTCTGAACTATTTTACCCTCTTGGATAACATAGCCATTAGACTTTTTCCTGCTCTTTTCCTGTATACAACCTTGCCTCTACATTCAGTTGAAGAAAGAGCTGATTCCCTCATGAGAATTACCATCCTTTCTCAATTTCTGATATCCTGTCCTTGTGTGTGTGTATACATACACATGTTCATATTATTTCTATAGATGTATTTATATAATTATATCAATTTATAATATATTACATGCAATGTATTATAAAATATAGAATGTATCATATCTAAATTAGAATGATGTAAATGTTCAGGGTATATTTATGGAAGGTAATTTTATTCTATATCAGAAAATAGAAAATAAATTTAAGACCATTTAATCAACTGCCTATTACAAGGGAAGAAATATACCTGATATATAAATTTAATCATAGAACTTTTATAAGCTACATTTATAACTAGATCAATGTTGAATAGATAATAGTAATAAACTAACCATCTGAGTGGAAAAGCCGTTTATCCTTGTAACATGTTGACTTCTATAAAAGTATTTAAAAGAGAAAAGCTTTTTTATTATAGAAAAGAATTTGATTTTCTATGTACTAAATATGAAATTAAGAAAATAGTTTCATTTAAAAGAGTTTGCAAAAAAAAAAACACTTAGGAATATATTTATCAAAAAGTACAAATTTCTTACTCTGAAAATGACTAAATACTATTGAGGTAAATTGAAGGAAAACCAAATTAGTGAAAAAATATTTTACGTACATGGATTTAAAACACTAAAATCTTGAGATGTCAAATTTTTCCTAATTGCTCTATGAATTCAATACAATATCTATCTCATTCACATTATAGTGGTTTTTTTTCATTCTGTATTCTTTTACAAAAATGTTTACGTTTATCCCAAATTTTATATTAAAATAAAAAGGACTCATTAAAGACAAAATTATTTTCAAAAAGAAAATGATGTTAGAGAGCTTGCAACATTCCAATTTCAATTTTTTTCTATAAATTTATACTAATGATTACAATGTATTGCTGGAATAAAGACAGTGATATAAATCAATGTAACAAAAGTGACAGTCTAGAAATACATTCCAAACTATGGACAATTGGTGTTTGAAATAACGGTTAAGACAAATCAGTCTTAACTGATAGCCATTCCATCAAATGGTGCCAAAGAAAAAAGAAAAAACAAAAAACAAAAAAAAAGAAAGAAAGAAAAAAAAATTGCTTATATCCTCACTTCATCCTATATACCAAAGTTTATTTAAAATAGATAGTAACTCTGAGGATATAAGCTGAAACTATAGAACTTCTGGAAGAAAACACAGAGAAAATATTCGAGAATTTATGTTAGGCAGAGTTCTTACGTATGATACCAAAAGCAGGATTCAAAAAACCAAATAATATCAACAACTAATAGCAATAAGATAAATTGGACTCTATCATTATTAAAATTTTTATGCTTCAAATAACACGAGTAATAAAATTAAAACTCAACACTCAGGTGAGTTGGAGAAAAATGGCATCTGGATAATATCCTCAAGGAATTGTCTCTGCACAGAAATACCAGTTTAAACAGCTACATCATCAATGCATCAATCTACATCTACATTATTACATCCAATAAGCCATATAGTTTAATTTTCCAAACATATAGTATTATTTGGAATATCTCTTATATTCTATCATCTATTACCTGAGTACTCAGTGTGAGGCAGGGAGTTGATGAAGAAGATGGGATGCTGGATTGTATCTTGGAACAGCAAAAGGACGTTAATGGAAGCACTATTGAAACACAAATGAAATTAACACTTTATTTAAAAAAATGTTTTACATTACTACTTTTTTTCCTCATGGAAATTGTACAATTTTTACTTAAGATTTTATCATTAAGAGAATCTGGATACAGGAAATTATTTGCTATATAAATTTTGCAATGCACTATAATTCTAAATTAAAAAAAAATAAAAAGGAATTGTGAAAAAAATTAGTACTTTTTATGCTTTTGGCTAATTATTATTTTAAAATCTCTCTTTCTCTAATCCCTCATATTTATTTAGTTTGGATGGTCTTTTTGATTGCCTCTATAGGTATTCTGACCATGGAAATAGACAGGGCAGTGTTTCCCCAGTGAGCAAACTCCTGAGAGGTAACTGGTGCCCTGATTCCCGCAACTGGAATGACTATGTGGGTGCACTATCTGGTTTGCATAGTAATGTCCTTGGAGGTGAGAGACTCTGTGTTTGTATTAATCTGGACCTTATCTCAGTTAGCTAGCACTCAGGGTTAAAGGAATACTGGTTAGAGTGTAGTCATGTTGATGGGTAATATGTAACTTTTGGGGGGTTAATAAATGTGGCAGCAGAGAGGAGCAGTCACCTTTGCCTGCCTGCTTGTACCCTGTGTGTGTGTGCACCTGTCCTTTGTTTGCCTCTTCACAGATTTTCCCCACAGGTATTCTTTACATGCCTCTATATATATATATATATATATATATATATATATTTTTTTTTTTTTTTTTTTTGTGGTGGAATCTCTATTACTGCTTATATACTGGTCTTTCAACCTCCTTTGACATATTTGGAAACAAAACCAAACATGAATAGTTCAGACCTTCTGTTTCTTTTTACAATTGTGTATCAGTTTCTCTTGGTAAGTACATACTTTAAACTGCTTATCCATGCTGTAAGTGCTGTTGTGAAAAGATAAATGTTAGTCTGTTACAGAGTTGATACCATCATAATAATGAAAAATTGTTACTACTGTTCATCAAAGTTAGTTTCTCCTATAACAACATTTTCAGTGTGATAACTTGATCTTATTATGTTACCATTCGGATATAATGTATTCCCCAAAAGGTTCTGTGTTAATGCAGAAATACGCAAGAATAAATAATTAGATTATTAGAGCTGTAACCTAATCAGCCCATCTCTACAGCTTTCCCCCATCACACTCTTTGCCATGATGTGCTTGCTCACCTTGAGCCCAGACTAATGGAATCAGGCATCTATGGACTGAGACCTCTAGTTCTGAGAGCTCCAAATAAGCTTACTTCCCCTAAATAAACTGTTGAGTGTTTTTGTCACAGTGATGCAAAGATGACTAAAACAAAAATTCTCGCTGAGAGGAAGAGTCATTGCTGTGACTAACCTATCCCTGTGGTTCAGAAGCCTTTGGAAATGGCTCATGGGAAGAGTTTAAAAATTTTTAGAATGTGGTCAGTGGAATGTGTTAGGTGATTCTGGTCGGAACTCAGAAGGCCAGAGTGCTGAGAGAAATGTGTTCTGTGCTCATGAGGTTTCAGAGAGAAATAAGGACTCCTTTGGGATTTGGACTGGAGGTCTTTCAGTGCATTCCGGCAAAGAAATTGTCTACCTTTTCCTTGTGTCCTGATATTTTCAATAAGGCTAAATTTAAAGGTGATAGACTACTCTATCTGGTAAAGGAAATTTCAAGGCTGCAGAATAGTCACTGCCTTGAATATTGGTGGCAGCTTTTAGCAAAGTTCACAATGACACTCAGGAGCAGAAAGCAGAGCTGAAGAATTCTAAAAACTATCAGGTTGACCAGAAAATTTCTTGTAAACTGGAGCCAAAAAAAAAAAAAGTTGTGTGCATTGAAGAGATTACAGCCCTTTAGGACATGCTTAATATTTTGCAGAGAGATAAAAGGAAAGATGCCTTGAGGAGCATGAGTTCAAACCCAGTCTCAGCAACTTAGTGAAGCCTTAAGCAACTCATCAAGACCCTGTCTCTCAGTACAAAATAAAGAGGCCTGGAGAGGTGGATCAGTGGTTAAGTGCCCCTGGATTTAATCCCTGGTACCAAAAAATAAAAGAATAATTTAAGGAGAAACCATATGTTCTGCATAGGACAAAGGGACAAGGCACTATTTGGAGAACACTTGAAATGCCAAGATTTTGCCTGTAGTCTCAGATGAGACTTTGGATTAAAATGTTGGGCAATGCCAGAACTGTTCAAACTATGGGACTTCAGGAGATGAAATAAATATACTTTATAATGTGAGATAAACAGATGTATTTGGGCCCACTTTATATAATAGCAGTTAGCTATTAGCTATTAGCTATTAGTGTTTTGTGAGACTCCTAAACACTAGTGAAGGGACAGGGTGCTAAAGAGACAAAGTTGGTTGAACTCTTGCTACACAAATATACAAATATAACTATTATTTAAATTGATGCACACTGATAGATAGAAAATAAATTAGTTCATCAACATAGTAATTAATAATATTTCCCTTACACAACTACCTAAATCCTTTCTTTGAGAAAACTAAATCAAAAAGAAAATAAACACATTATTTCATATCATACCGTTAGTAGAACATATACTACCTTTTAGATTTCATGATTCTACATGAGCATTTATCTTTGAATAAATACATTGTTATATCTCTGAATAAATAAAACCCTAGCATAATGAGTCTCTGACATCTTGGTTTAAACTTGTTCTGGTAGACAGTTGTCGATAGCTTACCTGCCTCATTTTTCTATTTGTAAAACATACAATCTACCCGTCTTAAACCTTTATAATTGTAATTAAATAAGAAAATTTGAAAGTATGTGCATATGTGTGTGTTGCACTTATTTCAATGAGTGTCTTCTAAAAATCCACATGTAAAGATTTGATTATAGGACTGTAGTATTGGAAAGTACTGTGGACCAAATCCATGGGGCCACCAAATCTTTGATTTCAACCTCCAACTATATGCTAAATAAATCTTTTCTCCTTATAAATTAACTGCCTTAGTATTGTGGTAATTCAAAGATGATTAATATAAAACATCCCAGTACTGATGGGGAAATTTCACTTTTGTTTTTGCTAGTACAGAAATGTTAAGAATACAACCAAATATTTTTAAAGCATAAGTAGTCAAAAGAACATGCTTATTCTGATTATTTTATAAATTCAATTCTCTTGGTGTTTCAAGTAATATCACACTATTTACAGAGATTATGCAGAGCTGAGTTATCTATATGGATAATACCTCCCTTGACTAATCATTGTAAATAAATCCAATTATTGCAATGGGATATATTGTAATTGAATTGGACTTAAATGCTTATATTTAACACAGTCTTGCATAGTTAGGTCCATGGAGAAATACATATCTGTAATACCTACAATGCTTCTTGGAACAGAGTTTTCTTAATAAAATCTTTATGAACTTCACATAATTATTAGTTGGAAGCACAATATGAATTTTCTAATGACTTTTCAGCTACACCTTCAAGTGATAGAAATATGACACTGAAATGAATGTACTGTCAGTGCACATTCTGATGATTCTGTTACTTCCAGGAGTTTATGACACTGATGGTTTTTAATCATTTAGTTAAAAGTGAGAAAAAAGAAAACCTTCCTTTTTCACCTTGACAATGGAAGTATGATTAAAAACTGATTATATAACTATGACCATAGAATCAATCATTTCTTAGCACACACTTGCAGGAGAAATTAAATTAACATTGAAAATAGCCTAATGGCAACTAAGAGATAGAAAAGATCTGGAGATCATGCCAAGCTTTTCATAATTGAGTCTTACATGTAGACCTTTGGTGCTACTCTATACCTGTAGTGTAGGCATTGATAAATAGAGTAACACTTGTCTCTTAAGGTAATGTTTATATACCTCTGAAATAAACAACATAAAATCTCTGCCTAACTCTTGCTCATTCAACAGAGCATTTCAGATGTGTCTCCCAGAATGTTTCCCTCAAAGTGTAGCTTCCATAAAGTAGTGATTTTTCTCAGTCGTGTGGTTGTGCCATTAATTCAATCTCCCTTAAACCTACAGGACTGGTGACAAGTTGAGAGCCCATGATTTTTAAGAGGATTTTAGGGATTAAGTCTAGATTTAACTGAATTTAATACAGAAATATCCACCCTCATACAAATCACTGGAAAAAAAATCTGCCTCAAACTTCCCTGAAAATAGACTAGAAAATATATCTATCCTTATTTCCTGTGAGACCTTCCTGAAAAGAAATCAAAAGGAGACAGAAGCAAGCTGAAGAGGCAAATGGCTAAATGGCAAAATGGCTGCTCATCTGAGCTACTGACTTTACTTATACCCATAGGTTACATTAGGTCACAATGTAAGATGTTTTGCTCATGATTAGATATGTGCTTTGGCCAAGCATGCATTGCTTATCTGAAGAGTTCCTAGGAAAAACTTCAGAATGCTCCAGCTTTGGGAAACAGGGTGCCTATTATTCTCTGGGACTCTGCTCACCAAAGAAACACTGTCTTGTATATTCCCACCATCAGAACCCTTTCACCTACCTTCTTGTTAGTCCAAGTAGAAGATATAAGGGTTGGTGGGGATCTAACTAATATTGGCTTTAATGTACAAAGAAGTTTAGTGCCAAAATATATTAATTATGCAGGTTTTAAAACTACATTTGAAAATATGAATATCACTATGAAGTCTTATATTCTCCTATCAATATATTTTATTTTTCTTTAGTTTTAAATGTGAGTGAAAGCATTACAAATTTAAAATTTTGGCCAGGCATGGTGATACTTGCCTGGAAACACATCAGTTTGGGAGGCTGAAGCAAGAGGATTATAAATTCAAGGTCAGCCTTAGCAATTTGTCGAGGCCCTAAGCATCTAGACCTCACCTCAGAAATATGTGTCAGTAGTTAAGAGCCCCTGATTCAATCCCAGGTAGCAAAAAAAAAAAAGGAATTTAAAGTCTTGCATAAGCCAATTTGTTCCTGACTCAGGTCTTAAATTTGGTTGCATGACCAGCGTGATCTTAGTTATGAATGATAATAACATTTTATTTTTTTCTATAAACTTCAATAATCTTCTGATTCTATCTAACATCATTAATGTTTTCCTTGGTAGTTATTTTTTTTTTTTTTTTTAAACTGGTTCTTCTTGGTGAGGCACTGGGTTCAATTCTCAGCATCACATATTACTAAATAATAGTAAATGTCCATCAACAACTAAAAAAAATTAAAAATATCAAAAAAAAATAAATCTAAATTGAATAGGGTAAAAATATTTTAACTTTCTCTTTTCAGTCAGTCTTTATGTGCTCTTTAAGAAATTCAAATATTCTGTTTTCAAATAGTCTTAGTTGAAAAATATTTTTAGTTATTTCAACAGTAATTTTCTTAAAGCTTATAAAATGGATCATATATATATTTAAAACATTTCTCTACAAGGAAATTTCAATCTGAGTTTTTTGACAGTTATTAGATAACAACTACTTTTCAAGTAACTTCACCCTGATTCATTGTACTTCAAATAATGAATTTGCTGAAAACAGTGTTTTTATGTAAAAGGCTTAAAAAAAAAACTTGTTATGTTCAAAAAAACAACTTGTTATGAACATGTGGAAATTGTTAATTTCATTCTTTCTATCCTATAATGAATTCCCAAAGAACTCTTAAAGGTTTTATCAGATCTAATTTAACTGTAGCCAGGAGGATAGTTTTATAAACTCAATAGAAAATTATTCTGTTTCTTAGTAAATGTTTTTTTCAATGTACAGAAAATATATTGTCATATTTCTCTTCTAATGTTAAATAGTTTATCATTTTCACCAAGGTAGACAAATTTTAGAGACTTTATTTAGTGTATGTGTATGTGTGTTAATTGTGTTTGTTATTTTTTTAATGTAGCTATAATTATCTAACTTGTTTCTAATCATCTTTCTCTTTTCAGTCAATCTGAAATTTTGAAAACTTAATATTTTCCTGAATTTACAATGATCCCAGTTCTTTAATAGTCACTTAATACAATACATTAAAATAAAGGTAATTGATATAAAATTGTTCTCATCTGAAAATCCAAATGAAAAACGTATTCTTGCTGGAAGAATTATAACCGACCCAACTGCATGTAGATCTGTCAGGCTCAATCCTCAGAAACTTCAGAGTAGAGGAGTTCAAGTTCATTTGAAATAGAATTGGGTATTTGGGATGAAGGTCTATGAAGCATGACACATTTCAAACTCATATTCACTAAGCAAACATCAGACTCCTCATGCAACAAAGCCCAAAGACAAGTTCATTCTGCTAGGAATTTCATCCTTAAGAAGCATGCTGATACTTAGTTTAATCTGAAGTGTTAAGTTCAAATTATAGGTAGAAAAAATATTACAGAAATCATTGAAAAATAAACTTTTATGAAAAATAAAAGGAGATGGTCGTATCCCAAATGTGGAATTCCAATGGGAGAATTCAAATAAACAGTGATTTTTAATGAGACTTTACAAATATCATCCTCTCTTAGCTGATGAATGTTTTATAGTGTCAGATTTTGAAATGATTCCTAATTCAAGGTGGCCAGATGAACTAGAAAATTTTGCAAGATTCTTAGATACACCAAAATCTATGTTCATTAAATTTATTATTCTCTGTTCGTTCTTCATTAGTAGCTGGAAGTAAAATAGTCCAATTAACAGTATCTGTGTATTTGTTTGGAGATTAAGTCTCTATGAATTCCAGATGGCGCAGAAGGGGTGGGAGAGAAAGGGAGGGGTCAGGGTATTAGGAAAGATGGTGGACTGTCATGGACATCATTATGCAAAATACATGTATGAAGACACGAATTGGTGTCAACATACTTTTATACAACCAGAAATATGAAAAGTTGTGCTGTATATGTGTAATAAGAATTGTAATGCACTCCACTGTCATTTGTTTTTTAAAAAAATCAATTAAAAAGTCTCTATGCAATTTAAACTAGCTTATGATACGTGACACACATAGTTGGATAGGATATGATGGTTGTCAAAATATTTCAATGAAGTTGACAAAATGTAGATGGTTGGAAATTAGTAATTCAATCACTAGGAACCAAAAGGTTCTGAAATCAGTAATTTCCTCCATGTTTGAGGATGTGAGAAAGAACCTATATGAAGGATTTTAGGTCATTAAAAGTCAACTTCCCATCCATCCAGGTTTATTATATATTTATTCTATACCCAAGAGCATAGTAGACACTGCAGTACTAAAAGGGATTCCTGGTCTTAAGAAACCCATGGTCAAAAAGGAAAGGATAGATCTGTAAATAAATTAGTCCAGTAAAATATTACTGATAGGATAATTTAAAATGAGTATTCCAGAAGCTCTTTTTTAAAAGAAAGAAGTATTACTACACAGGGAAATGGGTAGAAGGAAAATTCCATAAAGCTTATATTGCTATTCTTGAAGCATTTTTCTTTATTTGTTTTTGGATTGGCCAACAGAACTTAATAAAGAAAAGCATACTCATCTGAATTTTCAGGGTATTTTCTCCTCATATTCATTCATTCAACAAATGTTTTCTGAGCACTTACGTTGTGCCTGTCATTGTATATTTGTATCAGGTTCTGGAAATTACTAAAACGTGTTTCCTGTTTCAAATGTGCATGATTTGGGAAGAAAAAACAGTGTAGCACAGTTCTTAGTTGCAAGTGTATAACACACCCTAATTTAAAAGCATTCCCTTTTGAGTAGTCTTCTTACACGACCTACAAGAAGCCCTAAAATTGAGAATGTACACCTGGAGTTAACTGAGTCTATTACTCCCAGGGTCTATGCCCTTGGAGGGATAGATCCAGAGCCAGAAATGGGCAAACTGTTTTGAGGGTCTTCTCAGACCATAGTAAAAGTGGAAGAAACAAAAAAAGAAGCTACTACTGCATTGCTGGTAAATTCAATTTGGTTGTCTCTATTAATTTTTATTATAGTATTATAGTGCTATTTAATAGTTGGATTCATTTTGATAAAATTATACATGAATAAAAATTGGTTCACTCCAATTGGTCCCCAGTGGCCCCCACTTTTCCTCCCTATTCTCCTTCTTCTACTACCCCAGTGATATTTTTATATTATTTTATTGGTGCTTTATACATATAAATAAAGGTGGAATTCACTGTGGTATATTTATACATGCACATACAGTAATTTTGTTAAATTAATTCCTCATTTTCGTGTCCCTTTTCCCTCCCTCTCAATTTTCTTCTTCTACTCCACTTGATCTTTCCTATTATCTTTATGATATAAGGTCTCCTTCCCCTCTTTTTTTTTCCTTATTTTGCTCTGGCTCCCACATATTATAGTTAATCATGGATGGCTTTGCTAGCATTCTTCCCAAAGGAAGATACATATAACTTCTCAGATATCATCATAATGCAACTCTGTGTTTCCAATTAGCTAGAGGAAAGGACTTAATGGATTCCTCCATTTATTTTGCTTATTTGTTAATAAGTAAGACAATATAAAACTAGAAATTACTAGTCATTAGATAAAAAGTATCTACACTAAGAAATTTAAAACAATTCTATGTGATACATCTGTAATTGCATGCATTTCCAAATATAATAGTGTAGAGTCTGTATAACTTGCTGTGTAGAAGTTCTGCTTACTGTTAACAGGAATACTATTTTAAGGAGATGTGAAGTCTGTGGCATATGTTCTTATTTAAATGAATTTCGTGTATACTTAAATGACAGTTAAGCAACTATGTTTAGGTGGGAAGAATGTAGTAGATGATCTCCACAATGTGGAAATACTACCTGTAAGATGATTCCAAAAAAACAAAAATTCTGATTATTAAGTAAATTTCTATCTAATGATTAGAATCAGAATTAATGATATTGTCATGTACAAAAGGACATCTAATGCCACCTTGAAAAGCAAGAATTTAATAACCAAATTAATAGTTTTGAAACAAAATAAAGGTAAGCATTCTGAGATATATGCATATGAATGCATTTATAATATTGCACTTTGGTATTTATTTTTCTAGTTGCATAAGGGGACTGTTTATGCATAAATTTAAATTGAAATAGTATTTATTTCTTCAAACTATTCATTCTAACTTAAAGAACCATACATTTTAATCTGATTATTTACTAAATATGGCAATAGAAAACTAATCAAACTGTCAAAATCCTGAAAAATTAAAATGTATGCCATTTGGCTTGTCTTACTGTTTTAGTTCCCAAGAGTAAGCAAATTTGCTAACTATGTCTGTTATTATATACTGTGTTAATAGTGTCTGTTGAGATAAGTTGATTGCAAAAATGTCCTCAGTTAGTTACCACTTCCTATAACAATAAACTTTGAAACATGATTTTGCAATATCTCCTATTAAATGGTGGGCTTTTATCTTAGCCCTTCAGTCTATATGAACTTTGTCTCATTATGTCTAGGTGTGTATGTGAGGACATTTCCCAAAGACATTAGAATTTAAATCAGTAGCCTGAATAAAAAAGAATCTCCCTCAGCAAATGACTGCACATTACCCAACTCCTCGTGAGCCTGTATGGAAGTAGAGGGCATATTCTCTCCTTTCCTGCCTTAAGCTGCAATGTCCAAGTATTCTGCTCTCAGATACCAGAGCTCTTGGTTCCCTGAGACTTTGAACTTACAAAAACTTACATCATTGGTTCCCTTGGGTTTCATGCCTTTGAACTGAAACAGAATTTCATCAATGGCGTTTCTGGTTCTCTATCTTTCAAAGGAAGATGGTAGAGTTTCTTACCTTCACAATCATGTGAGATGACTTCCTTAATAAAACTCTCTATTTTTCTACTTCATTCTGTTTCTCTGGAGAATCCTAATACAAAATATACAAACATACCTAATGGCATTGATGACAAGCAGCATATTTTAAAATATAATGAAAATTTAATCTTAATTTTATATTTATTAGATGATATTTTGAAATCAAACACTATTTGAAGTTACTTGTGATTTCCCATTTTACACAAATATGACAAGAACAAAGAACAATCCAGGAGGAAGAGCATATGTAGTATTCAAGAACTCATGACTCAATGCTTCATTCTCCAGACATCACCCTGGGGAGCAGACACTTTCTTTTGCTTGTTAATGATATTTTCCTGTCATTAAGCACCCACATCTCCACATTTTGGTTTCTACTGCCCCGAGCCAAATGAATAATCCTAATTGTCCTTTTGTATCTATTTAACTCTTGAGTATTTTGTCAACGATGACAACTAATTTTATGGTGTGATACCTAAAGGGAATATGACAACAAAGAAGCCATTTTCTCTAAGTGATTTTGGATGTTCATTTAATCAACAAGTGTTTATATTTAGTTCCTGCAGTACACCATATAAACTATGCCATTTATTGGAGATATAAGGGGCTTATATTATTCAAGATACAGTTCTAAAGTATCTTACTGGAAGTAAGTTAGTGTTGATAATATACTGTGAAGTGCATATCATTAAAATACTAAGTCATGGAGACATTGAAATGACTGGCCCAGTGTTGATACAGAGGTAGTAAGCATCACAATAAAATGTGAACCACATTTGTGGTTCCAAAGCCAATAACTTCAATATTGGGATATGTTATATGGAGAGTTAAATAAGTGAACAAAATTCTTTCCCAAAGGTGTCTGAAACTACCCAAACAATGTGTATTAATACCTTGATACTCAGTTAATCTTATTGATAATAATTTGTGAAAATTCAGATTTGAGAGGGAGAATTGAGGAAAGTTGTCTGAAAAAGGTGACATATAAGCTAACCAGCATGCAGACTTGTGGAAGGCAGGGGTACAATTGAGTACTGGAGAGGTAAAGCTGCACAGGAGCATCACAGGAACATGAGTGTGGTTGAGGCCCAAAGAGCTAATGTTCTTGATGAGGTTAGACAGGTCTGCCGAAGCCAGTACATAAAACCACATATACTCTGCTGAAGACTTGGCTTATTTGCACTGACTAATTTCAGATTTATCAATAAAAATTTTATAACAGCTTTGTAATGGAGAGGACAAGAAGTTTGTTTTTTATTGACTTTTTAATTATTTTTTCAGTTCAAGCAGTTCAAAACCAGTGATCATGTATACTAGGCAAGAGCACCATCAATGACTTAGATTCCCCAGCCCAAGCAGTTGGATTTTCCAGTAAATGACATAAGAAAAGATGAGGAGCAGTAAGTAGTAGACACAGAAGTTTCAAAAGTTGAATTTAAGGTGTGTATAGATGTTAGAAAGTGAGGATTTGTGCCTAGTAGAATGTGGAAGCATATGACAGGATATGTCTTTTTATTTCCCTCTTGAGTGTTTCTTAATATCATGTGCCTTTTCAGCCTCTGTTAAAAAATAATAATAATAAAAACAACATAGGTACAATATACATGTTACTTCAAGTCCAGATTTTTAGTAACTGTGTGAATTTGGGCTTGTTTTCAAATTTGATTTCTATGAGTTACAGTTTTGTAATATTTAAAGTGAGGTTATTAATAATACTTTACTTACAATGTTGTTGTGAACATTAAATGAAATAATGTATATAATCAGTCTAATTGTTTAAGATATAGGCAATAACCAATGTCCTTTGGGATGGGGACTGAGGATTTTGACAGAGTCCACAGGCTTCACAAGTTCAAAACCCATGCAGTCTCACAAGGCCCTGCTCACAGTCGGTATAGATTAATGCTTAGTTGATATATTGCTGTGCTATGGCAGTTTAAAAACTTTTAGTAATTTTATCTTTAAACATGTTTTCTGAGTGAAGTTTATGAATTCTGTAACAAAATTGATATAAACAGTGAAATTTTAATTTTTTTCACTTTTATTGAAGCTTGAATTCCAAGATCAAAGTGATCATAGGTTTGTTTTTTTTGTTTTTTTTCTGTGACCTCTCTTATTTGCAGATAGTCGCCTTCCAGCTGTGTGCCCAAATGGTCCTTCCTCTGTGCATGTGCTACCCCAAATATTTCTTTGTACGTCCATTTTTTTTTAATTTTGCAAGGAACCCAGTCTCATTTATTTAGGCCACACCTATGAATTGATTTTTCTTTTAGTGACTTCTAAAGGCTTTGTCTCCAAATGCTGTCATATTTTGAGCTACTGGTGGTTAAGACTTTAATATGAGTTTTGGATGAAGACAGTGTAGCCCATACCATGAAGTATGATGGACAAATTGAGAAGGTGTATGCACACTTGATATCTGCTGGGAGGCAGTGTATACATGATCCAGCTTAGGCTGACAAGCCATCAGGGTAGATGAATAAAGCACAATTATTCTAGGAGCATGTATGCAACACATACAGGTCCACAGCTTCTAGAGCATCACTCAGGCCCAGACTGTCAGCACAGCATATCTGTGCGAGGTAACAGAATCTCTGCATGTGAGTCCTAGGGTCCGTGTTTCTGGAACCCATCTTTACTATGATTACACAAATCTTAACTCTAGCCTGAGTCCAAACACAGGCACTGCTATGTTCAAGTTAATATAAAATAAAAGCATTCATGGGAATTGTCAGACTTTTTCCAACAAATGTAGAATCTCTAGTTTTAAAAACTGCTCAAAAATTACATAGTAAATGTTTACAGAATTAGAGACAGAAATTAAATTTAAAGATCAAGTTAAACACAAAAGAACACTATTTTTATATGATGCTTTAGAGGAACAGGTAGTTTAGGAAAAGAGTTTTAAAATTAATTCTCTCTGCAATTAGAAGTACAGCAAGAAAATATATCAATGGAAATTTTTAATTATACAGAAGAAAACACTTCTGTTCTGATTACAAGAAATTGACAATGCGTGTGTGTATGTCTTTTTTTTTTTAATTACAAATAGACAACTCAGTCTTCTCCCAGAATGGAGGACTCTTGGGGTGGTTTTGACAGAGATATACTCAATAAAAAGGAACTGTTAACTTTCTTCCTAGTTCCTGCCTCTTACTACACCTTCTAGAGCTTAACATAGCTCTAGGAGGTGGTTAAACAACCTTTGGCCTAGAAGATATCAATAATCATATAAAATAAAACAACTTAACTGAAAAAGTCTAAAAATGTATGAAACTGGTTGATTATGAAGAGGTAAAAATGAAAAAAAAAAAAAAACATGAGATAATTAATGAACTTAAAATGGAGACAACAAGGGACTGGAGTTTTAAAGTAAGAAGTTAGGATAAGTGAGAATATGGATAGTGCAGAACCATAACAATACTTATGGATCAGAAGTGCATCATCTCAGTTTAGGAATTTGGAGTCAAGATAGACCTCAGAAGTTATAATTTTTGATCACGAACTTTATGTAGGTAAATTGAAAAGCAACATGTAACTATATTTATTTTGTTGAATCCATCTGGAATTCCCTCATTTAACAATGGCCACATTTCTCATTTCTTTTGTTTTCAATATCCCTGCCCTAATTTATTACAAAATTCTACAACAAATAGTTAAATTTCTTACTATATTAACTACATCATATTATATGTGTGGTTGACCTTACCTTGCCAATAATAATAATAATAATAATAATAATAATAATAATAATCATAAAAAATCATCAAGAGACAAATTCATCTAAAGAACTGGAAAATTTTAAAGTGACACAACTATTGTGGAAGCTAACACAAAAGAAAGGTCTGTGCCTTTTTGCTACATACTTGAGAAAATTTTGGAATTTAGAGTTGAAACCTGAAAAGTTCTTGGAATTTTTAAGCCCACGAATTTTGAGTCTAAAGAAAATGGTAGATTTGTTAAGGGGACATCAAAAAAAAAGCAACTACTGTATAAGTATTGGATTAAATTATTCAACTCAAGGAGGTGGTGGATAGAATTTATTAGAATAACAAGTCTGATGGCAGCAACAGATATCAGTTTCCAAAATTTTTGAAAACAAACCATGAGAGTGTAAAGTGTAATAAGTGAGTCTATGAAGAAAATAAAGAATTCAGATTTAATAATAATTTGACACCATTTAATTATGAGTTCTAGAGAAATTTTAAATTATATAAAATTGACCAATGATGAAAAAGAAGTAAACCTGGTATAGAAAATGCTAAAATCTTCCTGAAAGATGAAGACAGAGAATTAAAGTAGCATTCCTCTACTGGAGAAAAGAAAAGAATATTTTACTCAGAACATCTATTTTATCCAGAAGCTGAGTAATCCTTGAGGAGCACATAGCAAAGTAACTGGTTCTCATTAGGTTGTTAGACTTTGAATCCATGGCAGCTTTAGTTCAAGAGTTTTCCATCTCTGAGTCTCTGACTGAAACAAATATGGGGAAAAGATGAAGCCTTCCCTTCCAAGCAATTTTTACAGACCTTACTCAACCTAACAGCAAGAAGCAGCCACTGTGTCCCAGAACTGAAACCTCTAGATCACAACAAATAAGTGAAGAAATGTCACTGGGCAGAGCCTACTATAAACATTTAACAAGGCAGCTATATATAGGAGCTCAAAGAGGAGAGAAAATGAGAATTCCAACAGGAGGAAGAAAGTTTCTGCAATAAGTCCTCTTAGTGGAACTATCTATCCTCCGAATTTTGAAAAATTTCAAAAGGCAGAAATGTTGCAAATGTGAAGAGACAGAATGAAAAGCCCTTCACACAGCTGTCAAAGTAATTATATGAGTAGAAATTTTGACTTCCTGATGGGAAATAAGTTTCAATTTAAGTGGACTCTAGTGGAGGGCATAGACTGGACTCTTGTCAAGCTCAAAACCAGTACTTCTTTTTTTACACTGTTTTTACTCAGATAAAATTCCATCTCTGTTATTTTTTTTTAATAGGTGAAATGACTTTAGAGAGTAGATTTTTTTGTTTCCCTGCTAGATACCAGTTTTAAGTCCTGGATATTGTCTTACTTTCTAAATCTGAAGTGTTCAGGTCTAACTCTATTATAATCTATTGCATCTAATTTGCTATTCAAATTTTAAACAATAAACAACACAACATAATTTAAATCCTAAGGTCTTAAAAGTACCATTCTTATGTTTGTGTAAGACACAGAGCTCCTAATGGAAACAGCAGACCTCAATCACAGAGTAGCTGAGACCGAACAAAAGAGGTAGTGAATACCAATCTAGTTTTTTTTTTAATTAAGTCTAGAACTAGATTTCAATCTTTGATATTATATAAATTTGTATGTACACTTGCCAGCTTATTTAATCTTTGAATTTAATGTTTCCATAGAAATCTGTAGTGAGAAGAAGTTTCTGCCCAGTTGGTGACACCTCTGTGTATATTTTTTTAAATGTCACTGTATCTTTTTGCACAGTTTCTTAAAGGACATGTTGTTCAATATGTCTGGACAAAATTTGCTGTGTGAAATGCAACATGAAATAAACTTCTGACTTGATATTAATGTGCAGATGTATTTCTGTTAAATGACAGAACCATCTACTTCCAAAAGATATGCTGACCATTTGTGGTTTCAGGTGGACACATAAAGGAGCAATTGGAGACTTCTTTCCATGTAGAGATGCATGCTAGCATCTCCATTCTTGCATACATTTTGCTCTTCTTTGTCCTCTAAACCAAGACAGCAAGAGTCATCCAGTCTGATTTGGAAGGGGCTCAGCTTAGTCCCTTTTCTCCTCTTCCTCTTGATAAAAGTTAGATTTTGTTCCCAGAAACAGAGTTTATTGCCTCGGTAATGGGAATGATTTCTTCCTCAGCCATAGCTTCCTAATAGGTTTCCTGAACCTTTGGGGCACATCTCCTAGTGATTTGCTATGAGCTCCATTTTCCAGGCCCTGAGGATCTATCTGGGTTATGCCAAGACCATTCCTCCAAGAGGCTAGAACTGTGCTCCCTACAGTGCAGCCATGGATTTCCTCATCTGTGTGCAGGGGGCTCATGATGTTTCCCTTATACTGTTATGATGAGGATTAAAGAAGAGAATGTGTTTAATTTTTTAATTAGTTCTTTTTAGTTATATATGAAGGCAAAATAAAAACAAAGGAGGAGGGGGAGGAGGAGAGAATGTATTTAAAAGACCTAGCATAGTGGCTGCCACAGAGCCTGAACTACATGGGTTATCCTGGGTCTACAGGGCTCAGCTGCACCCCACCCTCCATCTTTCAGCTATATCTGTTCTCACTGGGTAGGGGAGGAGGAGGGACAGCATTATCAGCATTCTTAGAAGAGGAAGTTCAGGTGGGAAAAGGAAGTTACAGGTAATAGTTAACTGGAACGTTCAGGTTCTTCTCTAAATTTTATTTTGGTTACTTTTTTTTCAAAATGTTTATTTATTTATTTATTTTTTAGTTGTGGTTGGACACAATACCTTCATTTTACTTATTTATTTTTATATGGTGATGAGGATCGAGCCCAGGACTTCGCACGTGCCAGGAAAGGGCTCTACCACTGAGCCACAATCCTAGTCATTATTTTTGTTACTTAATTAACATTCTAAAGCCATGGGTAGCTGAAAGTGGCTCTGTGCATCCTGTAGGTTAACTCATCCAGGTATGCTCCCTTTGTCTTCTGCTTCTTCATCATTAGAGAAAGGTTCTTAAGGCTCCACCAAAGATGCTAGGAAGAAGTCCTTTGGAATCTAAAGTTTTGATTTAAAAAAAAAAAAAAAAATCTCACTTGGGGATAGAGATGTAGCTCAATGGTAGAATACTTGTTTAGCATGCCCAAGTCTCTAGATTTCATCTGCAGCATAATAAATAAGACCTACTTTAACACAGCGCTTGTGTTCAAATAGCCCCATTCCCCTTAATAATACCCCAAGTGCATAATAGTAATCGTGATGGTTCTGATACCCAAAGAGCAACCAGATGTATAATGCTTCTTTTAAGTGAAAAATTGTGGGATGACATTGCAGACACCTAGAACAATTTATTGCTATTAATTTCTTACTATGTCTAATCAATAAATTAAACTTTATCATGGGTGGCTGCAAATAGGAAAAAAGCAAAAAAAATGTAGTCTGTACAGGCTTGAGTACTATCAGTGGTTGCCTGCACTCAATGGGGATTTTGGAATGGGGGTGGGAGCTACTGTACATACTTCAACCTATGCATGAAATTATTGCCTAAATTGTGCCCTTAGCTGATCTGTTGTCCCCAGTATCAGACCCTCTAGGATTTGTTTTAGAAATGAGTCTTTAATTCTTTTCCAGTGTAGGAATGTGTAACAGCATGTCTAAGTGGGTGAGGGGAAGAAACTAACTCTTCTTTTCTCCCTGTTCATTCTGTTTTAATGCATTCAGCCTCTATCTTGCTCCACTTGTTTTCAACTTTCCCTGGTGGATTTTTTCTTTCACTTCTTGAGCATTTCAAGACCTCAAGTAACAGCCTGCTTGCTTTCTATAGGCTTCCCACACTAAAGAAATTAAGTTTTCTGTTTTTCTCTTCTGCTGAGTGAAATAATAGTAAACTGACCTCTATTTTTAAAATAGACAACATATGAGTTTGTTCTACTCTTTTTTCTTGGTTATTTTTTGGGGGGTCCTTGTATCTCATTTTAAAGTATAAAAATATATATTTTTAAAGGGAACGGAGAAAACATGTGTTTAATAAGATCTCAAATTTATCTTGTTTATTAATAAACACTTCCAAAATAAATTCTAGTGACTAGCAAAAGAAATAAGGCAATTTTTAATTTTTAAATATCCACTTACACATCAGAGGTTCTATAGGTAACAGAAAGTTAAGAAATATTCTACCATTTGCTATCAACTCCCAGATTGGAAAATAAATCTACTTCCGGATATTGTTCCCAAATGGGAAACTCTTCTGCACTACATAGTTCTGTATAAGATTTGTGAAAATTTTGTTAACATTTCTACCAGACTAGCATATCTACTGAAATAGCACTTATTACTTTATCCTTTTCATGATGATCATCTCAAACTATTGGTGAAAACTTGTTTTTTTCTTGATTATAAATTTCTAAAGGGTAATATTCTTATCTTGTTTGGCCTCAGCATGTAGCCTCAGTGTTATGGTTTCTATATGAGGTGTCCTCCCAAATGTCCTGGCTAATGCATTCATTAAAATAAGTTAGGTTCATTAAATCCATAAATTCATAAGATTATGAGAACTGCAACCTAATTAGTACAGCCTAGTTTAAATTGACTAACAGGGTGGTAACTGTAGGCAGATGGGATGTGGCTAGAAAAGGTCGCTCACTAGGGGCGTGTCCTAGAAAGAGTCACTTTCCATTTGGCCATTTCCATTCTTTCTCTCCTTTCTGGATGCCATGAATAAAATAGTGCTACTCTGCCACATCTTTCTACCATGATGTTCTCCCTCACCCTGGGTGGAGAGCAATATAGAAGGCCAACCATGAAATGAATCTCTGAAACTGTGAGCCAAAATAAACTTTTTCTTCTCTAAGTTGTTCTTGTCAGGTGTTTTGTTCACAGTAATGAAAAACTAACTAACACACTGAATAACCTGGCAAGTGGCACACAATAATTATTTGTTGAATGAATAGTTTATGTTTCCTGCATCCATTTAGTAATTCATTTATCATGCCAATTCTTTTTTTTAATCCTATTTTAAAGATGATTTAAAGTTTATGAATTGAGGAGGGTTAATTCCCTTCTCAATTCATAAACTTTAATCATATTATGCTATTTCAGCTGACATTTGCTTGGGTTTTCATAGTAAAGAGGGATTAAAGGAGTTAATCTCCAAGAAGTTTAGATAAGTTTGTTCTACATTCATATTTTTATTCTTACATTGTGATAGATGTTGTTGTCATCTGTCTTTTGGAAAGAGTGAGCTTAAGAAAAACAGAACCTGAAATAGAAATAACTGAGATTCAAGCAACTCTGCTTGCAAAATGATTTAGCTTGCATGCATCTGGACTCCAGCAACAAGTTTACTCCTGTAATTCATCTCAGCATTGTTTTGGCATGATATATGAAGGATATTTCTAGTGTCTATCGAAGTGTAGACAAGTTGTTCCTTTCAGGTTTTAGAGGATATGATCATAACTTTACTCTTAACCACAGGATGACTTTTGAATACTAATTGACATTTTTCCCCCAAAAAATTAGGTGATTTTATTACTTAATTTGGCATTCCTTAGATTTTTTTAAGGATGGCTTAAAAGTGGGGGGAAAAGGCACAAAACTCCACATATTATCTGATTCCATTTGTATGACAGATCAGGAATAGGCAGATACATTGAGACAAAAGTAGATTCATGCTTGCCTACATTCTGGAGGAACAGCAAAGATGGGGAGTGACTACTAAAGAGCATGGGTTTTTCCTCTGGATAATTAACATGTTCTAAAATTAGACTGTAGGGATAGCAGCACAAACCTGTGAATATACTAAAATCATTGATGTGTACTCTACAAATGAGTAAATTTATGGTATGTGACTTGTATGCCAATAAAGATGTTTAAAAAATAGTGGCACATGGCTGAGATTTATAATTATATTACTATACATTTATGTTTCCATTAATATGAAGAATAATTGCTATGTGGTTTGTTGTTCCTTTTCACATTGATCTGATGTTACTATTAATTGAAATGAATTCTGTAATGTATAATACTGTCAATTATGTAATTGCTTCTTCTAAACTTACAATTGTTCTTACACTATGAATAAATCAATTTATTCTAAATTTAATTTGAATTATTTTAAATTAAAATTGATTATGTGAAATAATTTTTTTGCTCTATTTCCTTATTTAATAGTTTCTAAATTTTAATTTTCACTGCATATCAGGAAAACAATATAACATGTTCTCAATACATACAATATACCATCTAATATCAATATAATATCTTTACCAAAATGATGACTTCTTAAGACAGAACTTTGCCTTTGTCCATTGTTATATTATCAACCCATGAAAGTTCTAAATACATATTAACTATTTACTGAATGATTGATAATTTATTCATTATATCAAGTATTGGATTGTTGTTATCTTCCAAACAACTGGAGGAATGGATATATTTTATATGAATTGCCCAAGATATTGTATGTTTAAGAGTCTAAGTTATTGTATGTTTAAGAAACACATGAAATTAGCTTAATTAACTTCAAGGTTTACTGTTGAGATGTATATGTCTTGTTCTAATTAAGTCATGTTTGAAATGCTTCATCTGTTTTAGGAAGATTACATGCAAGGACTAACATTTATATTCAGAGATATGTAAGTAACACACAAGACATATTAATCCATACTACCCGGCTCATGCTTCAGGATGAGAGTAATACTGGAATCTCTGTTTCTGACACGTCCATCTTTCACATTCTCTCTGGGTATAAAGAAGAGAGAATATAAAACAAGGTCAGGATAATTATATAGGGGAAAAAGAAGAGACAATAAGTCTCCCATTCTCAGGCATATTTTTGGCACTGATGTAAAATGTGATGACATTACAGCTTGACACTGGGAATAGACAGGGAAAGGGGTTGACTTTGCCATGTTTGCATATCAGGCAGTCATACTCAGAGTACCAAACATTTTCCTAATCAGGGGTCTGCAACTATAAAGTTCAAGCATATTTCTGTTTCCTTTATGTGTCATCCTTTGAGATTTTATAATAAAGCAAGTATTGGAGTTGTCAAAAGTTAAAAGACCTCCGTTCCTCACATCTTCATCATCAAAGGTGGTAGAATTTTTGTGTGTGTGTCTGCATTTCTTTTATGCCTGAAAGTCATGGCACCAGTGAATTAAATGTTCATGGTGAAGGAGAAGCCAGTTATCACTTTGAAATGGCTTATTTTATTTGTCAATGTTCTATCAGTGAGTCTTTGATATTAATTTTAATTATTTTTCTTTATGTGTGATTAGATACAGTTCATATCCTTGTTAAAATTCCATAATGAGTATTACTCCTTAAATGCCGTAAGCAAGGCAGAGTTGGAGGAGCGTTTCCCCATATGGACCCTGTCAAACTTCCTCAATTTTGATACTCACACACAAATTCTGGAGACCTACAGATGCAGTAAATACTACACTTTTTTTTTGTTTGTTTTACATATTTAAAACTTTCTCTATTTTATTTCTATTATGTTCCCGTGATAGTGTTGGTATCATATGGTCCTGGAATGTGCAAGAGGAAGGGAGTGTAGATAAGAGTTAACCCCAATGTCTTCACTATTAATGATGCTGAGGGATAAGTGGTAAACTCCAAACAAGCCACCTAAATGAGTTTTGGCTTCTTGTTTACTTTTCTAGGCAGAAGGCAGACGGTAGAGAATAAAACACTTGTACAGGGCTAAACTGAAATGAGTAGAAACATAATTGAGCCACCTGTCTCCTTAAAATGGATTGTAAAACTCACTGACATATTGGTGAGAAGTTGCTTTCCTCCCGCTTCCTCCTCCATCTCTATCTTCAACTTAGCTTCTATAAGAAAAATTCTGGAGAAATTCATGGAAAAGCAAGTTCACACTTGTTTGACTCTGTGGATACAGAACCCAAATCACTATTCTATACAGATTTGTACGAGAAGGGGTATTGTAATTCAATTGGTAGGTTTTGGCAAGGGTAACTGCAGGAAATGCAAGAAAATATGACCTTATATGTTAGACTTTTTAGGACAAATCAATGTAAAAATGTTTATCTTTCCTTTTTGAGGGGTGGATACCAGGGATTGAACTCAGGTGCAATCAACCATTGAGCTACATCCGTAACCCTATTTTGTAGTTTATTTAGAAATAGGGTCTCACTTAGTTGCTTAGCACCTTGCTTTTACTGAGGCTGGCTTTGAATTCTAGATCCTCCTGTCTCAGCCTCCCAAGTTGCTGGGATTACAGCGTGCACCATGATACCCAGCTACAATTTTTTTTTAATCTTTCTATACCCAAATGTGTAGCAGAAATTTATAGGTTACAGGTTTGAAATTCTTCATTCCATATATGTCAGAGGACAAACCTGATCAGAGAGAAGCTTCAAGCAGTTATGGGAGTGGAGGTTAGTTTAGATAATCTTCCTTGTCCTTTGCTAATAGTGGTTTAGGATTTAACACAAGGTCTCCTCCCAATGATAACCAATACATTCATTATTTGGATGATGTGCTCAGTGGTTGGAGAGTTGGAAGCTGCAATCACAACTCTCCTGCCTGCAATACTATAATACCTCTGTGGTCATGGATGGTTGATAAAACCTACCAAAATTCAGGAGCAGAGTAGTTGTAGGTCTGAGCAAATTTGTAATTATTTCTATCCAGCATCCAAGGAAAAACTGCTATTTTTTTACAACCAAGCTGCATAAAAGGAGGCCAGTACATTGTTCCCCATTCTGGGTATGGAGACAGAACAAGCCTCTGTGACTAACAATTTTGTTGACTAGGCAGCCTCAACCCAGAGGTATCCTTGGTATAATGAATTTGTGGCTTCCCTCACCTGGTTACCGGGCATACCTCCCTTGAAAAGTAACTATTTACTTGCTGCTGCACAATTATTGGAAATGAACACCTAGTTTGTAAAGGCAATACAATATACCGGCCTGATTTTTTCCATTTTGTAGTGAGTATACTGATACACCACTATTATCAATATGTGATAACCTCTAAAACAGAAGGGGTTTATTCAGGAACAGGCCAACTTGGGTCTGTTAGCATCTTGGTTTTACATTAAAACATAGGATGCTATCCCTTGGTGTTTCTTGGGAATTTTGTGTTCCATTAAATCTACTAAAGCTACCTGGTCACTGGGGTGCATGCTTCATAGTGGTTTCCCTATTCTTGGCCAGGTAGTCACCATTTACTAAGAAGAAATCAGAGGTCTATGAGGATGTTGTAGCTGTTTGCCCTCTTTTTCTCTTACGCAGAACCAAAGAAGAAAGAGGACATTCTGTTCAGAAGGCAGAATTCTTACTTTTGTTCTTTTGCAAATGACCTAGATATTTTTGTATGTTATATGGAAAACTAAACACTGCTCAACACTTAGGATCATTTGGAGGAGACATCTCCTGGGGGCAACCAAGTCCTTATGGGAATGGAAACCAGCTGATGACATCTTGTGCAAAGAGCCATGGTTTCAAGAACCTCTTAACTATTCTCTAGGGTGGAGAAACTTGATTGAAAATGGCAACATGTCCATGTGCTTGCTGGGAACAACAAACTATAAAGCTGCGTAAGCTGGAGGTTAATATTCAGCAATCTAGAATATTAAACTGGAATCATTTCACAGTAGGCCCAAAGTGCCATCAACCAGCAGGAAATGCAGGTTGTAATACATAGGAAGATTATAATCATGTTAGTAATGTTAGTTATTATTGCAGCTCTGTGAAAACTGAGTCATTTGACCGATAATTCAGTAAGTTTGTAATAAAAGTGCTTTATTTCAAAGCATAATTGAAGCCATGTATTTTAGCTTCAAGAGCTCAGTCTACTAACTTATATTTTTGGAGTTAAAATATCATTGACCAGTTTCTATATAGCATCCATCTGTACAAGATCTGCTATTAAAGAAATATTAACAAGTTTTCATATTTCCTTTTCAGCCCAAGTAACAGGAATTGGATTTTTTTCCTCCTAAAACAAATTTTTAAAAAGTCAAAATGTACAAATTAATGGTTTTCAAGATGTTGGACATCAGGCAATAAAGCTTAATGATCCCTAAGAGAAAAGAAACAAATGAAGTGAGTCTTGCAATTAGTCCAACTTAATGTCTGGGAAAATTTCTGGGCCACAGTGCCAAGGAACAAAATCCATTCGGAAACTCTGGAAGTCTCCCTTAATAGACAATCTGGAGATAGGAGTCTGAGAAGGACAAAGAGGATAGATCACAGGAACGATATAGTTAAGTTGGAGGACAGTTATAGGAGTCTTCAGAATGCCCCCCACAATTTTCATTTGAGTATTTATTGGAGAGTACAGTTGAGGAAATATCCCAAGTCCAGAGACGGAATCACCTGAAATATTCAGAAATGATAATATCAGAAACCTAAACCAATTTAAAACCCATCTGCTTCAGGGGTCATCAGATAATCCTCAGAAGATTGCCTTATTCAGAAGATGCAAATATTTCCAATTAGCTTAGCTTTGCCCAGAGCAAGCTCAGAATCATTTCAAAAATTCAAAAAAAAAAAAAAAAAAAAAAAAAATTAAACAGCAAAATAAATATCAATGCCTGGCATCTAGTAATGATATTAAAAAAACCTGGGTATGCAAAGAAGCAGGAAAATATGATCCAAAATAAAGAGAAAATCAGCTGAAACAAACCCATAAATGCCACTGATGCTTAAAACATAACAAAGGACCATATAGGAGTATACTGTATATTCAAGGAGACTAATGACTGTACATACTTTACAGAGACACAAGAGATATCAACATTATTCAGATCAAAATATGGGGAATGGAAATTAGACTAGGTAGATTTATTTGCAACAAAAAAATAAAGATCTTAAGGAAATATCAGTAGAAATTATTCTTTAAAAATCATAAAGAAATTAACATTAAAAATGACCATGGCAGCATTGAGTTTGAGACAATTTTATGTGGACTAATCTGTAGATAATAGGAATCCTTGAAAAAGAGAAAAGCACAGACAAAAATATGAATAAACAATGGCTAAATATTTATAATATGATGAAAATAATGAATTATTTTAATGAGTTGAATGAATTCAAAGCTGAAGAAACATAAAATAAACTCATTAATGCATAAATTAAACAAATTGATAAAAACCATGTTAGAGAAACTTAAAATGGAGGGAAAATTCTATGTTGCTTTTTATGACTGGGGGAAGAATAACAATAATTTTCTGATTGGACCAATGCAGACCAGAAAATTTTGGATCAACATAGTTTATGTAACAAAAGAACACAATCAACTCAGAGTTACATAAACAATAGAGATTTTTCAATATTGAAACCAAAATAAGACCTTTCGAAACATAAAAAGATTGATTTTATGAGCCAAATGCTAATAAGTATGTTAAAGGCATAGGGTAATTTTTCCAGTTAGAAATTTATAACTTTGCAAAGAGATGTAGGTCACTGGGCATCATAAGAATATAAATAAATATGAAAGAGTCTTGTTAATTACATCTTCTTGAAAGATAATCAAAAATTTAAGACAAAAATGAAAGGTAAGGTTTATAAAATAGGAATAAAATGTAAAACAGCAATACCATTAATACTGGAAAATGAGAATCAGAAGAAAATTTTTATATTGGAAATGGTATCGTATCAATTGAAAATAAAATGTGATATGCATGCTAAAAAGCAAACTTAAATTTATTGGAGTTTATTTGAGCAAAGGCTGATTTATGACTCAAGTAGTGCTCAGAATCAGTAGAGGTTTAGAAAGCTCATCTCAACAACCTGAACTGGAAGAAGAAGAAGAAGGAGAAGAAGGAGAAGAAGGAGAAGAAGGAGAAGAAGGAGAAGAAGGAGAAGAAGAAGAAGAAGAAGAAGAAGAAGAAGAAGAAGAAGAAGAAGAAGAAGAAGAAGAAGAAGAAGAAGAGGAGAACCAATAAGACAAATATTATATATATATGGAATTCTAGGGGTTGGTTATGAGGTGTCCCCCAAAAGCACCTGTGTTCCTGTATTAATGCAGAAGTGTTCAAAGGTAAAATGATTGGATTCTGAGAGCTTACAACTTAATCAGTCCATTCTAGTTTAAATGCAGTAACTGGATAATAACGGTAGGCAGGTGGGAATGGCTGTAGGGTTTGAGTCAGTTGAAGTGTGTCCTGAAAGGGTTAATGTCCCCTACAGCCCATTCCCCTTTCTCTTTCTTTCTGCTTTCATCTCTCCATGATGTTCTCCTTCACCATAGGCCCAGAGCAATGGAGATACCCTACTGTGGATAAACATCTGAAATTATGAGTCAAACTAAAACTCCTCTAAGTTGTTCTTGTCAGGTATTTTGGTCATAACAACATAAATCTGACTAATACAATAAATATACATGATGAATACACACACAGAATATGCACACAAACCCACGCACATATTACATAAGGGGATTTATTGCACTGGCTTTCAGGATCAAAGTCAGGAACATCCTTCAATGGCTAGCTGTCTGCAAATGAAGCAGGAAAAACCAGTCCAAGGAGGTGGACTCATAATAAGAAGGTCCAATCACGCATCCTAGTCTGCGACTAAGGACCTAGAAGCTTCATGGAATTAATAGTGTGAATCCACAATGAAAAACTTATGAAGCTGGAATGGTATGTCTATGGGCAATGGCAGCTGCAAAAGCCAATCCACTCAAGAAGAATGAAGACGCATGCGCTGGTGTGCTTCTTCTTTCTGATTTTTTTATCCATCCATGACCCAGTGTATTGGATTGTGTCACCATGCTTAGAGGGTTTCTTTCTCTCTAGAATTGATGAGGTACATTCTGATCTGGACACTCCCTCATAGGAAAACCTATAAGGGAGGGTGTATGAGATTTATAGATATCTCTCAACCCAATCAAGTTGACATTCAAGATGGACCTTATAAGACATTTACCTTACATGCATGTGATATGATTAAATGACTGCCTATGATTTCCTGAGACTTATTATAAGAATTGACTCTTATATTAGGTTTTGCTACATGCTAAATTAGCTTACAGTTTTTTATAGAGAAATTCAAAGTAGATGAAGCTTTGGGCCAAATGAGCTTAATTTAACATCCTAAAGGTGTTTATTTTATAAATACTAAAGCAATAATGAAAATGAAAAGTTTATAGCTAATATGCTAACAAAAAAGATGAAAATGAAGTTTTCAATTAAGCCAAGATAAAAGGGAAAAAGAGAGATAATAATGAAGCACACAATAAATTGGACAAATAACAAATAAATACTAATATGATGAATTTAGATATAACCCTATCAATAATTACATTAGAAATAAATTATCTAAACTTCCTTATATATAGTCCATTTCCATAATGCCTTACAGATTGAATTACTACTTTTTCACATTTGTCTTGTGCCTTTGTCTGTTGTATTATAGATAAGAGTTAATTCATTTTTAACCTATGACAGGGGTCCAGCATTCTATTTGATTCAACTCTGTTTCACAGAGCATCAGATTTACACTAAGGTATCAATACACATATATTTTATTAGATATTTGAAGTATTGTGAGGCATTTAAAAAGACACAGAAAATACATTTGAACCTCTGAAGATTATGGTTGAATGGACAAGTCAATATTGGAATAGATTCCAAAGTACTTAGTAATTTCACTGGGTAACCTGAAAATAAAGACAAAATAAATTTTAAAAAAGAAGGTAATATAAACATGTAACATTACCTTAAGTGAAAAAGGTTTCCAACCAAGAGCAAAAATCAATGACTTGGAGTCAATGTCGAGTAGGAGAATGAATCCAATTGAATATGAACTTTAGAGATAAAGAGCTTCCCTTGAAGATCACTGCAGAGATGCATGAGGTGAAATATTACAGAAATTAAGTCAAATGTATATGCAGAGATATGATATCAATTTTAACGTTTTAAATTCTTTCAAAGATGTCATTATTTGCAGATGAAGGTTTATTTTTCATTCATCTAAGATGAATGTGTGAATCAGTTTAAATAAGTAGATGTTAATAAAGAATTGTATCTGTCTTTCAACAACAAGAACTTTATTCTAACTTACTATTCTTTCTTGTCAATGAGCTCCCTAGTATCTTACCTCAAATAGGAAATGGTATTGTCTGTTAAGGTTGTGGCAAACTTTTTAGCTTGTTTTGATTTGTCTTTAAAAATTTTATGGACAACATTGAACTGGAATGCAAAAGTCAAATGTTTATTTTCTGGGACAGGTAAAATACCTGTCAAAAATGCCTCTTAGAAACTATATATGCATCCTATCTATGCTAATTTTATAGTTTAGGATATAATTATATTATTTTGGAAGATATAAAGAATTGATAAAAATATTTACCCAGGTGTTGCAAAAGTGATGCAAATTATGTTGAATACATAATAATGAGAAAAGGTGTATTTAGGAATATTTGAATTGAAATGATAGGCAAAGTTTCCCACAGAAACAACTTGCCTTTTGATGCCATATGATATTACACAATGAATGCAATACACATTAAGCCATGTTTACGGCAAGCAATAGTTATTATATCATATATAATACAGTGCTTATAATAATAAAGATATAAAGCCTCCATTCAAAATACAAAGGCTCTCTTGAGATTATCACAAAAAATAGAAAATAAAATGTCCTAGTAAAATAAATGAAAATTAACAAATGCATTAGATAAATAGGATAAAAAAGATAATAATAATCACATTTTGATGGTTTAATATTTAGAGTTTATGTAGTTCTATTCTAATCTCCTAAATTTTAATTATTGTAATGATAAAAGTTTGAAGTGAAGACACTAATTTAAGATGGAACAGCCTGTACCTAAAATAGAATTTGTAGAAGATAAACCTTTTAAATTTTATATTAAAATAGTAAATATACACTTTCTCTATTTTTTAATAGTGAGTATCATTCTCTTTTACTAATTCAAAAAATATTTACGATATTTTTTGTCCATTTACTTTATTTTACTATCCATTTAGTTTGAGAGAAATAAAAATCTTTAGATAATTTCCGATTTATTTTATTAGTCTTAAGGTTAAGTGTATGAGTGCTTACAGAGTTGGTATGCTTTCTATGAGCTATTTAATGCAACCTCATAAATAAATGCCTTAAAAATCAATATCTATCTAATGTACTGTTTAAGCTGTGCATATTTCATTAATTTTGAATTAGTTCAACTATCATAGAGACCTTGACCAATATTGAAAGTGAAAGCATCCAGGCTAATGAATGACTTATTGCAGATAGTTTATGAAGGAAACATTCAATGTCTAATAGTCAGGTTGTTAAAAGGTCAAATACCACTCATAATATTTATGTGTGAATTCTTATGAATCTCTCAGCTCTCCTCTACTATTTCTCATGCTATCATCCTCCCTTCTCAGATTCTTTCTCTCTCTCTCTCTCTCTCTCTCTCTCTCTCTCTCTCTCTTTTAAGCCAACTATTCCACTATCACTTCAGTCTACCTATCCTAGTTCCTTATGTCTTTAGGAACAGTTTCACTTTCTTTCTCTTCTTTTGCTTGTATTTCCACCTTTGCATCAGTTTCCACTCTTTGCACCTTAGCCAACAAATTTGCTCATATATTGGACAGCCCCAGACAGTGTCATAAAATGTTTGTTAACATCTTTCTCAAACCAGTTAATAATAGAGATTATGCATGTAAACTCTGCAAAAAAGAATTTTTTAGGTTTGAACCCTGACTTGTACCTTTTCTAGTTGTATGATCCTGAGCAAGTGACTTACTTTCTGTTTTTCATTAACTACATCTGTAAAATGGTGAGAATAGCAATCCTTGTTCATTGGGTGTAGACTGGATTTAAAATAATACTGCAGCATTTTGAATTACTCCTCATATTATATATATTTATTATCATCATTCTTAGCCACCAACATCATTAACATATAAAATTAGTCTCACCATTCCAGTGAGACTATCACTTATACCTAATGCTGTTTCAATATGACTTCTGCAACACCATGCTAATGAGATTATTTTGATAAAACTACTGATCATGTGTGAAAAACTAGTAATTCTGTGCAATCTTTCTTTATAGTATAATTCAACATTACATAAGAAAATGTGTTTAATAGTTTGTGAAGACTCTACTTACAATTCTGTGCTCTGCTTTTTAAAGAAATATTCAGATAAGTGATACAATTAAATGTTTAGGTGTATTAAAGAATGACCAAAATAGTCAAAAGAACTTTGTTCATGATATTTAAAAATATGCCAAAAATTTAAAATCAAGGACTAAGAGATTATTCACATAAACTATCATGAAAACATTTGTTGAGAGTATTATACTATTAAGAATGATATTTTGAATACACATCTATCAATATAGAAAGTATGCTTATGAATTTTTATCTACATTAATTACATAGACTTTGAGCTTTTATGGTTTATGTTCAAATCTTGACTTATAAAATTAATAACCCTCTAATCTTAGACAAATAACCCCTAATAAATGTTTTTACATGTGAAGTGGATATATTAGACCTTACCTAAAAGGTCTTTGAGAAGAGTGAAAAAAAAAATCAACTTGTAAACTTACATAAAATTTAGCACATATGAAAGATTCTTTACTGAAGAAAAATATAATTTACTGTCTTTTATTGTGCTGCATGATCATAAACATTTCAGAATTATATATTTAATACCATCAATTCAAAATGATCACCTAAAGTGAAAAGATTTATTCTAAAAACTAAAATGTTAGCTCCTTCTAAATTTACAATTCTGTAATCTCAGCCAAGTTTTACAGCCATGTTGCAAATTCCTATAATATGGAGTTTCCTGTTTAATCTAAGAATTTCAACGGAACAATCACAAGTGTGTTCCCACAATCTTTTCCAATCAACTATGTCTTCTATATTTTTGATTCATTGACATCAAGGAAGAATCACCAAATTTTAAACATTGATTTCATTTCAGTACTTTCTCCTTCTCAGCCTTCCATATCAAATAGTTTGCCACCTTTTAAAGACTATATTGTATCCATTTACTATGTTTTGGATATGTGGTGTCTCCCCAAAGCTCATAAGTGAGATAATGCAAGAAGATTCAGAGGAGAGATGATTGGGTTGTAAGAGTCTTAACTCAAATTAGTAATTTAATCTACTGATAGAGATTAACTGAGTGATAACTGAAGTGGTAGGGTATGGCTACAGAAGATGGGAATTGGAGTGTGGCTTTGGGAATATATTTGTATCTGGCGAGTGGAATCTCTGTTTCCTGATCACCATGCTGTAAGCTGCTTCCTTCCACCACTCTTCTGCCAAGATGTTCTGCCTCACCTCAAGCCCTGAGAAATGAGCCAGACTTTTCTGGGCTAAGACCTCTGAAACTATGAGTCCTCAAATAAACTCTTCCTCCTCTATAATTGTGCTGGTTAGGTCCTTTAGTCACAGCAGCAAAAAAGCTGACTAAAACACCACTCATCTTCCAGATTTATGTCGAAATCAGAATCCCCAACGTAAATGTATTTGGAGATGAAACTATAGGCAGTGATTAAGCACAGATGAAGGCAGTTGCCCTCATAAGAGGAGGAAGAGCAAGATATATTTTTTTTTGTCCAGTATGTGAGGGCTCAGTGAGAAGGAGGCCATTAGAAGTCAGGAGAAGGGCCCTGTCTAGAAACCATATCAACCAGCACCTTGATCTTGGACTTCTAAGCTACCAGAAGTATAAGAAATAAGTGTCTGTGATTTAAATGACACAGTTTTTGATATTTTCTTGTGGCAGACCAAAACAACGTCTCTATTTTTTTCTTCAGCAGTTTGCTTAATGCTGATTACTTCATGGTCTCTGAATCTCTAATTAAACTATCCCTACATCATAATCATCAGTCTCTTGCTATCTGAATCTTCCCATTCCAGTTCATTTATCAAAATTTCACTCACAGCATCCTCAGAAAATAATTTGAAAATATCATAGTGCCCTGCAAAAAAATAATAGCAATTTTCTCTTAAGATGCCTGACATATACAGGAAAAACAATCCAAACTTATAGCTTCTGTAGTGACTACAAAATGATGAAAATATTATTGTGGTTGTATTAATAGTTATCTCTGCTTAACTTCTTTGCTAGAACAACATAGCCAATACTGATGATGGTCCAACATAATTCCTTGCTGTGGGAGATTTTTCTCACTCTGGTTGCTGAGAGTTTTGACTCATCTTTTACCTCTGGCTCTGACATGTTGGATAGCCTTCAGCAAAACAGGAAGATTCTAGCCCCGGAAGCTTCCTTCCACCCACTACACAGACTTGCATATTTCCCTTGTAGGAATGCTCTCTGCCAATGAATGACTTGGACATTTGTAGGAGAAATACTTATGTTTTCCTTCTGATGTCCTTGCTGAGCTTCATTACCTAGCCCTCCCCTCCTTTCTTTTTTTTTTTTTCCATTACTCCCTTTCTTTACCTGTTAGTATTCCCCCAGATAACATTTGATCAGGAGTCTCTGCTTTCTCAGGCTTTGCCCCTTGGAAACCCAAACTACTAAAGTTAATACTCAATTCTTCTTTATCATTGTAGTTGAGCTGAGTGGTTTATTGGGCCATAGCTAACTCATTACTGTATCTGTGGTTACCTGTCCACTAAAAGCTGGCTTTGCTGATTGCAGCTGAGCTCTCTCACATGATGTATATTGACAAGATGTCAGATGCCTTTGGATGTCTCAGCTTTTCCACATTTGATCTTTCCCATCTCTCTAAGAGGCTAACATAGACATAGTTTCACTGGATCACAAAGAAGGGAAAGGGTAAGAGCAAAATGTCTCCTGAAGGCTTAGAACTCATTCCCCATCACTGCTAACACACTCCATGGGAGACAGTATGTCATAAGTCAGTCTACACTTTATGATCAGAAAGCCTATGTGCTTTGGTGTTTGAAACTTTCATAACTTCACTCAGTTTATCCTGTTCCATTTGTCAAGAATGTCTTCAAAAACAGTGAAAAAGTAAGGGGTAGAATGTTCTCAAGGAAGAAACCCAGAGCTTGGTAATTATTCTTATGCCTATTGCTTTATCTAATGGGTAAGTTCCTCTGGAGAACAAGCTTATTTATTATTGTGTTGAATTGATTTGTTCATTAATCAAACATTCATTAAAGTTCCATATGTACCAGTCATTTTATGAAGTTCTGTAGATTTAAATTTCAATCTATTGTCTCTTGTGCATTTTCCTTCTGTATTTCTTTTAAATTCACATCTAGTTCACTTCTCTTCTTACTGTCAAAATGTTCAAAGTAACATTATGAATCTCACTCCCTTCAATCTGTGCTTCATTATATGTATATTTGAACAGGCCCTTTTAAATTCAAAAGTCATATTAACTGACAAGGCAAAGGCAGGAGTAATTAGAGCATGACATATATACTGCAGGGTCACCTTACATCTCCAATATAAATCATGCTTCAAAAACTAACTCAGCCACATTTTGACAAAAAGACTTCAGACAATTTCTTTATCTTTGGTGTAATTTAAAAATCCTTAGCTTCTAAGCAGAAGTTGCAAATATTGGAAATATATGAACAGTACACATCCATTTAATATGGAAAAAAATTCTGCCTTGAATAGTACCTTTACTTAAAAAAAATTTAGGTTTATATTCTGCTTTTCTCATAATAAAGGGAAGAAAGGATAATACTGTCTTAGTTTTGCATGTATGAAATAGAATTGGAAAAGCCATGGTGATAAATAGGAAAAGTCAAGTTAGTTCCTATTATTTTTATAGTTTTTCGTATTAAATAAAAACAACAAAAGCCTTTTATACTGTGCGATTGCTTGTTTAGGAAAACAACAAAAGATGATTCAAACCTATTACTTTGACAAAATTTTCAAATTTTCAAATGTCTTATTCCAAGGAAGAGCCCTTTGGAGAGAAGATAGCCATACTCCCTTATGCAGAAGGCACATTCAAAACCCCAATGGATTCCTGAAACCACAGAAAGGACCAAACATTGTGTAGAGAATATAAAATGCTTTTTGTTGTTGTTTGTTTGTTTTGTTTTGTTTTGTTTAGGTTTTTATTAGTACTAGGGATTGAAGCCAGGGGTGTTTTACCACTAAGCTTATATCCCAAGCCCTTTTTATTTTGAGACAGGGTCTCAATAAGTTGCTGAGGCCCTCACTAAGTTGCTGAGACTGGCCTCAAACTTGTGATCCTACTGTCTCTGCCTTTTGAGTTTCTGGGATTACAGGCATGTGCCACCATAAATGGCTAGAATGCTTTCCTATACTTCAGGACCTGTAATAAAGTTTAATTTATAAATTAGACAGAGTAACAGATTAACAAAATAGAACAATTATAATAATATAATTAAAGCTATTTAAAAAGTTAGAAATGTTGTTTTTGAAATTTTTCCATTTAACATTTTCACAGCTTGTTTGATCTCAGGTGACTGAACAGGAATGCAAAATCTAGGATGAGAAGGGCTGCTCTGATTCTCTCTAGCTACTAGTTACATTTTACAAACAGGTTGACCTTTTCGTCAATAATTTGGTAAAATTTCAACTGGGATTCTTTTGGTTTTCTAACCTGAAATGAGTTCTGCCCAATTAAGTAAATTGCTACTACAATTTATTGTACTCTATTCTAGCAACTTTAGTTAAGGCAAATGACTAATTCCCAAGAGCCATCAAAATAAAAAGAAAACAGTTCAGTGAATGTTGAAGACATGAATGAAATATTTGTTTAATCCTTCTAGGAAGTTTGAGGAAAACAAAAATCAGATGTTCACTTCAACATTTTCCTTTGAATAACATTCTGTAATTCAATTACTTGTTTCTTTTGTTCTTTATTTGAAAGTTAAGGAAGCAAAAATGAATAAATAAAAACTGATCAAACAAAAGAAACTAAATAGAACCACCTTATTCACTAATATAACATTTCAGTCTTGTTTTCTGTGTTATACTTCTAGAATGATTAAATTATAGATGCATTTGCATATTAACAAGTGTATTATTATTGATTTTTCAAAACTAATTTTTCTGGAAATTACCATAGCTTATAATAAATGTCTAAAAATAATACTGGAAAATTTGTTTCATCATAGAAATATTTCCATTTGGTGAAACAATTTTAATAAGTTAATAATCTATTATGCTTACATCTTGCTTTAAACTTAGAAAGTATCTTTCTGCCATGTTATTAGCCATGAATTATTATGAAGTTATTGTCATCAAACTTTGCCAGAAAAAAAGAACAAATACTAATTAAAAAATAGGATCTGGAGAAGCAGAAAGAAACCAATTACCATAATTTTATTACCTGCCTATATTTTCCTAAAACTTTATAAGTATAATGCCATGCATCATAAGAAAAAATAAACTGTAAAAAGTTGTCAAGATAAAACTACAATAAAAGAATTATATGAAAACTAGTTTTTACCTTTTTTAGAATACATTTTACTCATTATTACAGCTTTCCAATTTAAAATATTAAGTTTAATTTACAGGTTCTTATATATTTCATGATTTATTAATATAGCCAATATGGCTTAATCCTTTATGTATTTTTCTTGTTCTTTGTATGATAGGGCATTATCAATATTTGTGTCAGGTAATCATATAACTTCTTAAGCATTTTTTGTTCTTCTTGAGACATGAATTTTATCATCTAAAATATATAGGACACTTGTAGTGTTCTAGAAATTTCAAAATAATTGAGATGTAACCTATCTTTGCAGATAAAGCAAAATTTTGAGTGACATTCAGGTGATCTCCTATACACAGAATAGATTATAAGTAAAAACTATGATCTAAACATCTAACATAGGAAATAAAGCAATGGGATAACTGTGTGTTCCTTCAGAGTCATGTTGCACTGTTACAGACCTACTCAAGGATTATTTAACTTTCTAGAGGAATGCATATTTATTTTGTCCTCATGAGCTAATTGAATAATGTCTGATTGCTCAAAAATTGCATGACTACTTACAGATATCTAAGAAAAATATCCTCGTTAATTGTGGTTTTATTACAATTTAGGATATGAACCTATGTTATATTTAATCTAGTTCTCTTACTCTAACCTTCTCCTTAAATACCTGCTCTAATAGGCAATAAAACACTGTTCCTCAAATGTTTTTGCAATCAGCCTTCTCTCTTAGTGGTCAAGATAAGACAATGAGTTGAATAAAATCTTTGACATATGTGTATTTTATTTTTATATGAGAATAATTTGTTTATATGTGAAAAATTATAGGTTGAGAGGACAAAGTTGAAAAGAAGGTCACTGCCCAAATAAAAGACAAAAAGTTTATTTATGATTTTTATCATTTAAACACTAGTGTAAATAAAAATCAGTCTCACTTTTTAATTTATTTTATTTAAGATTATATAGTCTTTAAGATTAGAGGAAGGATTAATTTGGCCATTATTATTTTATATAAAATATTCCCAAATATCAGTGGAATACGAACAATACATTTATTTACAAAGTATCAATTTTATTACGTTCTTATATTTCAGAACAAAACAGACAGGAGAAGGAGGGAGGAACTGATTGAAGGAATCTGTTTGCTTCTGGGAAGCAGGTGATAGTCTGGCCATGAATGTAAAGTGTTCTTGGCTAGAGCTTTTCAGAGCAGTATTTCTTATTCTGTCAGCTAAGTTCAACAAGGTAGAAAAATTATGGCCCACCTAGAGGTTCAACTTGTAAAAGATGTTTACTTGTAAGGCCATTTGACTGCACTTAGCCCACTAAAGAATCATTATTTGACCTCATGACAAATAAAAGAGGGACAAAATGAAATGTTACATTCAGAAGGCACCACTGGGTGAGAGGCAGCAGCCAACCTGGCAGATGTACTCTTTCCTTATTCAAAGAAATCCCATTATTAACTTTACATTTATTGAATCCAGAATGGAAACAATAGATTAGGAGTAAATAACAACAGATATTTGGGATCTTGTGGATGTTTGTGCATGGAGATTTACTTAAAAAACAATGCACAGGATTTATTCATACATTTGCAAATTGTACATTTGCTAATTTTTAAAGATTTGTAATCTCATATTTAAGATGTGGAGAGAGGCCATTAATACTTATGGATTATATACTTTCTTAAGTTAGAAATTTTAATCATTTCAGCAGTGCATTCACTCTAAACTATTGCCTGAAATTGTAATTAGTTCTAAACTATCACATATACTTGATTCTTAGATTCCAAGTTGCACATTCTTTTCCAAGTTGAATGTATCTAAAATTGGGTCACCCACTAAAACTGATGAAGTATCAGAATAAAATTGACAGTGTTTTATCATGTTTCATGTTGTGAAGTATAATGGTATTCCAATGATGACCACCTAACTTCAATATATGACAACCATTGCATGACTTAAGACTTCTGGAAATGCTACCCTGGTCACTTCATCAATGGCATTAACTTTTATTTTGCTACCTGTGTATGATTATATTTTAACTGAGGAATTCTAAGATTTCATCTCATTTTTGTCAGAATGGCAATCATCAAGAATACAGGCAACATGGGCTGGGGATGTGGCTCAAGCGGTAGCGCGCTTGCCTGCCATGCGTGCGGCCTGGGTTCGATCCTCAGCACCACATACAAATAAAGATGTGGTGTCTGCCAAAAATTAAAAAAATAAATATTAAAAATTCTCTCTCTCTCTCTCTCTCCCTCTCTCTCTCTCTCTCTCTCTCTAAAAAAAAAAAAAAATACAGGCAACAATAAATGTTGGTGAGGATGTGGTAAAAAAAAGGTACACTCATACATTGCTGTATGGGTGGGACTCCAGGGTGCAACCACTATGGAAAACAGTATGGAGATTCCTCAAAAAAATTGGAATGGAACCACCACTTGACCCAGCTATTCCACTCCTTGGTTTATACCCAAAGGATTTAAAATCAGCATACTATAGTGACTCAGCCACATCAATGTTTATAGCAGCTCAATTCACAATAGATAGACTATGGAACCAACCTAGATGTCCCTCAATAGATGAATGGATAAAGAAAATGTGCTGTATATATATATACTCAATGGAATATTATTCAGTTTTAAAGAAGAGTTAAATTATAGCATTTGCCAGTAAATGTTTGGAGTTGGAGAATATCATGCTAAGCAAAATAAGCTGATTCCACAAAACCAAAAGCCAAATGTTTTCTCTAATATGTGGATGCTAATTCACAACAAGGTGGAGGGCACTAGGGAAGAATAGAATTATCTTAGATTAGGTAAAGGGAAGTGATAAGAGGGGAGAGGAAGGGATGTGGTGATAGGAAACATAGTAGAATGAAACAGACATTATTACTCAATGTATATATATATGACTACATGACCAATATGATTCTGCAACATGTACACTCAGAAACATGAGAAATTATATCTTATCTATGTATGATATAGCAAAGTGCATAAATACATTCTACTGTCATGTATAACTAATTAAAACAAATAAAAAAAATTAAAAAGTGAATGGGCTGATGATAATAATATATCAAGAAAATAGGTGGCAAAGATCATATCCTTATTAAACCATAACTATTCCTCAAAATGAATACATAGATGATGCAGCTTCAGGAACCACTCCCTGTCTTAGTGCATACTTATACATATGCATGTCAGCCTGTCAAGGGTCCTTGAATTAAGAAGTATGACCAAAGAAGACTTTCCCAAGAAATCTCTATTGTTTTTATGAGGAAAAGTTGTTGAAAAAATTTCCATTTATGTGTATACTGCAAGGTTTAAGTTTATAAAAAATATTTTAAATCATATTCATATAAAACTATATATGATGTATATATACAGATAGATATATATTTTCATATATATAGTTATACAATTCTACATAACCTAATATAGCCATAATTGTATTTAAATTACTCACTGGTACTTAACTATTATCCATTCATTTATTTATTCAATTGTACACATTTGTTTTATAAAATATTTAGTACATACTACATAAATGATTATTAAAACAATAAAATAATAAGTTATTTTGTACTGATTAAACCATATTTTTTTCTTCCTCTGTGTGTGTGTGAAAAGAGAGAGAGAGAGATATTGTAAAAAACAAACCTGAAACTCAACACAAAATACCTAATAATGTATTAAGGTCAAGATTAAAGGTTTGGAAGTTAAATTTGCAAAGAACTACTAATACATGCTAAAGCATGTCAAGTGGTGTTTGACTTATAGAGTTGGTAATATTTAACCTCTTACCAAAATGCCTGGAACAATCCACAGCTCTTTAGGAAAGAGCTTAGTGGCAAAAACAGTTATGTTGAAATTTGTGTTAATTAGAACAATCAATATATTATATAAAATGTGATGTATATACCAACACTTTAAAAACATAGTCTGGTAAATACCAAGTTGTATTTCTTCTTCAGATCAGGAAGGGGAGAGACTAAATAAATTGTATTATATTCTGTGTTAGTCAGCTTTTAGTCGCTGTTACCAAAATACTTGACTAGAACAAACTAGAACAACTTAGAAGGGAAAAATTTTATATTCAAGGTTTCAAAGTTTTAGTCTATTATTTTTAATTATAACATCTACCTAAGTAGTACAAAAGAATGTTGAACTCTTGCTCTACTTCTACTACTTGTTTTGGAAGCATTTGGCTGCCATCACTTTTATAAAATAGGTATATGACTGCAAATTCTTTGCCCCTATTTCATTTTATTAATGTGAAAATACTCTTTATCTTCTTTGATTCCTAATCATAAATATTGCCTTATTTAATTAAATCTAATTAATTAATTAATTAATTTTTGGTGCCAGGGATTGACCCCTGGGCACTTTACCACCAGTCTTCTTTCTGAGCCCTTTTTAATATTTTATTTAGAGACAGGGTCTCCCATATTTGCTTAAAGCCTTGCTAGGTTGCTGAGACTTCTTTGAACTCCATCCTCCTGCCTCAGCTCCAAACTCCTGGGATTATAGGGGTGCACCACCACACCCAGCAATGTTACCTTATTTTAATAATTCTTTTCAATCATTGTTTTGAATGATTACTGGTTTTTTGCTTATTAGTTTAACTTAATAAACAGTGTTTTAAAAATATAACATAACTGGTATTAGATTTAATTACAGTAAAATACATGACAGAGAAAAACAGCTCTGTTTGATATAGAAGGTATCATTAAGTGTAGATATTCTTAGAGTTTTGAATATCATCTATAGAAAATATCATTTCAGAATGAAGAGAATAAAGAGTACATTTGTCCAATATTTTTAGAGGTGTAATTTAACTGGCTTTGAGAAGCTGCAAAAAAATTTTAGCATGTTTTCCAAAAACGTGGATGATGAAAACAAATTATAACTTTTATCACTGCCATACTATTCTATGTAATGGGTTAATGGCTTTTTAAATGGAGTTAGGATAATTCAAACTAGAAACAAATTGATACAGAATATATTCATTTCTTTAGTGGTTCCTTTATCCAATATGATTACCTGGGTGAATTTAAAATTGAACAATGCACTGGGAGCTTAGAAATGGATGCACTCTCTCTTGAGTCCCATATTAAGCCTCACTTCAATACATATTAAAGAAATTTATTTAATAAATGTGGAAATCTATTTTATTATTAGGGAAAATTATGGTAAGTTTCTTAGAAATCTGATTATTTACATGCTGAAAGGGCATTTCTCCACAAGCCATTAACAGATAATGCATCTTAGGAACCAAACATCACTTTGGAGCTTAATTTTATTTCCATTTTCTTTTTAGGAAGATTCAGTTTCTATACTTTCTGATAGATTATAATTAGCTTTAACAACATAGAATTTCTAACACTATTTACTGTAGCTTGTTGGTTTTATATAGCTTGAAATCTCAAAATTAAATATCTTTAGCATCCCATCAACTATCAGAAAATTCACAGGTTTTAGGTCACTGTAAACAGTGCTAGGAAGTATCTACAATGTAAATTTTTGTTAGCTCTGGTATTTCTGTTGTTGCTGCATTTTTCATGTTTAACTTTAAGCTATATATTAATATTAATATTTTTATATTCTGTTACAATATAAATGTTTTGGTCTCTGATTATATAACTATCAAGTCAGGCAATATTATTGCTTTGCTGTTGTACTTTATTCAAATAAACTATTGCATTCTCATACCTCTCAGTTTTTTGTTTATCTGATTCATCTCTGTTTGCATATTTTATCACATGTGTCTATTTCTTTTCACTATATACCTCAGATACTTTAATTTCTATTTCCATCTGCTTTAATGTTGAAGAAAAACACTTCTTTTAAAATGAGCATTAATTTATTATAGAGGAAGCTAATATCATCATATATAAAACTTATGTATGAATTCAGTTCTTTTGTTTTTAATTTGATCTTAACATATTTGATTTTCTTCAGATTTGTTATGCTTATTTTGGAGCAGGAATTTCTTTATCTGTGCTGCCTTTATCAGTTATTAAACTTTCCATTTCAACTAATTTTAATTAGGACTTTTTGTAAGGTATTTCTTTTCCATTCATTCAAGGTTTGTCATTTCTGGTCTTCATCATATGATTTTATTTTTGTTTATTACAAGAAAACTCCCACTGAGCAATACTCTGTGGCTCACCCCATGCTTAAATTTGCTTCATTTCTCCTAGAATATATTAAAACATCAAAAACAAACTTTTTCCCCTCAGAGATGCTTTGAAAAAACTTGAACTACTTTTCTCTCATCCTTTCTATCTCCCTTGAACATTTCCTGAGAGAAAAGAGTTATTGGGAATTTCCCTAGAACTACAATGTGTACTTTCTGTGAATGTTACTGAATACTCAGAAAATATCAGAAAGGATACATGTAAATATTGATATTTAGTCTGCAAGTACATAGAAAAACAGACACATGATGTGTGTCTGTATTTATCTCTACATGTATCTATTAATTTATTCATAGCAAAAAGCATTCCTCTTATTATTCTACTTTTTTTCATTATCATATTTTGAGGTCTCAAGTTTTTTTTCTTGTTGTTGTTTGTTTTTGAAGGCTATTTTTTTTCATAAATAGTTTCCATAGGTGTTGGGGTACACCCAGAACACATAAGCATTTACCCACTGGGACCTCTGAAAATCCAAGGATTTCTATGGAGGCTTTATCACATAAACATAAGTGATTATTGACTCCATTTCTAGACTTTCTTCCCTCTCCAAAAAATGAGAGGTGAGACTAAAAACTCAAAGTTTCTAATAATGATTTGGTCTTTCTGATGACCAGCCACTATCAGGAGCCCACCATTCACTTCATTAGAAAAACAGACACTGCTATCACTAAGAATATTACAAAGGATTTAGGAGCTCTGTGGCATGAACAAAGCCCCAGATATTAGTACAAATTGATTTCCTAGCACTCATTTTCCTCAGGGAATCATCAAGGATTCCAAGAGCTCTATGCCAAGGAATGTGGACAGAGACCAAAGGTATATTTCTTACAATTTCACAGAATACATAGTGATCTACTTTTGAAAACTTGTATATTTCCAAACACATATTTGCATCTGGAATACAAACCATATTTGCGTACCCTCGGAATTCTTGCACTGAAATCCTTAACTTTTTGTAGTTGATAAATGATATTCTATATTTAACTGATGAGAATGCAAAGGTGTCACTCAGATTTATGTTCCTTTGCTGTGACTGATCCTTGATTATGGAGTGGTATAAAGTTATTTACCAGTAGAAGTCATGTTATTTTGTCGGAACATGCCGAGTTGGGTGTTCTTTCTCATTAGCACAGCTTGGAAATCAGTGAGCAACTCAATATAAAGATACAGTTCTTCATCTAGCCCAGACAAATTTTCTTCATACAGTTCTTTGTTATTCTTTACTCTCTTTCCATTCATGTCCCTCTTTGAAAATCTTATCCTTTTCCTGATAATTTTCCTGAACCCATTAAGTCATCAGTTTTGGTCAAAATTTTCTGTCATTGATAGTTTTAGGATGCATATTAATAAGTGTTTTAAATAAAATTGGATGTTGATCTGTTTCCTTCAGAAGTTTCCCCCCCCCCCTTTGGTCATTTATTTCTAATATTCCATCTTTTCTTTCTCTCTCTTCTTTCTGACATTTATCAGATAAGATGAAAACTTATTGTGACAAGAAATTGAGACTTAAATGTTAACGTTTGCATCTTTCATGACTGGAATCCTTAGGGTCTCAGACGCAAATGGAATTCCTTCACTGTGAGTCTATACACTAAAGACAGATTGTCACCACTCTCCTGAAATGATGAAATAAAAGAGACTTTTCTGTTCTAAGGAATTTCTTTAAATATAGCCTTACTAGTAACAAAGGATCAGCTTATGTTTCCTTTCCATTCTAAGTGAGGCCAAGATCCAGGCCACAACCTTAGCCTACAGTCAACTTTCAACCTTGACACTGAAGACTCTACTACTTGGACATACATACATCTCTGGACCCCAAACTACTTAAGACTAAGTCACATAATTTCAGAGATTTATTTGAGAGATGGGAGACTGATATTCAACATGACTAATCATTTGGGGTAAGTCTTTAAGCAGGGATGGAGTTGAGATGGCTACTGAAGGAATCTAGGTAATATATCGTATTTAGAAACAAGCTATAGAGATGAACAATATTGAAAAAGAAGATGTAAAAGATCTTTAATCTTTTGGGACATATGAAGAAAATCATGAATGAATATGGACAGCAAGTAAATAAGCACCACCTGAAATGATATTTATGTTTCTGGTTGGGAGCAAGGTAGAAAGTAATTTGGGCGCCATTTAATGAGATAAGGAAGAATATATTACTTAACAAAATTGTGAAGAGAAAACACTGCTAGGCCTGTCAAATCTCCTATCCAGAGTATAATATTTATGTATTCATCAGTTTTCTCACATGAACAAAATTTTAAAAAATGAAAATAAGATGAGGATCATAAGGATTATTAGTAATCTTATTTCTCAAATACTATATTTTGAAAAGAAAAAATACTCTGTTCATACTTCATTGATTTAGTTGATATTTAGCCAAAAAATATTTGTTATATGTTAACATTTATGCCAACTGTATAGAATATAGATTAAAAGATGAAGCAATCTCTTTCTTCAAGAAATGTATTCATATGGAGAGCTACTATACAACAATAGAGAAGACCTGAAATGTGGATTTATCAGAAAAGTGGTACCAGATATTATTTTGAAAGGATGAAGAAAAGTAAGTTAGAGAAAGCTTGAGGGAATTTCAGAAGAAACAGGCCACTGAGTAAATGTCTATCACAAGAAAGAGTCTAGTGTTACTACTGGAACAATACAAGCAGTTTGTGGAGTTAAACATAAAGTGTGAAGATAGGATTGAAAAGGAGAGACTGGATGGGGGATAGATAAGTTCCAAGTCATGGAAGGAATTGTTAAGAAGTTTGAAAATTCTAAACATTAGCAGAAGCTATGACACATTTATAGAATTTTCATTTGCCTTAACAATAACATAATTAGATTTTTTTAGATCACTTTTTCTGCTATGGTATAAATTGATTCAAGGAGGATATAATTGAAAAGAGCAGACAGATTTAGAAAGTTTTTGCATTTGCTTGAGAAAGAGATTTAATATTGTAATGATGTCATTTGAAGAGTAATACAGTGAAATTTTAGATAACTTGATTTTATGTTGGGCACGAAAGTAAAGATTCCCTATTGTCAGATGGATATACACATATAAAGTGGGAAGAGAAGATGGAGATCAAAATACTGAGTTTTTTGAGTCATCAGCTCACAGTTGTTAGGTAAGCCAAGAGAATGGAGAAAATTTATCAGGGAATTGGTATTAATTGAAGCTAAAACTATCAGGAGTAAGCCTAAAGGTTGGAAGTGGAAAAGTAACATATAAAATAGGCTGAAAATATATGAGTCATGAAGAATAGTGAAAGGAAAAAACATAGAGATATATAATAACATTGGAACTGGTCAAAGACATTACTAGTTTTTACTAACCTTCAGTTTTCTCTTTGTCTAGGCACAGGAAAAGTTTGTATTCCCTGTTCTCTTCTAGTTAGTTATGTTTAGCAGAATTGCTTTGAACTCTGAAATATGAATAATAGAGAAGCACTATTTCCAAGTGATAGAAAGTAATTACTTAAACTTCAACCTCACAACATTGGTTTGGTAATCACAGAGACTTTTATTGCGATGAAGTCTTAAAGAAATATGGTTCTACTATTTTACCCAAATAATAATATACTGTCTGCTATTGAGAGCTGAATGAATGTTATTGTTAATACTACAGCAAATCTTAGCCATGAAAAGAACAGTTTATGTTCATCTGGGAATTAATGGTGATCTTAGCAGGAAAGTTTAAGTGAACTATAAGAATAGGTTAAAATGCAGTGCATTCAGGCTTTTAATGTGTGATATAATAGAAAGAAAGAATATGCTTTGCTCCTTTATGAACTCTGGAGGAGGAGAAAACAAATTGGAAAGTATATCTAGAGAACAATAGGGTCAAAACAGGGTCTATTTGGATGGGATAAATGAATTGAAGAGACTCCTAGAATGTACAAACTGAAAGAAAGAAAACAGGTAAAATAGAAAAGAACAAGAAAGAAGAAAGGATGTTTAGTGAAGCGATTTTCCACAAGAGGAAAGGAAAAAGAAGCTAAAGGACACCCTACAGCTTTAAGCATCAAGTAATAACCCTTAATATCCTGGACAAGGAGAATATAGAGGGTGGCACTGAAGAACCAGGATTCAGTTAAGGCTCTCCTTAGAGCCCTCTATGCTAAATGAGATCTGGTGGTAGGTTAGCAATATAGATATCTTTTCAAGGTTACATTGTAAATTTGGGATGTGGAACAATAGGGACAAAAAGGCAGAATACAGAGGTTTAAACTAGTTAGAGAATAATTAGAGGAAAACTTGGAGAAAGCATTTTTTCTATTACACATTGAAGATGATGTAGTTTTCATATCTCTTTACTTTGTCTAAAATCCTTTTAATCCTAAAATTATTCAGTATCCTAAGTAATACCTGCCATGGTGTTAGTAGCTCTGCTATATTTTAAATAATGGTGCTGACCAGTATGGATCTTCCAAAAATCCTTTGTACTTCAATCAAGCAATTTTAGAATGAATTAAATAAATATCTCCATTAAGCCACTTTTGGAGCTGTATTTTATAGTAATTTTTGCTAGTATCATTGGTTATACTTCAAATAATTATATTAGTTTTACATTGTTTTGTATCAAATTAGCATAAAATGATGGCTTAAAACATATTTCTTGTCTCCCTATTCCCACTGGTCAGGAAACTGAGGCACCAGGAATGTTTAAGTTCTTGGCTTATGATCTGAATTTGGAATGCTGGTTAGGTCTGTTCTCTCATTCAAAGCTTAAATGTCTTTCCCAAACTGATTCAAGTTATTAGATTTTGGGCCAGTGTTCTTGCTCTCTATTGGTAAAAAATGGACATTTTCAGCATTGAGTGGTTGCCTGTTTTTCAGTCCTCTCAAAACAACATGGAAATTGATCTTGAGGCCAGAAAGATATTTCTGCCACGTGGATTCCAACTTTTAGACCCAGAATAAAAGAGCTCATGTAGGATGAATCCACTCATACAGTCCCTGATTTCCCTACTCATGGTCAACCAATCAGTAACTTTAATTATACTCGCCAAATCACATTTGTGAGTAACATAATGTATTCTTGATAGCAACATCCCATCAAATTCACAGATATTGAGTATACTAAAGAAAAGGAGATATGTAAGATCTATAAAATATAGAAATTATTGAGCATAGGAAAAAATATATTGAAGTATCACCATCTCCATCTAATTGTATTTCTATTATCATCTGTTTGATAATTTTTCTTCCAAATGTTCTCCTACAATGAATTAAAGACATTTTTCTCATTGAAATATTTTTTAAAATTGTATTGAAAATTGATGTGGAAGAGAGAAATGTGAGAGATAAAGACAAGTGTGGGTGAAAAAAAAAAACAGGATATTTCCAGTTTTACATAAAGAAAATATATGATTTTATACCATTTGTGCTGCTATGACTGGCCTAAAAGAGCATTTTATTTCTTGTAGCCATGGGGGCTATTATAAAGAAAAGGCAAACCGAATTATGATTATGCAAGTAAAAGATTTACAATGCAAATAAAATGAAAAAGCTCTCTGGGATACTTAAGAAAATGTGAGAATATAAATTAGAAAAATGTGGAGCCTTGAAAATTGGAATAGGGATATTTGCATGGATTCTGAGAAATAAGATTACTTACACTACTACTGCTAATCCTCTCTAACTTTCTTTATGAGAAAAAAAAAAAATCACTTCCTGTGATGCATAATGTTACCTTTGCATTAAGATGCTAATAACCCCCTAAAGGTAGGTGCCATTCAAGGGGATGCTGATTATTTTTAAGTCTATAAGAGTGTCTCATTGTCTCATTGAACCAGATTTAAATTAAGCCAGAAAACCCTTTGAAGGAGGAAGATGAATCATGGCCCGAGAGAAAATAAAAACAAACAAAGAAAAAATGCTAGATTTTACCAATTGATATTAACTAGAACCTGGGAATGATTGCAGGGATAATTTATGAATTTGCTATTCTATGGAAGAAAAATACATTAAATCGACTTAAATTACTAATATGGTTTATAGCCAGATCAGTGACAAATACTTCCAATAGTGTACTTTGTGCTAATTGCAATATGGAGTCAGTGTGGGCTTACATTAAAATAAAGGTGAGGCACCAGAATTTAATTATAGTGCTGAATTAAAAGAATAAGAAGAAGAAGGAGGAGGAAGAGGAGAAGGAGGAGGAGGAGGAGGAGGAGGAGGAGGAGGAGGAGGAGGAGGAGGAGGAAAGAAAGTAAGTGTATGGAATCAGCAGTAAATTCTGCATGTATTTTTCACTTATCCACGTTGATTGTTTTTCCAGAAGGGCCCAGAAGATATTCCTTTTGTTAATGAACTAAGAAGGATCCAGAGGATTGTCCTTTTACCAGTGCAGGGAAAAATGCAGCAGTAAGAATAACACCATGCTTAGGGAAAAATGCCTTATCATTAGTATTTTAGGCAGACCCATTGTTGCATACATTATCTTCTTTATTACAATAGTGATAATGGTATTGTTGGATTATATAGGTCAACTGACAGAACCCTACCTGAATCTTTAAAACAGGTGTGATTCCCATCCACAGCAGTTCTTCAGCAGTAATCAAAATGATTTTTCCCATAAAACCTTGACTTATTAATTGTTCAAGGTATTCCCAGGAGCAAGAAAAATGGATTTGATGGCTATTTTTGATGTTATGTGTCAGTGTGGCTCAGCTGAGAAATACTTCCAAGAATTTCCTTTTTTAACATGTTTCTAATTAGGATAGATAGAAGGAGGATGTAGTCATTTTGTCTAATACTTGCTCTTCGTCTGTTGACTCACCTGATTGGAAAAACATAGTAGCCTTCACTGCTTTTCTTTCCAATAATCCCCATTTATTCTCTCTGAATCTTAAGTCATGTGTCAGAAATGTATGTTCAATTCCATAATGACCATGCTATCTATAGGATGTCCCCCTCTTTAAAGTTAGAAACAACAAGAAGAAACTTGAGTGCCATGCTATTATGCTGTGGTTTCAGTCTTCTTGATAGTTTCTCTTTCTCCTTGTCCAGATATGAACCAATATATGGGATCCAGGAATGAAGGAGAAAATGAGTTCCCTTGAAGGTAGATCTGAGAAATAATGGAAATTGTGTGTACGTATCATAAACAAACATGTACCGGAAATTATAAAGTTATATAACATAAATAATCTTTCCATCTTTCCCTCAGAGACCTGTGAACATTTTCAAAAGTAACTTGCTTTGGAGAAAGAGGACTATCCAGACATTTTAAATATTACTCGTCAAATGTGCTCTAAACTGTCATAAATTTTTTATAATCCAAAGTGCCACTGTAGTCCACTCTTCGGAGTGGGGTCTTTTGGAGGTCAGTTGAGAAATGGATGTTGGCCTGAATCCATTTGTAAATGGACATGGCAAATCTGTAAATCCACTCTGAAGTTGGCTCCCCAGATTCTGAACATGTACTTGAAATATTCATACCCTATAGTTGGCAGAAACTTCCTATTAGTTCCCTGGCCCATGGAGTAAAGGGTGTTATGGCACAAAGGAAAATTAGAAGTCTCCGAACCTGTACTGTCTGGAGGATATATATATATATCTGTAGGGTAATCCCTATGATTTAGTCCACCATCAGGGGCTTCGATTATATAATAATACTAAGTCCTACCTTGTCTTCACTTAACATGCCAGTTGGGCATATAAAGAGTATTAAAAGGAATTTTTAAAAAATCTTAATGAGAAATTTCTTTCAAATGCTGTTGTTGTTTTAGATGTGGACTTTATATACAGAGTAGACAGCATTAAGCTCAATACCTGGAATAAAGCTATTTATGTGGCAAGTACTTACATCTATTAATTAATTAGGATGGACCATTAGAAAGTTTGTTTCCATGCTATGTGAAAGGCAGCACATCTTCAGTGTATTATCTCAGGATTATGCCAGCTGTGTTCTATGCCATGGGTCAGTACACAGAGACCTTGATTATTTCACCATCCTTCAAAGAATATTGTCTTACCATGTTGATAAGGTCATGGAAATTGGATTTAGTGATCAAGTAAAAGATAATATTTAGACGGATTTGTAAGATATATGTGCCAAATGGTGGGAAAGAAACTCCACGGGCGTTCTGAAGAGGTAAGTGATATGTATGAGGTCCACAGCAAGGTTGTCCCTTAAGTAAGACCTGTCTAGCTGACAATCACTAACAGCTAATACCAAATCCTCGACAGGATGCAACTCCATAGGAAGACCAACTGGATATCTGATAGCAGATATTTTATATTAGTTCCCTTCAGTCAATTCTTGCAGGAAAGTAGAGACAATAATTTATCTTAACTGAAATGGTGATTCAGGTTATGGATGTTTTTACTTGCCTAGAATTCTCTTTTTAGGCTACCTTAGTTATATTATTTAATACTTTATTTGACATCAGTGTATTCACATATCACTGCCCCTGAACAAGGACCATTTATAAACAAAGAAGCAACAAGCTTGTTCCTTTTCCTGGAATTCATTGGTCCTGTTGACAGGGAATAGACAGACATGAGCAGTGAGAACTTGAGGCTGTTGGAAATATCAGGGATCCCAGGAACCCCAGAAGACAAAACAAACACTCATAGATTAATTATCTCTGTCAGCAGAGCAAGAATTTTACTTCAAAGTGCAGAAGGGTGCATATCAATCAAAACCAAAGCAGGTGCACTGAGCAGGCAGTCTGTTTAGGCTTTATTCCTGATGCAAGAGTACTGTATCATTGTCCATAGGTCAGGACTGACCTCACAATCTTTGGCATGAACAGCTATTAAGGAAAGAGGGTACCTGATCACGATTCATTGGTTGGGGTGGACCTTACCATTTCCTACTGGATTATTTAAATAAATATAACTTTAGCTGTCCCCATCCCTCTTTGTTCTCTTGTGGTGGTAAACTCCCCTTGAATGTCCTGTCTCTTGGCATGTACATAGTTTATGTTTGATGGTCAGGTCGGGGCCACCTCCTTCTCACCCCCTGTCTGTATGTGGGCTGTAAATTTTACACTCTGGTGTTAACTGCCCGTAGCTTTCCATTCTGCTTTCCCCTCCAGCTGCCTTTCTTATATCTCAAGTCATTTTAAATTTAAAGCTAAATACTCATTTTTTAAAAATGAACCACTAGAATCCTCTATTTCTCATAAGGCTAAGGGGATAATTCTGTAAACTGGGCCTACTGTACTAACCCCCACATACTTTCCTTTTCAAAAAAGTAATTTACCTGAAGCACTGCTTGGCTTAAGTTGCCAGGATATGTTACATTCATTAGCAAATGGCCTGTTATCTGAAAAAGAAATGCAGGTCCAAAATGCCAATGAAACACAAGTTACCCTGAAGGGGGGGAATTTTGTGACCCTTACACAGACCAGGTCCAAAAACTCATGGAAATAAGAATAATCTACCTAATCATGAATCGTGTAAAGACAGGTTCCAATCAGAACAAGTGAGCATGGGCCAAAATGACCTAGGGTTGTCATGGGCAGTGGGGATTTAAAAATCTGAAAGTGAATAATATAGAATGTATAATAAACTTCAATTAAGACTTTTTTATGTAAAGTACACTCTATAAAATTAACCTGTAGAAACATTGTACTCAATTCCTTTGTCTAGGGGTAGTGGAAAAAGGGATATGGGACAGACTTCAGTGAAGACTAAAGACTCAAGGGCTAACCAATAGCCTCAACACTTTTCCAATACCTGTTAATATAGATTTTGACCAACACCCTTGGTAATTTTCTAAGTCCTGATTAGCATAAATATCCATCAACAGTCTTGCCCAGTACCTATATAAACCCTTAGATCAATACATTTAAGTATCAACCCCTATCAGGTCCTCTCTCATCACGTGGGACCTCTGTCTCTTTTATTCCCACATAAATAAACCCTACTCTTTTATGTTCACTCTTCCTTGTCTGTGGATTTCTGTCTTTGAATTTGTGAAGCAAGAATCCCAAAAGAAGGGCTGTTGCTGTATCTCAGCGGAAGGGCAGAGCACTTGCCTAGCACGACATAAAAATAAACAAATAAAATAAAGGCATTTTGTCCATCTACAATACAAAAACATAAAAAAAAAAATACTGAAAGAAGTCACTGCTGGGCAGCTGGGTCTGCTGCAACACTAAGGATAATTTTCCACCATTGACAGCTGCAACAGGATTGGATAGTAGTGGAGAAAAATCTGTTTTTGCTGGCTACAACCCTTGGAACTGACCCCAGTGGATCTCATGCTGTGATTAGCTGCTGAACTTTCTTGGCTCCAGAGCACTGCCACTTAGGCAGACTCAGCCTTCCAGTAGAAGGGAAGAATCTGGTTTTGGCTCAAACCCTGGCTTCATTATCATCCTGTTTTAAGTCAAAAGCAAAGAGGTGGACTTGAGTGGGACTCTCAGATACTTCTTTGGGACCCCCTATAAAACGAGAGGGCAGGAGGAGCATGCCATCCCTTCTGCTCCCCTTTCCTCTTTCTTCTAATAAACTTCTTCCTGTTACCCTGAACAATATGTCTGAAAGAGTTCTGGTATGATTTTAAGAATCAGGGTTTGAAAAGCAGATCTCTGTGCTACCTCAGTTTCATAGCAGTCCTCTACCTTATAACACCATCATGCACCTAGTCTCTAGAAGCAACTGTACTAAAAAAATGCTGGGATTGCCCATTAAAGACCTGGTTTCAGTGCTGGTTGGATGATGATTTATTGTGCTAAAATGACTATGATACATGAAAATACACAGAGAAACTTTCTTGTGGATAAGGTGATTTTGTTTAGTGGCTATCAGATGAATATGAATTATTTTGTCAGTCTGTCTTCTTCTTTTTTTTTTTTTTGTGTGGTGCTGGGGAGAGCTATATCCTTAGCCCCTATTTGTCTCTTAATATGAACAGTGTTTGACATCTTTGATTTGGGGCCATTATTCAATTTTAGTATAGTTTTCTTTTTATTCAAATGCATTGTAGAAATTCTTAATGATTTTTGTAAAATTTTATATATTGGAAAAGTTTTAGATATTCTGAATTTATTTTAAAATGATTAATGATTGAGAAAATGAGTAACATAAAGTATGATCCATGGTTCTATCTAATAATGAGAAGTTAACTCATTTATGCTTGATTAATATCTCATAATAATCCTTTATTTTTAGTGTGCAAGTAGAAATCAGAATTGAATAATTATGATAGCAAAAGAAACAGCTGCTAAACATTCTGATGTGAGCATAAAGCTAATAAAAGTGTCAAATTTAGAAGTTAATGTTGGTATGGGACTTCTATATTCTTAGAAAAAAAACTACTAAACAAAATTATGATGTATTAGAGAATATATTCATAATGAAACTGGAATATAGATATCTATAAGATAATCAAAAGCAACTGCCATGACTATTATATATCATATATTATTGGGTTTTAATTATTACTCTTTAAAATAATACTCAGTAAATGTCTATGAGCTCTCAAAAAACAGATCAACCTTATCAGTGAGGGGGACATAATCATGTAGTCCATTTGTACTCTGTTTCATAGATTAACATCTATGTAATTGTTATTTTTGAGAGTTATTTCTCCACCAAAATATTTTTCATGTAATTTTACTATTAGATGATAATATGTAAGTGGAATATATAACGCCATATTTTTTTCCCACAGTTTAGGTGCCCAGCTGCTAATATTCAAGTGACAGGCTTTTAAGTGGAAATAATACTGTTAATCTGGTTGGTGATAATGTTTTCAAGGTAGTTTCTAAATTTTAAGACACAAATACATATAGATATGATTTCTAGTGTTAAAAGATTAATAAGGATCTGGGGTTGTGGCTCAACAGTAGAGGGCTTGCCTAGCATGTGTGAGGCCCTGGGTTTGATCCTCAGTACCACATAAAAATAAATAAATAAAATAAGGTCTTGTGTCCAACTACAACTAAAAAATAATTAAAAAAAAAACAAGATTACTAGGTAAAGTGCCTCATATACATGTTTAATTCACTCAGTTACATGTTTTTGAATTGTGAAGTTACTGTGGTTTGCAAAAATTTTATCTGAAGAACTCTTTCTCATGTTTCTCAAAATATAGTACATGAAATAAAGAAAAAGATATTCTAGTTTGAAGTTTTGATGGGATTTCTCTAATCCATTCTACTGGGCTTCATCCCTAGGGGATCCTTAAACAAATAACAAGAAATTGCTTGTCATAGAAGTATTAAAAGCTCAAAGAATTTGTAAGCCTTCACATTTGCAGAGAAACTTGTTGTTAAAAAATGTATGAGGATTCAAATTTTCTCTCCTGGCCCAATGCATACACATGCGCATGTACACCACGTACATATGTATACACACATACTCCTCAAATGAGGTCAAATTGCCATGAGTGTCCTTCTCCCTAGAGGAAAAGAAAGAATAATGGTGAGGGCAAAAAGAAAAACTGTAACTGAAAAATACTTTGTAGACTATTTAGTCCTATATCATACACAATTATCTTTTCCCAGCAGTTGGGAAAGAAATGAAAGTATCATTGCAACTTATATTTCTCACTTCTAAACTAGCAAACCAAAGCCTTTTTCTTCTTTTCTGTTTGATTTACATGATCGAGAATATCATTTGTTAAAACTTCCCATGCATATTCTCCTCAGTATCTAACCGCCCTGACATGATTATTATGTACTATAAAGTGTCCAAGTTTCCACCTACTTGTAAACTAACAACTGGGCTTGCTAAAGTTTCAGAGATGTTAGCAGAAGATTTAAAATTCCTAGGTTGGAAGCAATTATAGCCTAGAACTTGCTGTAATACCCATAGCCATAGTATGAATGTATACCTTGATTCCTGAAGCCCCTATTTTCCTATTTTCATTGACTAACACTGAGGCCTAGTAACACCTGTCCAAGCAGATGGTAATATTAGGAAGAAAAACACTAAGTTTGCTGAAATCAACTTTCTAATACTAGTTCCTAGGCATGTAGAAAGTTGGCAGATTTTACCTCTACCATTTTAGGGTCCCATTTGGGCCTGAGAATTAATTTGAGTTAATATAGATTAACACAAGTAAAACATAAAAATTCAGTATATATTTATGTGACACAGCAGACCTCATAAAGAAATAAAGACTGAAAGAGGTGACAAAAGCTGAATGTTTTTATATTAGGTTGAACAAAGATAAGTGTATTAATCAGGGTTCCCTAGAGGAACAGAACCAACAGAAAGTATGATTGTAAAAAGGGGATTTATTAGATTGGCTTACACAAGCAGAAGCTGAATAGTCAACTATGGCCCTCTGCAGGCTGGAGTGCTGGAGGAACCAGTCGCTAGCTGCACAGTCCAAGATGCTGAAGAATCAGAACAAGAGGGTCCAATGATGCTACCCCAGTCTGAGACCAATGTCTTCTGGAAACTTGCTTGAGAATCACTGGCTGTGATTCCACTTTCGAAGAATGAAGAAGCAGGAGTTTGATGTCTTCAGGCAATTGACACAGCAATCAAGAAACCACTCAAGAAGGCTCGTATTAGCTACTGCCTCCTTGTTCTTCCAACTTGTATTCCATCAAGCTTCTAACCTAAAAGAAGGTGCTGCCCACATGTAGCAAGGGTCTCTATTTCATTAATAGATATACCCTTATTGACACACCCAGAAACCTTGTAATCCTCAACATCTTTTAATTGAATCAAGTTGACAATTCAAATTAACCATTGCAAAAGGCAATGTGGAAAAACACCTAAATTATGTGGGGAAACTAAAGGAATATAAATATTATTTAATTAAGCTTCGTTGGTAAGAATTCTCTCTGTTATCATTCCTTATTTCTCCTGGGAGGGCATCTTTGGAATGGGAAGTTTGGGTTGTTTGTTTTTCCTCATGTTTTTAGAAAGAAATGGGGATATTCAATTGTATTTCTTATATCCACTGCTTTTCAAGTGCCTTTTGGTAGCTCAAAATAATCCTCATATCAAAGTAGCATATTTTAAGATACATATTCTGCTTCCCATTATATGCAAAGTACCAGAGAGGGGCATACTTCATCCTCTAAAGCTATAAATGCCTTTGCTTTGATGGTGGAAGATTGAAAGCAGGTTATGGGGAAGTGGGGGGATACTGTATCATCCAAGGTCCTTTACTATTCAGATATCCTTGAAAAATAGATCAGAGCAAGAATGCTTAGTTTCTTCACTTGTAAGACAAATAGAAATGCAAGAGATCCATAGATAATTGTCTTCTAGTGATGATGTAACAATTTAATAAACCCCTCTGAAGACACTATTAAGGAAAAGAAAAATGAAAAGAAGGAAATGATAGGAATAATTTTGATTTTTTAAAAGCAACTGCATATCAACTGTTTATAACAATCTATGGTTTTGTGACACTGTAGTAAAACATCTGTTTTAGACAGAAGGTAAACCTAAAAGAAACATTGTACAAATACATAATAAATTATTTTAATATATTAAAAATCAAAACATTTTGATGTAGGTGTTATATGCTCCTGAACAGGAGCTGAGCAGCCCCCTTAGCCTTGAGTAATGAAAGTATGGAACTGGCATCACATGCAGTGTAAAGCACGTGGGCCTTACCTTTGCATGGCAAGGAAGTGTAACTCTGGGATTGGGCATCACCCAATGGGACTGGGCTAAACTCCCCAGTTTGTTGTAACACAATCCCTTGCCCGACTTGGATAGAATATTCTATCTATCGGATATTTTTCCCCTAATAAATACAGGGGTTCAGGTGCACTCTCTTTCTCTTGCCTCCCTTGCTCCTCTTGCTCTTTCCAGCACTGCCCAATGTGGAGCTGATCCCTGTGGTCACAGAGCCATCCCTTACTCTGAGAAAGGTATTCTGTGTTTGTGTGGTCTTTTCGTTGCCAGCCCAATTCACCGGAGTGACTCTGATTCCGATGTGGGTGACACTCCTATAACATTCTGTTTATCTAGCACTTCATGATTTTACTTTATAATTCATCCTACAAATATTTCTTGTCATTGGATAGAAGACTCAATAAGATAAAGCATCAGGTTGATATGTGTGATGATTGAATCCTAGCCCCAGCACTGTGGCTGGCATGAGATTTGGGATCAATTATAGCAGCAGAAGAAATAAAATACACACACACACACACACACACACACACACACATACATTAGGTTTAGAAACAATGGTGATACTTTATGGATTTCTAAAATTATATAGATTTTTTTTTCCTGAAAAATGTTTTAGACTGTGAAAAACTTGAGTTTTGTGTTGAGTTCTATTCCTTCTCATACCCATGGTACAGTGTATAACATAGCATCTGACGCATGGCAGTTAACCATTAAAACTTATATATGTTCCATTCAGTTGAGGAAACTAAGAAGAGTTTGAATTGTAGGGTGTTTAAGAATAACAAGGCTAATTAGTGGCTAAACAACAGATTTCCACATTTCATGCTATGATTTGCAGAATGATTATGTCCTTTCCTTTCACTTTAAGAAAAATTATAGCTTTTCTTATCATATTACTCTGAGTATTAAGATCAATATTATTAGGACTCACATGCCAATCTTTTTGTAAACAGTTCTGTAAAACTAATTTTGTAATATAATTTATTCGATGAAATGCATTTACACTGAAATACTAAAGCATAAACCAAAAGCACTAAAAAGATGATAAGGAAAAAAGTATTTTTCAAAGAAGCAGAAAAAAAAAATAGAATAATTTTCAGGAAGAGTGGCCATCTCATAGAGGATCTCATAGAGGATGGCCAGGCAAAATTAAACTAAAATGGGGATAACTAAACAGGTCAGCAGGTTGACTTGCACAGTTGCATGGCCTCATCATAGAAAGTGAAAAATAAGACTAATGGATGAGGGCTGGGGATGTGGCTCAAGCGGTAGCGCGCCCATCTGGCATGCGCGCTGCCCGAGTTCGAACCTCAGCACCACATACAAACAAAGATGTTGTATCTACCGAAAACTAAGAAATAAAATATTAAAATTTTTTCTCTCTCTCTCTCTCTCCTCACTCTCTCTTTAAAAAAAAAAAAAAAAAGACTAATGGATGAGGACCAAATAGTTTATTATTCAAAGCACAGCAAGCATAGGATTATCAGCATAACTGATGATTTCCCCAGCTCCCTTGTGCACAGGGAGACACTGCAGGCTCAGATGGACACTGTGAACATGGTATTGTGCTGCAAGGGAGAGATGTAGGCCCAAGACACTTTGGACATGCAACAAACTTTATAACAAGGAGCAAGCACCAAGTACCACACAAGCCAGATCCCTTCTAAAGGGAGTAGTAGATATACTGTAGTCATCTTGAACTGCTTTGTTACCTTGGTCACAGAGGTAGCTACAAAAACTGCCCAATGTCAGTCTACAATCCAACCCTCCAGAGTAACACAATCAGCAAGAACATACTGGGTTGCTCAGGGCCATATAGGATTGCCTATCCCAACAAGCATCTTTGCAATCACCCCTTTTAAATAGCAGTAGAACAATAAGTGTTGGTGAGTATGTAAGGAAAAAGGTACACTTATGTATTGTTTGTGGGACTGCAAATTGGTGTAGCCAATATGGAAAGCAGTATGGAGATTCCTTGGAAATCTGAGAATGGAACCATCATTTCACCCACCTATCCCTCTTCTTAGTTCCATACTCAAAACACTTAAAAATGGCATACTACAGGTACACAGCCACATCAATGTTTATATCAGCACAATTCACAATAGCTAAACTGTGGAACCAACATAGATGTCCTTCAATAGATGAATGGATAAAAAAAATGTGGCATATATACACAAAGAAATATTACTCAGCAATAAAAGAGAATAAAATTATGGCATTTGCAGGTAAATGGATGGAGTTAGAGAAGATAATGTTAAGTGAAGTTAGCCAATACCAAATAACCAAATGCTGAATGTTTTCTTTGATATAAGAAGGCTGATTCATAGTGGGATGGGAAACAAGAGCATGGGAGGAATAGAGGAACTTTAGATAGGGTAGAGGGGTGGGAGGAAAAAGGAGGGGCAGGGGTTAGCCAGGAAGGTGGAAAGTGATGGACATCATTATCCAAAGTACATGTATGAAGACATGAATTGGTGTCAACATACTTTATATACTACCAGAGATAGGAAAAAAAAATTGTGTTGTATATGTGTAATAAGAATTGTAATGAAAAAAACTACTAGAACTAATAAATGAATTCAGCAAAGTGGCAGGATATAAAATCAACACGCATAAATCAAAGGCATTCCTGTATATCAGTGACAAAACTTCTGAAACGGAAATGAGGAAAAACACTCCATTCACAATATCCTCAAAAAAAAATAAAATACTTGGGAATTAACCTAACAGAAGAGGTGAAAGATTTATACAATGAAAACTACAAAACCCTAAAAAGAGAAGTAGAAGAAGATCTTAGAAGATGGAAAAATATACCCTGTTCATGGATAGGCAGAACTAACATCATCAAAATGGCGATATTACCAAAAGTTCTATATAGGTTTAATGCAATGCCAATCAAAATCCCAACGGCATTTCTTGTAGAAATGGATAAAGCAATCATGAAATTCATATGGAAAAATAAAAGACCCAGAATAGCAAAAGCAATTCTAAGCAGGAAGTGCGAATCAGGCGGTATAGCGATACCAGACTTAAAACTATATTACAGAGCAATAGTAACAAAAACAGCATGGTACTGGTACCAAAACAGGAGGGTGGACCAATGGTACAGAATAGAGGACACAGAGACTAATCCACAAAGCTACAACTATCTTATATTTGATAAAGGAGCTAAAAGCATGCAATGGATGGAGGATAGCATCTTCAACAAATGGTGCTGGGAAAACTGGAAATCCATATGCAACAAAATGAAACTGAATCCCCTCCTCTCACCATGCACAAAAGTTAACAAAAAGTGGATCAAGGAGCTAGATATCAAATCAGAGACTCTGCGTCTGATAGAAGAAAAAGTTGGCTACGATCTACATATTGTAGGGTCGCGCTCCAAATTCCTTAATAGGACACCCATAGCACAAAAGTTGATAACAAGAATCAACAAATGGGACTTACTTAAACTGAAAAGTTTTCTCTCAGCAAGAGAAACAATAAAAGAGGTAAATAGGGAGCCTACATCATGGGAACAAATTTTTACTCCTCACACTTCAGATAGAGCCCTAATATACAGAGTATACAAAGAACTCAAAAAATTAAACAATAAGAAAACAAATAACCCAATCAACAAATGGGCCAAAGACCTGAACAGACACTTCTCAGAGGAGGACATACAATCAATCAACAAGTACATGAAAAAATGCTCACCATCTCTAGCAGTCAGAGAAATGCAAATCAAAATCACCCTAAGATACCATCTCACTCCAGTAAGATTGGCAGCCATTATGAAGTCAAACAACAAGTGCTGGTGAGGATGGGGGGGAAAGGGTACACTTGTACATTGCTGGTGGGACTGCATACTGGTGCGGCCAATCTGGAAAGCAGTATGGAGATTCCTGGGAAAGCTGGGAATGGAACCACCATTTGACCCAGCTATTGCCCTTCTTGGACTATTCCCTGAAGACCTTAAAAGAGCGTACTACAGGGATACTGCTACATCGATGTTCATAGCAGCACAATTCACAATTGCTAGACTGTGGAACCAACCCAGATGCCCTTCAATAGATGAATGGATAAAAAAAAATGTGGCATTTATACACCATGGAGTATTACACAGCACTAAAAAATGACAAAATCATAGGATTTTCAGGGAAATGGATGGCACTAGAGCAGATTATGCTTAGTGAAGCTAGCCAATCCCTAAAAAACAAATACCAAATGTCTTCTTTGATATAATGAGAGCAACTAAGAACAGAGCAGGGAGGAAGAGCAGGAAGAAAAGATTAACATTAAACAGATACATGAGGTGGGATGGAAAGGGAGAGAAAAGGGAAATTGCATAGTAATGGAGGGAGACCCTCATTGTTATACAAAATTACATATAAGAGGTTGTGAGGGGAATGGGAAAATAAACAAGGAGAGAAATGAATTACAGTGGATGGGGTAGAGAGAGAAGATTGGAGGGGAGGGAGGGGGGATAATAGAGGATAGGAAAGGTAGCAGAATACAACAGTTACTAATAGGGCATTATGTATAAATGTGGATGTGTAACCGATGTGATTCTGCAATCTGTATTTGGGGTAAAATTGGGAGTTCATAACCAACTTGAATCTAATGTATGAAATATGATATGTCAAGAGCTTTATAATGTTTTGAACAACCAATAAAAAATAAATTAAAAAAAAGAAAGTGGGAATAAAAAAAAAAGAATTGTAATGCATTCCGCTGTCATTTATTTTTTTAAAAAAATCAATAAAAAATAAATAGCAGCAGCAGTAAATTTTTCTATATATTTGCCACTGACAAGCATTCTCTACTTGACCAAATTTTAGTTCCATCTAAAATTTGGAAGTGCATGTCCATATAAAATTCAATTTTAGCAAAGTTGCTTCATCAGTTTAACAAGAAATCACCATCACCACCACCATCCTTGACATCTGATCACTCTCAGTGCCTCAGTTTTCTCATTCTCCAGGTGATGTCTGACCACCTGGGTCTGTTTTCAGTAAGAATCCTATTAAGTCAGTTTAACCATAATCTTCTTATCCCTGGTGTTTTCTCTTAGTAATTCTTTTATCTAACACCCAGCCTTCTCTTGCTATAAATTCTTTCTTTCATGTTATATTCAGAATTCAGTATGATCTCTCCACCCTACTGCAAAATTTCATTTCAGTGTTCTCTATATCTGTTAAAACTGTCCTAAATGAAGTCTGACTTATTGTGACTTAACAAGTGTAATTGAATAATTTTTCTCTTTAGCACCACCAAAAGATACATCTTTTGAGTTATTTTTAAATAATGTATTTTATTATAACAAATATCCTGATATATACTAATTTCATAATTATAAATTTTATGTACATAGCCATTAATTTTTAATGAAGTAAAACTTTATAGTAATCAATATCACCAATATTAAGAAATGTTAACAATTCTTTTCACATACATGCATTTTAAATTCTAAAGAATCACTGCTGTGTACACAAAAGATGCTCAAAATGTTTCATCTGTATCACTGAAAATATACTTTCTATCCTAAGCAAGAATACCATAGCTGAGCCTTCAAGGCCATCAGTAGCATTATTCCACCCAGTATTACAGATTATCACAATGCCTTAATAATTTGGAGGAATTCTCTCAAGTTTTGACTTTCTAAGGTTAAGTTGTAAAATACATAAAAATCTCCAAATATGATTTTAAATTGAGTTTCTAATTGATTTAGTTTAACATTATGATCAGAGAATTGTTAGCTCTATAATTTGTTCTTAATTGCTCACATGTATATTACCTTCCTTGGTAATCATTGTAAGGTTAATAAATGTTAATAAGTTATACATTGTTACAGTTTACATTCTCCTGTGATGCCAGGACCCATGTCTCATTTTATTTTTCATAACACTTGGATAGGTAAGATTTCATCAGATCATTGTAAAATGGTGAAGTCTAGCATAGATCATAATTTTGCCCATTATGTTGGGAGTTACTTGAAAAGTTAGTGAATACATATCTAACATACGAAATCTGTATTTCAGATTATTCTGCCATTACCGTAACACCTTACTCACTGAATCCTAGAAAATATGCTTCACTCCTGAGTTGGCAGCACAGCGCTTATTTGCTGGGGAAATATGCAACAATTAATTATTTGTTTAGGAACTGGAATCTTTTAGCATTCAGAAAAATGAAATTTTAGAATAAGTGAGAGTTGCTATGTATCATATAGAAGGATTTATTAAGTTTAAGCCCATACCTTCCTGCATATATTTATTGAGGCTATGAACAGAAAAAAAAAGTTAGTAAATACTACAAAGCAGATAATCTTGGCCCCCAACATAAGTTATGTCATTTTTACTTTTACAAAGATTATGATCAATTTGTTCATTTCACCAGCCTAATGAAAACCTGACTCATTTATTCAGATATCCGAATAAGAACCTAGTTCAGTTCAAATTAAAATATTTAAGTCAATTATACACTAATCATTCAGGAAATAAAGAAGAAGAAAATGTATTTGTGACCTCAAAAAGCTCATAGGATGAGGTGAAAATAGCAAGTCACTAAAAAAAAATAAAAATTGTTTATTACAATAGAAAACTTATCTTTTCATGTAAGCTCACTGATATTATCCATTATTAGATGTAGAATCTCATTTTTTTTGTTATTTTTTAATCTCAAAATAATTTTTCAAGATTTAAGATTTAAAGCACTTTATAAATATGTGGAGGTTTTAATCCTTTAAGGATCAATCACAAAATTGTAATGATTAAAAATTACATGTTACAGTAACAAAAATTATTGCAAATTAATTCAACTGAATAAAGGAATAAAGTTGAATAGCAGGCATTTACCAATTGACTACTTGACTTCAACTTTTTACTGTTCTGACTTTATTTGGACAGCCTCAAGAACAACATTTTTAAAATACCACTTTTTCCCCATTGACTATCTTGTCTTTTGACTAGTAGATGACTGATTAAATAATATTATTAATAGTGAACAATAATACAATCTATGTGATGGTGAAAAAATAATAGTACTACATATTCTTTGTTTTGCAAAATTTATCATAAATATTTATCCATTAATAAAGTATTGTAGCTACTAGGTTTATTAATAATAGAACATATAGGCTGATTTAGATATTAATAAAACAGATTTTACTGTCCTGAATCAAATAAGCATATATTCACACTCCAAGAATAATTCCATTTATTTTGAGTCTTAAAATATGACAAAAAAGCAATTCAATTAGTATCGTTATTTCTTCAGTACTACCATTGTTATTAATAAAACTCCTAAAACTACAGTAAATTCTGGTTAATATTTTTGCTGCCACCACAAGTAAGATATAATTATTCTCTGAACATGACCTTTGATTCATTTAGTCTAAAATGTACTTTTCCATGGAATTTAAGTAAAAGAGATCTATAATGTACTTTTAAAAATTCAATTTCACATAATTATTAGTTCCTATCAAATAGGAAGCTGAATCCAGATCATTCACTTTACAGCATTTTATTATAGCATTATGGATTTCTGAAGAAGCTATCATATTAAAACAAAATCTAGTTTTAAATTCCCATATATGCTTTTATTATCCATAAAATTTTCAATTAATTTTATTGCAGCTCCATTAATATAGTTCAAATTATTTTCTAGTTCTAAGCATTATAATAATTTTGATTGAAGAATTAACTCATCCAACTTTCCATCAAAACTTCAAATAATCAAATCTCAGAAAACCCACAGAAATGACATAGAAAATTTATAAGGATGTTTAAATGATCATATCCAGAAATGTTATAAACCAGAACTCATGGATATAAATTTTGTGAATGAGTATCATTGCACGTTTATCATGTATTTCTTACATTTTGAATTTAATCACAAAAAGGATTATTTTTTTGATCTCTTTTTTCCTTGGTTATCACTCCATATTTCTCAGCACAGCTTCAAATATGGGGAATATGCAAAGGTTGCAGTTTTAACGTGTCATAGCTCAAATACTTGTGACAATAATACACTTGAATATTTAGTTAGCATCTCCACAACTCATTATTCTAAGAAAGGTCACTGAACCAGGAATAGAAAGGATTGGGCTTTCTTCTGGTTTTTGCCATTTACTAGCTTATATGATTGTGAGATAAATTATTAACAGAAACTGGCATAAAATTAAAAAATTATGTTGAATCAAAATGTGTGTTTGACTAATGGGTCAAATACTACAGAAAAAAAGGAAACTGTACAATCCATTCTCTGTATCCACAAGTTCTACTTCGGCAGACTAAATATTTAAACAATTCTACCAATGTCAGTCGGAAAATATTAGAATAATAAAATCATTTTATACTTAGCATATACTTACTTTTTTCCTTTTCATTGTTCCCTAATCAATACAGTGTAACAACTATTTATATTACATTTACATTATACTAGGTATCATAAATAATTTAGAGATAAGGTATCCAGAAACATATGTATACCTTATATGCAAATACTGTGCCACTTTACATAAGGCAATTTGGCACCAAGAGATTTTGGTATCCATTGGAGGATGCTAGAACTAGCGTTATGGATGCTAGATAATCTTTAGATACCAAGGGACAAGGATTAAGACCAGGAGATATTAAATTTATTCTTGTTTGCATATAAAAATCTTAGAGAAGAAATCCAATACAGTTAAAGCACCAGAATGTAGAATGACATAAATGCTAATTTGTAAAATTAGTCAAAATGGCTAACAGAAAACTAATAATGAGATAGTACCAAGATAGGTACTCATTAAGGTTCTTTTATCTTGATAAGATAGGTGCTACATTCAGTTAACTATCATTTATTTTAAGAAATATAATGTGAGAACTGTGGACTCCTGATGCAGGTTGCTCAAGGCAAATTCACATTGGTAAGGCAAGTTTGGATTTTTCTGTTAATTTCTTCCTTGCCCCCGCCCCCAGCCCCTAAGATGTTGAGCTCAATGACAATGGCTCTTAACCCTTTCCTTTAGAAGTCACATTTTTCTCCCCATCAAGAAGCCATCCAGTGTTATGCTCGAATTCGGGACCCCCAAAGACCACCAGAGACCCAAGATCGATGCAAGCAGCAAAGAGGTGTTTATTGCGAGCTACCTTGGTCCTCCACGCACACACACAGCAACTGGTGATGCTGAGAGGCCTGGAGCCCAGGGTTTGCAGCAGTTTTATACATTCTTTGGAGAGGGCAGGGACTTCACATACATCATAGCAAATCATCACACACCGCGGGAAAATCAAATAACAACTCTAAAACATGATTAGCACATTCACTGGCAGGAACAAGTTGGGTAGGGGTGATTGGTCAGTACAAAAGGGGTATTCATTTGAACTGATTGGTTTAAGCCAAGAGGGGTGTACATGCTGAACTACATGGTTTACCAACATGTTATCAACCACCATAAACTACTGGGAGGGTCATCTGGCACCCCAGGTATTTCCCTGTCTCATGCTGATTGGTGGCTGCTAGGGGGCTGCTATGGATCCCCACATCGCCTGACTGAGTCAGGGACACCTGGCACAGCAGATCTCTCCTGTTATTTGTAGATAAACAACTTAGCAGGGTGGGAATGTGCCTAGGAGTGCTCTGTGGGTTTTTCCAAGGACAAAGGCCATGTCCCTTTCTTGGACAGGCTTTGCTCTGAGATAGAGGCTGGTTTTTCACCAGGACAAATGAAATTATTTGCAGCACCCCTCCCTGCAACTCTAAGTACAAATAAAAGTCTTTTATTAAGCTCCACAGAAGAAATAAAGTGTTCTTATAAATTAGATTCTCAACATTATTCAATTTTTTTTTAGAAGCCAACACAGTCTGGCATTTGTTGTTCCCTGCAGAAATAGAAAGATATGAAAACATTATAAAAGTGGTGAACTTTCAACTGTTTCAACTTGAAAGCTAATTTCATGCTGCATCTTTAGAATGATAGGCAAGGCTTGGGCCAAGGAATAATAATCACCTACATGTGGTAAAGTACAAGATAGGTGAGCAATCAGCAGCCAGCTTTTCCTTTCCAAGCCTTTGGACTATAGCAGGCTTCATCTAATTTCCTAATGTTACCTCTACAGCATAAGGACTTGGAATGAAAATGACATAATTTTATAAGTCCCTTTTTCCATAACATTTTTTATTCTATATGTTAGATGAAAACTCATATAATTCTATTTATATGACCATAATGAAGCTAGATTTAATGATAGGTAGCTAGTGTAGTTAGGTAAATCAGGTCTAATGAGAGGAAGAAATTAGAGACCTAGTGGAGAATGGAGTCTAGGAAACCAGAACAACACCTGGGGAAATTGAAATGTTAATGTCCCCAAGGCCAGGAACGCATCCTAAAGAAATGTTAATGAAGAGCTCACAGCAAACAGGGGGGTGCTAATCAAACCACCCAGGCCCTTCCTGCCCAGATTACTCCTTTATCAGTGCCCTTTTTAAGTCCACCCATCTCCCACCTTTTGGCCTTCTCCCCTGCATTCTATCCCTGCAGAACAGAGGGAAACAAAGGACAGGAATGTGGGAGGATTAAAAGAAGATCTGAGATATAACAAAGGGAAGACCTCCCCTTTCCACAGATTCCACCTTTCTAGTTCCTTTCTTCCCCTCCTCCAGGAGGAAGTCTTTTCTGCTCTCCTTTGATAAAGCCTTCCACTTTCCACTCTACACTTGCCTGGGTGTGCTTCTCTGGTGTTATACTTTAGCACTTGGGGAAGCAAGGACTCCTCACCAGTAAACAGCAGTAACAATAAAAAATTGTAAAGACATTTCTTTAAAAAATGTTACTCCCAAGCATCTACATTAATATGGCAATATTCTAGATTCTAATGGTAAATTGGAAAAAGTACTTTAAATTGAATATCTAGCAATGTGAGAGTCATTAGATATTCTATATCCATATTATTGAGTGTTAAACAATCTTTGTTATATTATTTCTAAAGACTTTCTGATAAACTTTCAATATATAATTGAAACAGGATTAAAAATTAATAATATGGCAATGATAGTATAGCCATACAGTAGAATGTAATACAACAGCTGAAATGCATAACTAGAAAATATGCTAACTGGGAAGAAACTCAGATATAACATTAAGCATATATATAAGTTATTAAGGAATATTTTTATATACATAGTACTGTGTAGTGTAATACAAAACATCCTGTACAGAAGCAACAAATACCAAATTCTATCTCATGTTTATGTGAGAGAAAAAAGATTTGAGGGCTTCATGTGGGCATTTTGAGTATAGTATTTACTTGCAAACTGTTTGCATTCTGAAATGTTTAAAAATTAATTTTTGAAAAAATAATGAACTGGAATAAAAGTTGGAAAGAGAAAAATTATGTAATATACAGTTCCATGTGTTAAATTGCAGGAATTGTGCATTTTTTTTTTCTTTTTTGAATTTTGTGTGTCTATTCAATGTACATTCATTACTTTTACAGTGAGGGAAAATAACTTTATCACTAATAATAATTTAAATGATTCAAAGTTTAAGTGAATTTTCGTTCTAACATCCAAATTAGCCACTTATTTTTATACTTGAGTTTCTAAAGCACACATAAAATTTATTGTTTCTGTAATAGAAGAGCAATTTCAGAATTTGTGTTTTCTAAATTTCTATAGTTCAACTTTAATTTACTTACAAATAATCATGAGAATAATATAATAATTATTTTTAATTTCTGAATATAGACCTTACTCTTCAATAACATAAAATATTGTAGACTGGTATTATTTCTGTGCGTCATACCTAAATTCTCCATTCTTCTAACAGAGTAGTTGATAGAAAAATAATTATTTTAAAAATGTGCTCTTAAAAATATCTGTCCTTGTCTAAGATAATACTAAAGATAGTATATATGTTTTCAATGCAGTGATTATTAAATAGAAGCTGAAATTTGAAGTTTAGGTAGATTAATTTCAGGCTGACATAAACTCAGAAACATTTTAAATTTGAAATTCTCATTGCAAAAAGTAACTTATGGTTTATTGTTTTTTAGGTGAGAACTTCTCCTCTGTTTAGTGTTTGTCTTTTTCTCTTCCAAAATGTATGGGATTCTGAAGCTAAGTCAGTTCTTAAAAGCTTTCTGAAGACACAAATAATATGGAGAATCAATGGTTCCAGCTGTTAGTCTCTCTTATAACTCAAAATACATGTTCCAAAATTGTGAGACACTGTGCACCAAGACGAAGGCTTGCCTGATCTTTCACAATTAATTCTTCATATTGATCAGATCAGTCTGCTTTTGTTTCACGATCAAATGTATTTGTGTGCATCACTCATCAACAAGAATATGATCTAAGAAATGCATAGAATTTTGTATTTGTTAGTCAATTTAGACATCATAGAGTATACAAACAGGAACCTAAATGAGATAGTCTATACATACCTAGGTTGTATGGTTTATACCTTCGCATATGCTGTATGTCAATGATGGAGAGGTCATTATGTAGCATATAAATCTATAGTTTCCATGAAAGGGTCTTTTTGGAATGAGACTCTGGCTATATTCCTTTGGGGACATATTCTAATATTTGGAATTTAAACTTCTTGAAAAAGTTCTACCAACATGCAAAAATCTTCCAATGTTAAAAACACTTAGTTTTCACTTCTAAATTGCAATGCTGCATTGCATATACATAACTAATTAGTGATACCAAACCCAGCAATATCGATAATAGCTCCAAGTAATTGAATATTGAATATGTGCCAGGGAATTTACCTATATGTTTACTAATCTTCTAATAATTATTCTTAAATATTACCAACCATGTTTTATAGATGAAGTTTAAGTTCAAAATTATATAAAGCATACCGAATTCTTTAAGTGAATACTATTTTATCAGAGACACCCATACTTTTTCCATTCAAGTTTAATGCCTACCTGCCAAAATAAAATAATAACAATGGCCCCTAGATTGCAAACTCTTCTATGTTCTTTCCATTTAATATTTTTATAGAAGGGGAGAAAAAATGAAGACGGTAAGGCAAAAGAAGACCAAAGAAAAGCAGATAAAATAAAATGGATGAGAAATTTTAAAAAATATACAATGTTAGAAAGTACTCTTCAAAGGCCAGACACTATACAATATGAAAAAAAAAAAAAAAAGAAAATTTTTAAAGAATTACTGAAACTGCTTTCCTTATTTCTTTATTAAATATACCTCCTAATGTTCTAAATGGAAGACAAATTAGTGAGAGCATCATTTTAAGGCTGAAATATATACTTTTTTTTAAATAAAGGACAATGAAAATGCTCTTTTGAGGTATAGAATTTTTAAGTTAAATACTCTTCATAAATAGTCATTTTTCTCAACTGTTTTCCATATCTCACCACAAAAAATCTAAAAAATCATGAGTTATATTTAACTCTTATATTTTAACTTACTTTAACAAATCTCATGCCCTTAAGATATGAAGTAATTGGAGTAGTAAAAATGCACACTATTACTCTGTAGAAAAATATTTCAATATAAAATCGTAATATTCTTTGAAATTGAATCCCAATTATCACAGGAACCTTTCTATACAATAAATATATATATTTTTTAAATTCTTTGGAGAAGTGTGCATGTTCATTCATTTTTTTAACAGAACACAGAGATATTATTGAACATAAGTAATTTTACCTGGCTCTGTAAATTCTTTAATCATTGATAATTTAATTATTTTGTGTTTATCACATCACATTTTAATATAAAGCAATGTAAACAACTGCTTATATAATTATTCACATAACAATAACAAATAATCTATCTAAATAATCATTACACATATCTTTAAATAATTAAAGAACAAAGACTAGAATTTTAGATTTGACTGCTGTTTAATTGATCCTTTTCAAGAATGGCTAATGCCTAAGAAGTTGTATGGTATTTTCAACTATCAACTACTATTGTTGTCACATAAAAGAATTTTAACCAATTAATACTTTTGAATTCTACCTGTATATGAATATAGATAATGGTGATTGCTATTTAAGGCAACTTTAGTCAATATTATATTCATCAAGATACATTGTACATTATACTACTGATAGACTGTAATGACAATTAGAAATTTTGATTTTTTATTAGATCTTAATAAATATCGATATGTCAACTATTATTGATTACAACCATATTAGAAAGGAAAATTGTCAATTACTTTGATGCTTTTGTAGTTATTCAGATCATTTTAAAATGTAATATGAAATATATGTGGATATGTATTTCACATGTTCAACTTAAAATGCATGATAAAACCAACAGTAACTATCACATAATGCAATAAATGTAATACATACCAATATAACAAAAACTCTCTAAACAACTTCCTTCTCTGCCTTCCTCTACAGAGGAGAGGAGATCATGCTTCCAATGCTTTTATCATACATTTGTGATTCTCTATCACTTTATTACATATTTCCATCTACTTAAAATATAACTTATTTTTTCTTATTTCATGTTTATGAAAACTGTAAGCCATCTTCTGTGAATTGTTTCCCACAGCTTTGTATTTCTAAAATTTGTCATTAATGAATGCATATTTTTTATACTTTTAGTGCTTTGAAATATTCCATTGTTTTAGTAATTTGCAATTTATTTACCTATTCTCATGTTTATGAGCATATAAGAGTGTTTCTAGTTCTTTCTCATGAGTAATATTGCTATGAAGATTCTTTATATGTATAATTGTTAGTAAAAACAAAACTCATTTTATTTAGGAGTGACATTAATGGACTTAGATTATATTAATTATAGTGTTACACCAACTTAGCAACTGGATCAAAATATGCAAATAATTAAAATTTATTAAACCTTTATTTCTTTCTTATTTCATAGTCCAAGCAGCTGATTGAGCTCCATGTAATAATCCAAGGATTAAGGTTTTTTTTTCCTTCTGTGACAAATATGTTTTACATATGATTATCAGAAGTGGGAAGACAACACTAAGATGGTGTACCTATGTCTTAGAAATCTCAGCCCAGAAATCCTGTACCTCACTGGGATGAGTTGAATTGTGTCCTTTCCAAACTTATATGTTGAAGTTCCAAACTCCAGAATTTCAGAAAGTAACTGTATTTGGAGATATGGACTTTAAAAAACTGATTAAGATAAAATATGTCATTAGGAGATGTTTCCTTCACCCAATAATATGTCCTGGATCTTTATATAATAAAGAGTGAGAGAGAAGCTTCAGGCTGTAAGCACTTGGTGCTTATGCTGATGGAGAGGGACCGCAGCACTGCGATGGAGCTGCTGCAGAACAAGCAGTTCCTGACAGAGCTGACTAGACTCTTTCAGAAGTGTAGGTTGTCCTGCAGGCATCATCTTGAAGATGTATGATGTTTGAACTATATCTGCCCCAAGGAAGGGTTCTGTGGAGGGCATTGAGCCCTGAGAAAACAAGTGTCTGTTGAGAGCAATGGATGAGGAAAAAGATCAGCACTATGGTGAGCGCTAAAGAAATTAGTGAGTTTCAGATTATTATTCTAATTACTGAGAGCTATGATGGATGGGCTGATGAAGAGAGACAGGAAGAGCAAGAGTTGGAAGAGCAAAGCAGCTCACTGAATTCCCAGCCTTTACCAATGAACCATTCAGTCGCTATTTTTCTTTGTTTTATAGATCTGCCCATAAAGCTAACTTTCTGGCTCCCCCACTGATAACTACTTTCATGTGATATTAGGGTTATTTTGGAGTGAAGAAAGGTTGCAGTGTTTACAAGATAGGTGTGTTGTTAAACTGGTTTATTTCAGGTCTGTGATGCATGGATATATATTTCTTAATTATATTTTTAAAATATTACTGTAGTCACCTCTGTGAAGAGCAATGTATCATTAAACACCTGTTTATTTAAAAATAAAGAACAAAATAAAAAGTGACAGAAATACATGCAAAGATACATCTATACAGAGGAAAGGGGCATGTCAAGATACAAGGATGTGCCCATTTGCAAGTCAAGGTGGCTGACATCTAGAGAAACTGAACCAGAGATACCTTTAACTTCTAGCCTTCAAAACTGCAAAAATAAGTTTATTGTGTTTAATCCACCACAGTCTATAGTATTTAATTGTATCAGCCATAGCAAACTAATTTGCTCATTTTTATATTCATTTCAATGGTAAATATAGGTCACATGGCTATACCTACTATAGTGAAGGCTGGGCTATGTAGTTGCTAACCCATTATACACATAACTCTACGTATATACACGTTAGGCTATGTCTGTTTCTTAGGGTGTTTAGCCACTAACCTTGCAAGATGATGATACATTTTTTTAAACCTAAAAGTTTTGTTTCATTTTTTATTTCCATTTTTTATCCGTTCAGTGCATAGAATATTCCATTGATCTCTATCTCCTGCAACATTTGCATTTCAGACTTACTTGCCAAAAAAATGGGTACAAAATGATAACTTGTTATAGTCCTAATTTTATCTTCCTATAGTACCCATGAATCTAGGCATCTCTTCATGTGTATATTATGCAGCTATATTGACTATTCTGTTCAGTATTTTTATATTTTCCACCCTGGGTTCTATACATCATGTTAACCATTTTCTTACTGAATTATAGGAGGTCTTAATTAAACTATGTTAATAGTATTTTAGTTTTATGTTATACAAACTAATGCCATCTTTTATTTCTTTAGTTTATTTTTCTTTTGATAAACATCTCTAATTTTAATTTGATTACATTTCTCTATTTTCTTTATTTATAGTTAGGATACATTGTATATAACTTAAAGTTCTAAAATATCTTAATATTTATCAGAAGTTATTTGTACATTTGTTATTTAAGTTCAGTAGTCTATCCCTGAAAAGGCAGAAAGAGTGATATTTATTGAGGAAATGATAGAAACCTGACATGGCACAGAGACCTTTAAAGAAAACACTTTTGTATATCTAAGAGCATAGAACAGAGTCTTCAGTGTACTAGAAAAAATTTGGTCCTCCCTAAATAGCTTATTCTTAAAAAAACTGGAAATGTCAGTTAAATTAGAATACAAAGAATTAGAGAAAAATAATTCACATGCCTTGTGATAAAACAAATAAGGCATAGAGGATACTGCCCATTATATCCATGACTGAGAAAAAAGAGACTCACAAAAAATAAGGAAATGTATGTAAAATAGCTATAATGATAACAAACATCAGGCAACAGATTAAAACTTTCTTAGACAAAATGAGGTATGGAAGAAATTAAGAATAAAATTGCTCCTATAAAATGAGAGCAAAAATCAGTATCTAAAAGATGGGATGTAGTACAGAAATTGGTAACAGATGCAAATTAACAGAAACAGAAAATACTAGATCTATTAAATAAATTAAAAAATGAAAAAAAAAATGAATGAGATGAAAAACAAATCCCTTATAGAAGTGAAGGTGGTCAGAAATCATGAATATAGAAGAAAATTCAAAGACATCAAATCAACACACAGAATGTTACTTCTATAAAAGTCAAAGATGATACAACAAAAGATAATGGGTGTCCTTGAAGTAACAGTGCAAAAATATTCTCAGAGATATACTAGTATATCTTAGTCCTTAAATTTTATAGTGACTAAAATTGCATAATAAATACACAGAATGATAAAAACATTAGGATATATAATGTATTAAAACTAGCAATACAGAAAATTAAAATTGAGATTCATGTTATATAGCCCCCAAAGTAGTAACCGTTAACAATAAGTGATTTCTCAGGTCACAAATATTAAGAGAAAGTTACCTGTAAGTGCTAAATCAATTTTCCCATAGATTTGTTTGCAGGAACATTCTTTCTCAGAAAATAAGTTGTTTTACCCAGGTTTCTCTAGAGGAGCAGAACCAAGGTAATATATATATAGGTAGGGTTATAAGAGGGGATTTGTTAGGTTGGTGTATATGATTGGAAACTGATTGAAGATGTTTAGAAAACACAGATGCTAAGCTCTTGACATCTTTCACTCCAGGAAATCATCAAATTGCTTTATATTTGGATACATATAACTGTAGTTTTGGTGCATCTCAAATTTAATTTATATGTTTTGTTTATAATTTAAAATAACTACTCTATAAAATATTTACATGAAAATAAAGTAAAATGCATATATATATATCAAAGCTACAGTCAGAAAAAGTTTAAGAAACAATACTGTAATCCATATTTATACAAATGTGAAAGAACACACATATGTTCAAAAATAAAAGTTTATATTAAACGGTTATTTCTGAGTTGTGGAATCACGGAATATTATTTTATGCTTTAGTTTGGGTTTTCTAAAATTGCTAAATCATGCTTTAATGCAAAATAAATAACATGTAGACATTTATGGTGAAAACATTAAATAAAATATAATATGGTAAACAAAAATTAGTCAGATTATAGAAAATTCATAGTTTTCTTACTAATTTAAAAAGCCATAGGAATGTTGTATGATTGAGTCTTCTTTTTCATTTTAATTTTGTTCTAATTAGTTGCACATGACAGTAGAATGCATTTTGACACTTTGTACATGAAGAGAACAGAACTTCTCATTCATCTGGCTGTACTTGGTGCAGAGTCATACCAGTAGTATAATTGTACATGTATATAGGTAATAATGTCCCACTCATTCCATTGTACTTCTCATCCCCACACCCTATCTACTCCCCTCACTCCCCTCTACACAAACCAAAGTTCCTTCATTCTTTCCTACACTCCCCCCCACCACTGTGAATCAGTATCTGTTTATTAGAGAATACATTCAGACTTTGGTTTTGGGGGATTAGCTTATTTAACTTAGCATGATATTCTCCATTTATCTGCAAATGCCATAATTTCATACTTCTTTAAGGCTGAGTAATATTCCGTTGTGTATATGTACCACATTTTTTATCCATTCATCTGTCAAAGGGCATCTATATTGGTTCCATAGTTTAGCTACAGTTAATTGAGCTGTTATAAACATTGATATGGCCACATCACTGTTGTATGCTGATTTTTAAGTCCTTTGTGTATAAACTGAGGAGTGGGATAGCTGGGTCAAATGGTGGTTCTATTCCAAGTTTTCTGAGGAATCTCCATACTGCTTTCCATAATGGTTGTACTAATTTGTAGTCCCACCAGCAATGTATGAATGTATCTTTTTCCCCCATATCATTGTCAACATTTATTGTTACTTGTATTCTTGATTATTGCCATTCTGTTTGGAAGGAGATGAAGTCTTAAGAGTAGTTTTGATTTGCATGTCTCTAATTGCTAAAGATGATGAACATTTTTTTTCATGTATGTTGATTGATTGTATTTCTTCTTCTGTGAAGTGTCTGTTCAGTTCCTTACTCCATTTACTGATTGGTTTATTTGGGCTTTTTCTTGTTAAGTTTTTTGAGTTCTTTATATATTCTGGAGATCAGTGCTCTATCTGATGTGTGTGTGGTAAAGTTTTTCTCCAATTTTGTAGGCTTTTCTCTTCAAAGGATTGTTTCCTTTGCTGAGAAGAAGCTTTAGAAGACATAGTGACAGATGCACATGAATACAGTTATCTCATACTAGAAAAATGTGCTAAAAACATACATTGGAGAAAAGGTAGCCTATTCAACAAGTAATGCTGGGAAAACTGGAAATGCATATGCAGCAAAGTGAAATTAAAACTTTATCTCTCACCCTGCACAAAAATCAGCTCAAAATGGATCAAAGAGGCACTAAAACAGAGACCTGGCACCTAATAGAAGAAAAAGTAGGCCCAAATCTTTATCATGTCAGCTTAGGACCTGATTTCCTTTACAAGACTCCTAAAGCACAGAAGAATGGGATGATTGAAGCTTTTATAGTGCAGCATGCACATACATGTTCAAGTTTGGGAAAAAAAAAAGGCTTTTGTTATGGTATTAATTTTTAGATAATGAATATCAATAACATTACATAGTGCTGATACCAGCAATGAAGATTTTTCATTCAGGTGCACAGATACACTACAGAAAAACCTTCCTTTGCCATTAATATCTTCTTAGGAACTGTAGAAACCTCAGTGGACATGTACTACATTTGCAGTTCAATAAAAGTTCTGTAGTATCAGAATGAGATCTTGCTCTTAATACATTCATTGTCTTTGGTAAGCTAAAATACACAGGAAATTATTCACATTAGGAAAAGGATTAACTAATTCAGGTCACAAAATTCAATTTAGTAAGGAAAAGGTCATTTGTAAACTATATTCTGAGAAACTTACTGAAAACCCTGATTCAACTACCTACTAATCAAGACAAATCAAGGAAGAGATATTTTAATATGATTTTTTTTCTTTAGAGTAACAAATTATTTGGATGAGACAGGTCTTTTGTTTCACTGCAAATTCTCACATTCTTTTGCTTAAACTTTTGTTTATTCACTACACTAATGAGTCTACACTATATTTCCCTTGAATATTTATACTTCATTCTGATTTTTAACCCACACCAAAAAAAAAAAAAAAAAGAATCTACAAATAAAGCAAAAAAAAAAGATGTTCCATATTTGTTACCACCTAAAAATGTCTTGTAACCTCATATATACCAAGAATAATTTAATTTCCTCTCATTTTTTAAATCTCTTCCTCCTGCTACTATCATAATATTCAAGGCATTTGTGTGCCAACTTTTCCCTAGAACACCTGGTCAATCCTTTACGGCCAGATGGACCTGCTGATGCAGAACAAAACAGGGAATAATTGTAATAAATATGTCTGTGGGGGATATTGTTGGTAACATTATTGGTTGAGTCTGTCTTGACTGAGAGTTGTAGCAATCTATAGCCTCCATTTATCTGTCTCCAACTAGCAAATTATTCAGAGGTGTTGAAGACAGAATGATATAATGAGAGAGCACTGGTCTGTAAATTGGTGGATTGTGTTATTCATTTTGCTTCTTTAGGGCTTACTTTCCTCTCTATATATGAGTTCATTAAAAACTGAGAGAATTGAAAAAAAAAGATGTGTCTTGTACTTTATTCTGATTTATATTTCAAAAGAGCAATATGAACATTGCATTTTTGGCATCAGAATGATTATATAGTATTTTTAAATGACATACATTTTGAGTAAAAATGCACCTTTCCACCTCATCAGTGTTCTAAAAACTTAGAGAAAATATTTTCATTGAAATAAAATTATGTTACTTTAATAATGATTATACATAGCTATTGCTGAGTCATAGATATTCACTGCATTACTGTTAGACATCAACCATGTTACTATGTGCCAAGCACCATGGCAGAAGATAAGGTCAATTTTGCACTGTGAACTGTGGCTGATAAACCTATGGTTCAAGAAAGATCAGAAAGGCATGTGCTTGAAAGATAGCCAACAGTAGAAGCACAAATCATCAGAGGTTAAAATGGAAGCTTCCTGACTAGTAGAGGTTGTGAGCACTCTCACTTGGCAAAAGGGAGAGAAGAGCATGTGGATTTAACATAAGGGTATTTCAGATGCTAAGTGGATGTAGAAAGAACTTAAATCATAAAGCATTTTGTCTAAAAACTAAAAAATTGAGATCAGAAAAGGTAATGTTACATAGGGACAAAGAATCAAGTTCATGGAGGCACAAAGGGAAATCCAAAATTACAGATGACAGCTTACTAGTGTTAGCTGATATAAGTATGAATACACTTCTGCTTTAAATTCTGATATCTTAAAAAGCTTAGAAAACATGACTCCTATCCTTACAAAAGCAAGTGGTGTCACAAACTGATAAACCAAGGTTGTTTCTTAAATTGAGATTTTATGTTAACTGCTACCTTGGAATCTGGAGAGATCATCCTTACAGAGAATCAAAGTTAAGGTCTTTTCACAAGAAGAACCCTCTAGAGCCATAAACTGTTAGGAACAATCAAATGGTTAATATAAGATTTTGCTAAAAATAAAGCTTTTACTATATTTAAGAATTATAAACTAATAGGGGCTATAGTCCTGTGGGTGGGCAAACAATATCTTTTTGATCCTTTATCCATAATATCATAGTAAAAATCTTACAAATATCTAGTGGTTTTGGTAGGATAAAAAGAAACCGTCCTGAGATATTCACCATGGAAAATATTTATCCAGAGCCTGCTCCATCATGGAGAAGGGTACTTCCTGTACTTTAGGATTGTCTATATTATTTTTCCTCACATAAGGGGTGAAGAAAAGCCAAGAAACCCTATGAAAGTTGACGCATAGAGAAAAAGATCCATGAAAAGGATCAATATTTACTCAGAAGATACAGAACACTCTCTTTACCCCACAATTTCCTTCAACACTGGTACAACAGCAGTGGATTTGAACAGAAAGGACTGTAAGACATGGTATTAAAATAGTACTTAAGGAAGAATAAAATTCATAGAACAGAAAAATAAGACTACAAAAGAAGTATGCAGTTATTGTGGCCACTATAACTACAACCTTAAACTATCAGAAAAAGAATTTAAGGTAACTATTTTTGATACATTAAGGGAAGTAATTAAAAAGTAGACAGCATTCAAGAATAGACTGTAACGCAAGCAGAGATGGAAACTTTAAGAAAGAAATAAAAACAAATGGTAGAAATAGAAATAAATTATAGAAGAAATGAACTATTTTTGATATGCTTAAAAGTAAATGGAACAAGACCAATGAAAGAATCAATGAACTTGAAGATAGATCAAGAAAAAATTTTCAAGTTGAAATGTAGGGCTGGGAGTTTGGCACAGTGGTAGAGCACTTTCCTAGGGTGCTGAGATCTATTCCAGCACTAACAACAAAGGAATACAACCAAGGAAAGAAACAGAATGATGGAGTATTCAACAAGTTTTGGAGATCCTTAGAAGACTGACATATGCATACTTGGATACCAGAGAAAAAGACAAAGGGACAAAGTAGAAAAGTTTGAAAGGATAATGTCTAAGAATTTTCCAAAATTAGTGACAGACATCAAGCTACATATCTAGGAAACTCAGAGAAGAACCAATCAGAATAAATATTCAAGAGTCTATCAGTAGGCATATTACATGTAGGCTGCATTTAAAAAAAAAAAAAAAAACAACAACAAAGCCAGAAAATAATTTTTCATGTAAAGTAATAAGTATACAAATTTAGAACAGATGTATCGGGAGATGGTATGCACACCAGAAAAGAATAGACTCGGTCTTTGAATTCTTTAAAAATAAGATTATCTATCAAAAGTGAAAAATGAATAATGACCTTCACAAAAGTAGAGGAATTATTCTGGGCAACAGAACTCTCTGTCCTCCAAGAAGTATTAAAATAAGTCTCCTACTTGGAAGACATTAGACCAAACCTACTTAGACCAGACATTGAATTTGCACAAAGAAAACAAGAACACTGGAAATAGAATAAATAAATGTAAAATAAAACTATTTTAATTTTATTAGTCTAAATTGACATAAAATATTATTATTTAAAATACTAATATTTACAATGCCATTTGATGATTATTGCAAATGGATGGGTAAATTAATCATAGCCATAACACAAGGAATAGGAGAAAATAATCAGGAACACTTTGGTATAAGTACCTACACTACATAATATAAGAGAATTATACTGTCATCTGAAGACATAGGTAAAGGAAGTCAGTAATTGTTTTAAAAGTATAATTGGTATGGTGTGGAATGAAAATAAAATCATATAAAATGCTCAATTAAAACTAGAAGAAGCATGAAAAATAGAAAAACAAACAAGCAGAAAATCAAATATAAAATACGGCAAACATTACAAAATTTTGTTTAAAGACATAAAAAACACTCTTCGATGAGTGATGTACCAAGCAGGCAGAAAATCAGTAAGAAATATTTAAAAATAAATTGAACCAAATTAAAATGAATAAACAACTGTTTTATTCAGCCTTTTCATGGCTGTTACTAAAAGACCTGACAAGAATAAGTTTAGAGAATGAAAAGTTCATTAGGTGGCTCATGATTTCAGAAGTCTCAGAACATAGACAGCCGAGAGCTCCATTGTTTGATGGTCAACATGAGGCTGAACATGAGGGTGGAAGAATGTGGTGGAGGGAAGTGGCTCACATGATGATTAGGGAGCATAAACAAATACAAAATATATGCCCTGATATCATGCCCCCCATAATGCACCTCCTTCAGCATCAAGCTGCCTGCTTTTAGTTACCACTCAGTTGGGGATTCATTCACTGATAAGTTTAAGGCTCTCATAACCCAATAATTTTACCTCTAAAACTTCTTGCATTGTCTCACACATGAGATTTTGGGGGACACATCACATTCAAATCAAAACATTCTACTTCTGGCCCCCAAAAGCTCATGAGTATCTCATAATGAAAAAATATAATTTGCCCATTTACAAGTATCCCCATAGTTTCAATAGTTCCAAGATTGCCCAAAAGATTAAGTCCGGAGTCTCTCTTGAGCTCCTATAAAAATCGAAAGCAATTTACAAGTACCTAATATGTATAGGCATGGAATAAATATTTCCATGTGAAAATTAGGGACATAAAAAGAAGAGATAGGATCAAAGCAAAACTGCAATCTACATGCTTGGTGACTGACATCTGGGGCAAATGACATGGTGATGTTCTGTGCAAAGGGCTGGTATAGTACCACCCTTGTGGCCTTGCTGATTGCAGCCCAAGTGGCCTTTCTGTTGGCTTGTCCCTCTTCCATTCCTACAGCCTTACTCAGAGGATGTTCCAAGGTACTGTCATTTCTTAATCTTGGGGATCTCCACTGGAGCTTCATCTTCCTCCTCAAATCTCCACACATAATCCTCTCAGGGATTGTGTGCTCAGAGACTCCAACCCTGTTGCACTTTGTCTGACCTCCCATGCCTTCCTCTGAAATCTTGCTGGAAGCCTCCATGACCCCCTAAATTCAGTATCCTGCATTCCTGCAGAACCAGCAGCATGTGATTGACATCCTGGCTACAACAGCCTCTAAGTGCCTGGTTAGCTGCGCGTATTGAAAAAACTTTCCAGGCCTCCTTGTGCAAGAAGGGTACCCCACTGGTCTCTTGTGAAGAGAATTTTTACTATTACTTTCTTGAGTCTGAGATGGATATGAGATTGCCTGTTTCTGAAATACCCTGAAGCTATATTGCTTATTGTCTCTGGGCAAAGTTTTTAGCATTTTTATAGTAGTGGTAATGTCTTTAACAACTGGAACTTCCTTAGCCCCAGTTTTACTCTCACCTTTCAACTCCAAGATTTTCAAATATTCCTGCTCAGTTTTCTGCTCCTGATTACCAAAATAATTTTTGCAAAAAGCCGCCAGAAATATACATGCCACCACCTAAATGCTATGCTGCCAAGATATTTCCTTCACCAGATTTATAAGTCCATCACTTTTAAAATCAGCCTGATAGAAAGCCTCAGGACATGGGGCTGGGATTGTGGGTCAGCAGTAGAGCCCTCACCTAGCACCTGCGGGGACCTGGTTCAATTCTTAGCACTGCATAAAAATAAAGGCATTGTGTTGTGTCCATCTACACCTAAAAAATAAGAATTAAAAAAAAAAAGAATGCCTCAGGACATGGTAAAATAGAGACAACTTCTCAGTCAGAACATAACATCAATGGACTTTAGTCCAATTATTCATGTCTCCCTTGTCTTCAAAAAGTTACTGAACCCTGTTTTCATTGTCCACAATTCAATTCGTATTCTGATCTTACAAGCTCCCACCAGAATTCCCTATTAAGTGCAACAATCTAAAGCATTTACAGCTTGAACAGCTAAGTATCTCAAAATTCCTTTCACTAATTCCAGAAAACTCCAAATGATTGGGTTAGTCACAGCAAAGACCCCATGCCGCAGTCTGGCTGGGCACAAAATAACTGAGCCACCACACAGCCTTGTAGGTTCAAACAGCAACCTTTATTCCCGAACTCTCACCGGCACTCTACACACACTTCCCGGGAACACACTGCCTCCACCGGCTCCCATGCGCCAATTCTCTCAGAACCCTGAGAGAACTCAAAGGGAACTCCAAAGTAGTGGGCGCCCAGGCAGCAGGATCCTCCCTAATCCTGGAGCCGCCCTATTCCCAGCAGGATCCCCCCTAAACTCAGAGCTGCCCTAATCCGGGAGCAGGGTCACCTTTCAACCATTCCCTCTGGCAAAAATGCCAGGCGTCATTCTGACTAAACTGTGGCTCTCAACAACCCCACTTCTGATATTAATTTTTGGTTTAATCAGCTTTTCCACTGCTGTGATTAAAAAATCTGACAAGAACAAATTTAGAGGAGGAAAAGTTTATTTGGGGACTCACAGTTTTGGAGGTTTCAGTCAATATCCAGCTAGCTCCATTCCTTAGGGCTCAAGGTGAGGATGAACATCAGGGTGAAGCAAGAATGATGCAGTTGGTATAAATAGGTGATCAGGTTGGATCAAGAAAATGGAGACCAATTTTGGTCTGGGAACCTGGAGACTGCCCCTGGGAGATTGGAATATTCATGTTTCCAGAGCCCTTTGATTACCAAGATCACCTGCCTATACTACCCCTCCCAAAAGGTGGTTAAGGAAGCAACTCCTGAGCAGACAGGGAGCTAGCTACTAATTAATCCCCCCTGGGCTGTCACTCCATTCCTGCCCAGCACTCCACCTTGGCCTTTCCAGTCCAACTGCTCACCTTCTGACTACCTCACCAGCATCTCTGAGTCACATATGCAGGATAGGGTAAAAGAGCAAGATAAAGAAGAATGAAGGAAAACAAAGAAAATTTTAGATGTATAAAAGGTATGGGACTTCCTCATCTTATTCCATGTATTCTGCCTTTGGGTCTCCTTCTTTGTCCTGGAAGAAGTCTGTTTTTCTACTCTTTAAATAAAATTCTTTCTTTCTACTCTATGCTTGCCTTGGTGCTTCTCTGGTGTTATACTTCAATATTTGCAGAAAGAGAACTCCACAAGGGAACCAGTGGTATCAATGGCAGAAGAATAAAATGATAATTAATAAAAAGGAGAAGTTAGTAATTTCTGTATGGTCTGGATAATCTGGAGAGTCAAGATTTCCAAATGTATAACTAACTAAGGCCTGAATCTTAGAATATCAGAGCATTCTATTTAGAAATATCAGCTCTATTACATGCTCTGCTGTTATTACATTCTAGATCTGCTCCTCAACTTTATTTGCCCTGTGGCTTCAAGACATGGGTCTCTGTATAGCCTGCCCCAGAGTCTAACTCTTTTCTCACTTAGACTTAAGGTGATAATCACACTCATTTTTTTTTTCTTTATCTTTTCTCATACATGGATATCCCCATGCAAAAACAGTCAATTATAGTATTCTCATAAATATTACTACTTATTTATATAACAAATACCTAATAATTTGACTAATGTATACCCTGCAAGACCTCATCTATGAAAAATTAAGCAATTCTACTACTACCTTCTGCCAGTTATTTTCTATACTATTTAACACCAGTGATGGACTTCCTACTGTTAAGGTTTGTATCAAGGAATGTCCTCTGAAAAACTCTCTTGTGTTAAGCAATGAGAAAAGGTTCAGAGATGAAAGAACTGCACTTGGGGAACTGTAACCTCATTAGTCGATGAATCAATTTGATGGATTAATAATTTGAATGGACTACTGCATGGAAACTATCAGCAGGTGGGTGTAATTGGAGGGATAGGCCACTGGGGGCATTTCTTAGGGACTATGTCTTATCCCTGGCTACTGGCCCTCTCTCTCTCAACTTCATGACTGCTGTGAGCTGAGCCATTTTCCTCCACCACACATTTCCACTATGATTTTTCTGCCTCAGAGCCAGCCGACCACAAACCAAATGTCTAAAACCATTAGCCAAAATAAATCTTCCCCCTACTAAGTTGTTTTTATCAGATATTTTGGTCACAGTGATAAAAAGCTGACTAACATAGTTAGTGAGTGACCCACTTGAAAAATACCCAGCTGGAAAATATGGCCTACTTTTCCGAAGATAGTGGACCATGAAAAGATTGGTTGTGAGAGACTGGTGTATTCACTGTGGGAATAAGAAAGGGGTGTTAGGGTTCCAAAGATAGTGGACCATGAAAAGATTGGGTAAGAGAGTCTGGTGTTTTCACTGTGGGAATAAGAAAAAGTAGTATTAAACAAAAGGATGAGTTGAAATGTGAGACCAGCCACCCCAGAAAGTCTCTCAATCAAACTGCAATAACCCTTTGGTTATTTTGCTCCCTTCCTCTTCTTACTTTTATTTATATTCATCAAATATTTTATGATATCTTTTGTATTGACATACTAATCACATATATTTCATTAGCACTTTTTTTATTTATGAAATTTTCAATTTTGGAATGAATCATAATTGGCAAATATTTCTGTGAATGTCAATGTACACGAGAAAAATGATTAATTTGTGATTTCATTGTGATAGTAACATAAGAGATGATCCTAAAAAATTGGGGGGGGGGAGGGAGAAGATAACGTGTGTGCATGTGGCAGTTTGAGAAGCATGGGATATGGATATGCCATCTGTGCCATCCATCTGTCAAAGCAGGGGGTCTATCTATCTTTACAGCATGTTCACAGAACCAAGAATAACACAAGGAGGATAGGGCGTGGAGGATATGGTAGAGCAACTATGATGAGTTAGATAATTTTTGAAAAACATTTGCTTTAAAGCTTTAGAACTTGAATGTTACACATCAATTTAATGGGGTTGTTGAATCATTTTTTCTCTCTCTTTTCTACTTTTAATAATAAGAGAAATATTACAATTTCATGTAAATGAATTAGAAAGAGATCCACTGTTAAGTAGTCCTAGGTAAGAAATAGTGAATGAAGAGAGATACAAATTGATATAATTTGAATATATAGTTTAAAAGTTATTTTACATTAAGACCCTTTTTACTTTTCTTTTTTTCCTTTGGAATGTTTTCAAAGTTTACCATTGTCATAACCCCAACCTATATATATATATATTTTTAATAAATATATTTGAAACACTGCTCTGGACTATTCAGTGACACATTTTTTTTCAGTATGACCACAGAATGTATTCCTATTTTCAAAGCTATTGAGACAGCTGCTTAGAGTTAAACAAGGAAAATTGAGATAAGCAACTCTCCTCAGAAAATGAGATGTAATCTGGGCATGATGGTGCAAGCCTATAATCCCACTAGCTAAGGAGGCTGTGGAAATTCACTGTGGAAATAAGAAAAAGTAGTATTAAGCAAAAGGATGAGTTGGAATATGAGACCAGCCACTCCAGAAGTCTCTCGACCAAAATAATCCTTTAGTTATTTTGCTCCCTTCCTCTTCCTACTTTTATTAATTTTAATCAAATATTTTATCATATCTTTCATATTGAAATACTAATCACATATATTCCATTAGCACATTTCTTTTTAAAAATATTTATTTTTCAGTTTTAGGTGTACACAATATCTTTATTTTTATTTTTATGTGGTGCTGAGAATCCAATCCAGTGCTTCACGCATGCTAGGCGAGCACGCTACCACTTGAGCCACATCCCCAGACCCAGCACATTTCTTTATTTAAGTAATTGTCAGTTTGGGAATGAATCATAATTGGCAAATACTACTGTGAATGTCAATGTACACGGGAAAGAAGGATCAGGAGTTCAAAGCTAGTCTCAGCAACTTAGGGAAGGCCCTAAGCAACTTATCAATATTCTGTCTGTAAATAAAACATAAAAAAAAAAAAAAAGTTCTGGGGATGTGGTTCCGTGGTTAAGCATCCCTGAGTTCAATCCCTGGTATAAATAAATAAATAAATGCAAATAAGAAATGTGCAGGTTAATGATTATTAGGATTCTAGTGCCAAAGAATATCCCTGTAAACATTTATGAAATAATAAGCCAAAATGTGTACAAAAAAATACAACATACTTTACCCTTTCTTATTCATTATCTTTTTTCTTATTGTTTCCCATTTATATTCTCTTCACTTCTGTTTTTCTATTTTTCAAATTTTTCAGAGTTGGTTATAGATAATATATGTGCTCAATTTCAAGTTTTTGTTTTCACCTCCAAGTCTTTATGCTATAAATTCTTTTATTGGGAAATCATTTCTGATATTCTTTGATTTCCCTAACTATGCTGTATTAGATGTGTGTTAACTTATGGAGAGATGTCTACATTATTTTTGAAGTGACAATAGATTCTGCAAAAATGATGACATGCTATGAATGATAATTTATACATAACATCATTTGAAACAATATAAATGTTAAAGATTGGAAGTTCTTAGTGTTAGTTATTCTTACTTTGAAACTATCTTGGAGTTACTAAGATTGAATATTACCATTTATTAATTTAAGCTAATCTCAGAACAGGAAAGACTTCATCAATTCAACATCAATTTATATATGCCAAAATATTTGGTAGAATCTTTCTGTAAATCAGTATGAACAGAATATTCAATTAACATTAAATTATAGGATCTGTAACATATCTATATATTAAGCACAGTATGAATGTCTATGCATTTGATATTAGATTAAGATGCCAAATGAATATTTACTCCAGTCACCAAAAATATTTGAATATCAAACATCTGATTTAGAAACAGCATACTTCCATTATCAGGCATAAGCTGTAATTTGTATAAGCTATCAGGATGAATGCAAGTTTACCTCTCTTTGATAATTTAAATAAGACAGGTAATATTTAAATTATATTTACCCTTCAATTTTATGAGATAAATTCTGCCAATATTATACAATGAAGTGATTATAGTAAAATTATTAAAGAATGATCAGTAGTGCTTATTTCTTTACAATATATTGACAATTTTCTTTTATAGCTATTCTTTAAATTTTATAACAAATTAAAGTTTTTATTTTAGCATAGGCAAAAGGGGTCTGGGGTTTAAAATCTGTGTATTCAATTTATTTCCAGAAGATTAAAACTTATTTTTATCAATTTTTTATTTATATGTCAGCAGAATGCATTACAACTCATATTAAACATATAGAGCATAAATTTTTCATATTTCTGGTTGTATACAAAATATATTCACACCAATTCATATCTTCATACATGTACTTTAGATAATGCTGTCTGTAACATTCTACCATCACTTCTAACCCCATACCCCCTCCCTTCCCCTCTCACCCCTCTGCCCTCTCTAGAGTTGGTCTATTCCTCCCATGCTCCCTCTCCCTATTCCACTGTGAATAAGCCTCCTTATATATCAGAGAAAACATTTGGATTGGCTAACTTCACTTAATATCATCTTCTCTAACTCCATCCATTTACCTGCAAATGCCATGATATTATTATTTTTTTATTTCTGAGTAATATTCCATGGTGTATATATGCCACTTTTTTTTTAATCCATTTATCTATAGAAGGGCATCTAGGTTAGTCCACAATTAAACTATTGTGAATTTTGCTGCTGTAAACATTGATGTGGCTGTGTCCCATGCTGTTTTTAAGTGCTTTGAGTATAGACAAAGAAGAGGGATAACTGGGTCAAAAGGTGGTTTCATTCCCAATTTTCCAAGAAATCTCCATACTGCTTTCCATATTGGCTGCAACAATTTGCAGTCCCACCCACAGGGTATGAGTGTACCTTTCCCCCACATCCTCACCAACAAGTATTGTTGTTTGTATTCATAATAGCTGCCATTCTGACTGAAGTTAGATGAAATCTTAGAGTAATTTTGATTTGCATTTCTCTAATTGCTAGCCATAATAAACATTTTTTTAATATTTGTTGATTCATTATATATCATTTTCTGAGAAGTGTCTGTTCAGGTCCTTGGCCCATTTGTTGATTGGGTTGTTGTTGTTGTTGTTGTTGTTGTTGTGTGTGTGTGTTTGTTTAGCTTTTGAATTCTTTATATACCCTAGAAATTAGTGCTCTATCTGATGTGTGAGGGGGTAAAAATTTGTTCCCAAGATGTAGGCTCTCTATTCACCTCATAGATTGTTTCTTTTGCTGAAAAGAAACTTTTTAGTTTGAGTCCATCCCATTTAATAATTCTTGATTTTAATTCTTGCGCCAAAGGAGTCTTATTAAGGAAGTTGTGGCCTAATCCCACATGATGGAGATTAGGGCCTATTTTTTCTTTTATTAGACGCAGGGTCTCTGGTTGTATTCCTAAGTCCTTGATCCATTTTGAGTTGAATTTTGTGCATGGTGATAGGGTTATATTTTCATTTTGTTGCATATGGATATTCAGTTTTCCCAGCACCAGTTGTTGAAGAGGCTATCTTTTCTCCAATGCATGTTTTTAGCACCTATGTCTAATACAATTTTAATTTTGTGGGTTAGTCTCTGTGTTCTCTAGTTTGTACCATTTGTCTACCAGTCTGTTTTGGTGCCAATATCATGGATTTTTTTTTTTTTTTTTTTTTTTTTTACTATTGCTCCATTGTATTGTTTAAGGTCTGGTGTAGTGATGCAACCTGTTTAACTCTTCCTGCTAAGGATTGACCTAGCTATTCTGGGTCTCTTATTTTTTCCAGATGAATTTCATGACTGCTTTTTCCAATTTATTTTTCAGAAGATTAAAACTATTATTCTTCAGAAAATTTACAATGGAATTAAATATAAGAAATTTCTGAATTATAGAAAAATTAAGTATATTAATAGTAACTACACATAACGTGATATTTCAATCTGTTTTCATAAATTTAGAAATTCATACTTAGTCTTCTCACAGCCATTTCAGTTGATGTATGCATAATGAATGATTAGTATTTTATACTATTTTTGTGTCTTATTTTCCAAATTTTGAATCAAAACTAAAGCTTGTATTTCATCTTTATTTTAAGTTCCCACCTCATTTTGGTTTCATGAAGGAATTTAAGAGGGTGGATCATTCTAGATTTCACAACAACATGAACTGGGTAATATAACATTTTCATTTTCATCCTTACCTAAATGTTATGTAGATGCAAGATTTTAAAAACTGTAAAAATCCAGCAGTTGACTAGAAAGGCTAGGTGAATATCCCAGCCAGAATTTCAAGTATGGCAGCAAAATGCAGGTTTTTACATTATCCTTTGATATGCTACCTTTAATTCATAAATTTATACTTGTATATTAACACTTCAGTCTATAATCTTCTGGAATTACTGAAAGTCTGTAAGCAAGGAAGTCAGGCATATTGGTTCAGGCATGTCTCTAATTCCAGTAACTCAGGAGTCTGATGTAGGAGGACAGAAAGTTTGAGACCAGCCCCAGAAATTTAGGAACATCTTTTAAAATTGCATCTGGAAAGTGGCAAAACTCTAACATAACTTGGAAACCGTGTCACAAAATAAAACAACAATAAAAAAAGGGCTGGGGATGTAGCTCTGTTGTAGAGCAACCCCGACTTCCAATCTGGTATACCTCCGCCAAAATAGTCTACAAAATCAGGCATAATTCAAGAACCTAACAAAATTGTCATTATAAACACACCAATAAACAAAACATTAAGATTGTTATTTTTTCTAGTAGTATTCTTGAGTTTTTTAAAATTCTTATAGATGGTATTATAGAATTTCTAATAACACAGGGAGTCAATGGGAGAAATAGGAGGAGATTATATATCTCATAGCAAACCAAGTGTGGCAACATCATCTGTGAGGGGGGATCAAAGTTATTGGCTGATATTCTATTATAATAAGGCAGATCACAAAAGTTCCAAATGTAATTTCATGATATGCTTGAAAAAATGCATCTGGGAAGTGGCAAAACTCTAACATAACTTGGTAATCAGCAAAACAAAGATGTGAAAGAATAAACTTTCATGAGGTGTTTGAAGTGGAAACATCTCAAAATATTTAGCCATATTTGGGGTAACATTAAAAATAAATGTTGTGTTGTAACTGCAGGGTATATAACTTTAGATTGTAAATAATAGAAGACACAGGATAATTTTGTTTTATTTCTGTTTTCATTAAATCAACCCATAAATAATTCAATTAAGAATTAATTTATTATTTTAAAACTTTTAGATTTTAAAATACAAGCATACTGAAAATCATACCAGTTTTTGCATTGATTGAATAGGATGAGAGAAATGCAGTAATAGGAACTTTTTGCTTATAACTGGTAGTAAAGTTAAGAATTGTAACTTCACTAGCTTGAAGCTTCTTACAGAAGGAGTTTAAAAGAGTTTCACAAATCATTTTCTTAGTTTCTACCAAACCTTGAAGGCTTGAATTTAATTGAAAATGTTAAAGTTTCATTTCAGGCTTCAGAGATCAGATCTTCTGAGAAAAGAGGGCAATTTAAAGACAATTACATTCTTTGCAAAGTAATATGAAATCATCCTTATTTTCAAATTAAGGATTTCCATATTAAGAGTACCTCTAGATACTAGTAAACAGTATTTTACTGACATGAATACCTGTGGGTACCTTCAAAGTAGTTATAAGTCAATCAGTCACCTATCACCGGCTGGTTTTCTAATGAAAAATGACGTTTTGCCTAAATTTAAAGAGATTTTATGCTCTCACCCTACAAATTGATTCTAACAATGGATGCTTTTCTCTCTAAACATAGCTATGGTTATGTGGTTAAACTTTCAAACTTTATTGTCAAATCTCGTTCTGCTAATTTACTGGCTTTTTTATCTTTCACATTTGTTTTAACCATGTGGATCTCATTATTTCAAAATCTGATAAAGATGATACTTGAACTACCTTTTCATTAATGGGTTCTATAAATTTTCAGTTCCTTATGAGTTCAGGAAATAGTTTAGAGCATGAACTAGAAGTAATATGTATATCATGGTAATTGGTAAGTTCTACAGTCCTACACAAATATTTAAAAACTTGAATGTTTCTGGCATTATGCATATGGTTGTAAAATCCAGAGATGATCAATGACTGTAGGCTAATATTACTGTGGGACAGCTACTAATTTTAGGTATCATCTTGCCAAAGCCATATTATCTAGATATGTAGAAAAATATTATTCTGAATTTTTCTTTGAGGGCATTTTTTAATTAAGTTAACATTAAATCAGTGGATTTTGTTTGAGTAAATCACATAGCATTCTGTAATGTGAGTGAGACTCATCCAATCAATTGAAGATCAGAATAGAACAAAGTGAGAGGGGGAGTGAAACTAGAAGGAAGATCAGTGGAGCCAAGGAAGAAAATTTCAGGATAAGGAAGAATGAAAAAAGGGAGGAATGGTGGAATGAAATATATCAAACTATGTATATACATGAATATGCCATGGTGAATATCATCTTTATGTGAATCTATAAAGCATATATATGAATATTAGAGTAGACAAAGGCAAACAGGGGGAGGAAAGTGGGGAGGGAAAAGAGGAGGTACTGGGAACTGGAGTGGATCAACTTACTTTGCATATTTGTGGTGATTGTGTCAAAATTAACCCCAATACTGTGCATATAATGCACTAATATTATTTTAAAAGAGAAACTGGAAGAAAGCAGTAGATGCTATTGTTCTTCACTAGCATTATGATATTACTTTTTGAGCATGAACTAGAAGTACTATGTACTGCAACATTTGGACAAAAGAGGGAAAAAAGGAATCATGGAAATGGAATAAAGTGGTATTAAGTTGCCATACAAAACTTAATTATTTTTTATTTTCTCCTACTTTTTTTTCTTCCATTTCCTCTTTTCCTTCTTCCTTCAAAGTGTGTTACATACAGCACAGGCAACATAGCATCACATCCTTTTGTAGGTACTCTGAGAAGCATAATGAAGGTCCATGCAAACTCTGGCCCAGATGTCATGAAGACAGCACACCCAGAGCATGAATATAATGAAGCATTTAGGGGAGAAGACACACTTCCCACTATGGCTGAAAAGGGCTTAGAAGGAGAAAGGAAAGACATTGGCTTTTTTTTTTTCCTTTGGTTATCGTGGTATAGAAGTGAGGCTACTATGAGGGTCTCTATAGGTGTCATGGGCTTTCATGGCTTGAATTTCCTACCAGCACACAGTCTTCCAATTTTCCCAGAAATGAGATGCAGGGAGAAAAAGAGCTAGTGAAACTCATGTCAGCAGTTAAATATTGAGAAGGACTGTCAGACATGTTATTGTAACAAGTTATATAACAAGTTTTATACTATAACCAGAGTCTGTTTTCAGAACTAACAACGAGATGGCAATAACTCTTTAAACCATCTCATATTCTTTCTATGCTCAAATCTTCTCATCTTATTTTTTTACTTATGTTTTGTAAACATCAGGATTCATCAAGATCTATAAATCATATTTTTTGAGTCCCTTCAGCTTGTTTTGTTCTTGGATATTCTTCCATCCTTTATATCTATGTCATAGAATTATTACTAATGTCAGATGTTATCAACTGCCTAATTTTCTGCATTTCTCTAATATTTTTGTTGTAGTGTCACTACACTTATTATTTTAGCTTCATTATTTATGTAAACTGTAAATTACTTGTAGAGGCTTTATTAAATTTGGGTTCAACCTTATACCTAGATTATTACATAACACTTTATATGTGACACTGTATGTTTCACAATCCATCAAATCATGAGTAATATACTGAGTGCTTGCTCCCTGTTAGGAGTTTTGATGCTTCAAGTGGAGACAGTCTAATCTCTCCACTGCAAAGTGAACTCATTGTTGTGTAATTCTATGTATCAGTGGGGTTCAACTTTACATAATGTTACCTACCATTCAACTCCCCACACAACTCCATCAAATGTGTTCTTGATAAGGTTTCCAGTCACCTTGATAATGATTAAGTCTTAGCTATTATTTAAACAAACCATGTTGTTTTATACAGTTTCTCTTTCTTCATGGGAAGAATTCTCCCTTTGGCTTTCAGAGCACAATTTTTGCTTTTTTCTCTCTGGTTTCTCTGCAGATGCATTTCTGGTTTCTCAGGTTTTCGCTAAGTCCTAAACATTAGAAATCCTAAAAGTTGGTTCTGGAGCTTTTCTTCTACCTATTTCAGTGGTTTTCAGTTGGAGATGATTCTGTAGGACATTCGTCAATGTCCCTTGACATTTTGGAGTACTACAATCAAGAGTTGCAAGTCTATTTCAGACATCCTTTTAAACATCCTAAAATGTGCCAGACAGCCTTCTAAACAAAGAATTCTCCAGCCTGCCATATCAACATTGTTAATGTTGAGAAATCCTGTTCAAGAATCTAGACTTTGGTGATGTCATTCAGTCTCATGGATTTAAGTATTATTTAAAAGCTGATGACTCCCGAATTTAAATCTCCCTCAGATACTGACTCATAAATCTACTGCCTACTCTCTGTCTCAAATTAGATGACTAATTATTCCATGCTTGATATATACAAATGAATTTCATATTTCTGTCCAAACACATCTATCCTAAAGCAGTTCAGTAAAAGGCTCTGTATTTTTAAATAAGAGTAAAATATATCCTTGACTCTCACTCAAATCCATAAGTGTCCTATTAACATTTCTCATCAGTTCAAATCTCATAATATATTCAGAATCAAACTTGTCTTTATCACCTCCATTGTTCCATATTATCATCATTTCTTGTCTATACTTTGACAGTTGTCACCATCTGGGCTTTAAGCTTTTGACTACAAATATTTGAATTAAGTTTCTCTTCCTATGTAGTAATATCTATCTTACCGTATATTTCTAACTGTTCTAGTTTTCCAAAACAACTTTTCAAACTTTTTCATCTCATTTTCAATGTAACATAGATATGGATATCTCTTATACTCATTTCTTGGAATATTTTCATTTTTTGATTTAAATGATGTATACATAACTATCTAATATATAAATTATTGATAGATCATTGTTTTCTTAACACTGAATACAAGATAAACTGCATATTTCAAATAAAATAATTCACAAAATAAAATTAAAGTTGAAAAGTCAAAATATGACACTTCTGTTTTAAAAAGTAACATATCAAAAATTAAGATTTTTTTTCACTGAGTGAATTAGGACAAGTTGAATTCAGTACCTATATATGTATTTATGAAATACTTGTACAAGTTATCTCATATAGAATTAATTTATTTTAATAGCTTCTTATCAGCAGCAATATATTCTAGAGACTTTGGATATTTGTATATGCACTAAATAGCATGAAAGTTATAAAGGTTTATTTGTGCTTACCAGTTAAAGCTGATCATGTGTAACTTTAATTAAATGTGGGAAAATGTGTTTTGTTAATGCTGCAGGGTAATTGGAAAAGATAAAAAGAATGTTTGATAATGAAATGGTCCCTTTTTCTTACCCAGAGACAAATGCAAAATATTATGAATCACATTTTAATGTTTCATTCATTTTAATAGAAAATATGGCCTCAGTGCTTCTTTAGCTACCAAAATATTAATGAGACTTCCTATTGAATATATTATATTCTGATATCAGTAATTATTCCTATTACTTATATAATAGCTCTTCTTATTAAAAATGTTTATTGCCAAACTCAGTTTATACTTTCAAAAATTACTGCTAAAATTTCTCATGATTATTCTTCTAAAAAGTATGTCAATCTGGCATCTTTGATTTCAGCACAGATTTTTTACTTGTGTGAACATATCTAGATTTATATGGATTTAACCAAAAATACTCTTTAAAAGATTATAGGTAAAGAGCAATATATGTAAAAATAATATTTAAAGGCATCACAGAGAACTATTTGTATTCAAAGTAAATTGTCTTTCCATCAATATGCAATAAATTGACATGAGTATTTACCATTTATATTTGCAGAATATAAAAATGTGTGATCTTAATTTTTGTTTTTCATACATTTTAATAATTCTAAGGCAGATGACTTACAATGTACAAGTTTATTTTGAATTGTTTTTTATTAACCTAAGAAAACATTAGATGATAAATTTATTGATCAGGGGCTCAATTTACACTTTTTATTATGCAATTTATTAGTTCTTAATCACACACTAACAAAATACCATGAACTCAAATGACAGCAAATGTCTCTCCTGGTTCAGAAGCCAGAAGTAAAGAGTCAAGGTGTCAGCAGTGATAGTCCCTTCCAGTGGTTTTGAGGGATAATCTGTCTCCTCTATCTGTCTTGTAACTCCTGGTGTTTACAAGAAAATTTTTAAGATTTCTTGGCTTCTAGGTCATTCCAATCTCTACTTCTGTCTTCATATAGCTTTTTTTCCCCCTGTGAATCTGTGTTTCTAAATAAGGTTACCAGTTCATGGGATTCAGGGCCCACACACTAACCTAGATGACTTCTTCTTATTCATCTTAACTAATATAAATAATTATATCTGCAAAGACTTTTTTTTCCTAAATAATGTCACATACTGAGTTTCTGAGTGGACATGAATTTTTGCAGTCCCTGTTAAACTTAGGGAATACTATTTAACCCAGTGCAATGTGCCTTTTTCCCCATTCAAACTGTTATGTTTTATACACAAAATATATCCATCCCTTTCCAACATCCCCCCCAATCTTAATAAATTTAGTATATGTTTGTGCAGCATACTTCTGCCTATAGAACCTCAGAACTCTGACACCTTTCTTCATTTCACCCCATTGTTGCCCGTTTAGCACAAACTGGTAGCTTTTTAATTGGTTTAATCTTCTCAAAACCATCATATATCATCTGTGTTGGTCAACTGTTATTAGACACAAGGGTTCTTTACAAATTATTCCTGAATGACCTCAACTCTACTCCTGGATTCTGCACAGATAATGGCTTAGATTTATGAGTCATATACAAATCTTTCCAGCAGAAAACTGTCCTGTCACCCCTATGCATTCCCTCAACAGCAAGCTATAGAATTATTTGCAATACAGGCTGAGAATTTTACAACAAAATCAAAATCTGGTTTCATTTTATTTATATATTTCTCTCTTGTATTTTACTATAGGAAGCAAGGTTGCAGCAATTATATTTTGCTTGGAAATTTACTGAATGAAACATCCCAGTTCATTGCTTATAGGTTCTACTTTCTACCCAGTACTAGAACACACTTTGTCACAAACAAGGAAATTCCCCTCCAATATCAATTAACATTACCCTCACATCTAAGTAAGACCTCACCACAAACACATTTAGCATTTGTGTTTATACCAACATTCATTTCATGAGCATATTCCTTATGGTAGAATCTTTCTCAAACTCTTTGCATTTTTCTTAGTTCCAGGAACACCTTTAATATCCTTATTTTTAATAACAACATTATTTTTAAGGCAATGTGGAATTTTGTTTTGTTTTGTTTTTGTTTGTTTTAACTGTACATATCAGATTCTTCCAGGTTTTACTCATTACTTAATCCCATAGTAATTTTAGGTATTTGTTAGAACAGCACCCCTGCCCCCTCGCACTTCCTAGTGTCCCGGCTGGCAGGACACATCAACGTGGGTGGCGAACCTAGGTGGGGAGGAATGAAGGGACAAGAGACATGAGAGATGACAGCAAGACAGGAGTTCTGATCAAGCTGCAAACTTTTATTGTTCACACAGGGGTATTTATATGCTGGGGATGGGAAAGCTCTCTTATCCGCAGTTGCTGGATGTCTTCACAAGGTGAGATAACCTCAGGATGTTTCAGGAAGACAGATGGCCGCAGGATGTCTACCAGGGGGCTCTTTCTTGTAAGTGTCAGGCTATTATTTGAAGGAGAACTTCCTTCTAACCCCTGACATCTCCCCCTTTCTTATATAAAATATTTGACCATACCTTACCAGCCATGTTTTTAGGGGGTGATAGAGGCTCTGTTCCTCTAGGAGGCCTTAGAATATCTCCTGATCCTAGTGAGCGTCTTCACTAGGAGATTTCGTGGTGGCCTTGGCATGTTTTTGGAGGAGACGGCTTTGAGGGGGAAGCATGCCAACCGCCATGCACCAGAGCGTGTCACTCAGAGGTCTTGGGTTTTGGGATCCGTGTATCCATCCTCCTGCAGTCCTTCCTGCACCCTCCGTTATTATGACCTAAGGTCCTCACTCCATGGGTGCGTCCTCCCCCAAGCGGAGGGGTCCATGGGAGGAGGGATAACTTAACCCTTATGGCAAGGGCAGAAGATGGTTGGTCAGAGCTGTTACTTATACTTTTATATAAGAAAGAGACATCTGTGGGGATGTAAACTTAAGAAATAAGCCTGTGAGAAGGGTAGAACATCCTTTTAAATGTTGGCAGCACAGTCTTCCATCTCCAGACGATGATAGTGGACCTGTATGGGCTTAGAGGCCAAAATATTAATTTGTTCTTTAATAAATTGTACCAACCTATTTATAATGCAGGGTCCTATGGACACCATTAAAAGTAAACCCAACAAAGGGCCTAATAGGGGAAGAAGGTAGGGTAGAAATCCATTAAGCCCAGTACAGAGGGGATTTTCAAATAGTTCCCTTCATCTCTTTTCTAGATCTTCTTGAAGCTGCTTAATTTTAGTGCATACTATGCCTGATTTATTGGCATAAAAGCAGCATCGTTCCCCTAAGGCCAAGCAAATACCTCCCTAGTTAGCTGTCAGCAAATCTAAGCCTCGTCGGTTTTGAAGGACCACTTCTGCCAGGGAGTCTATTTGGTCCTGCAAATCTTTAATGGTTCCTGATAGAGTTTGTACATCATTTATAAGTTGTTGAGACAGGCGACGGTAAGAGTGTATAGCCGTGCCTAAGCCAGCTGTACCTGTGCCCACAGGAGCTGTTATTCCAAGGCTGGCAAGGAGTGGTAAGGCCTGTATTGCCCGCCTGTGTCTTTTGACTAAGGTGTCTAGGCTAGGAATGGGTAGAGTTTCGTCTCCTGGGACAATAGTTATATCAGGGAGTAATAAGGCAAGAACACAGCCACTGGTCCAATTGGCTGGAAGCCTGGGGAAGGCCGAGTTTCCTCCACACATAAAAACTGTGCCATTGGGGGGACAAAGAGGTGGGGTGGGTGAGGAATAATTTTGTACTGTTGAGCAATTTCCAAAGGAAATAACTCCAACATCAATATCATAGGTATTATTCTGCATCGCGCCTAAAAGACATGATGTAAAAGTGCCTATAGGCTGTACTTTAAAAGGAAATTGGGTTGGCATGTATCATCATTGTCTATGATAGAATTAATAGGAACTGCCATAGGCATGATTGCCCCTGTTGTCTTGCAGAGCCAGCAATCACCAGCAAGGGTAGGGTTGGAATTATTAAGCAAGGAGAAGGTAGTTTCCAAAATATCTAATGTATTGGTATCTAAATCTGGGAGCTGGGATTTAGGCAGCATTAAGGGATGATATGTGAGCTCAGGGATGGGGTTTCAAAAGTTTGATTATCTGAAGATGCTTGACAGCATCAGTGGGTCCTCCACCATCAGAGACCCCTGTAGGGGCCTTAATGGGCCAGCAGGAGGGTTTACTGACAGTGCCTTGGCACCCAGCTGACTGTAGCTTGGTGTATTTGCCTTCTCCTCCCCGGTCAAAGAGAACAGGGGTATAATGAATAGTGGTCCCCTCTGCTGCATGAGTTTTAGTTAGGGTGGCTTCAAAAAGTTGTTCTCCCTGCTTGTTAAACACAAATGGAGGCCGACGCATAACAAGAGACATGCATTGCCTGGGTATGCGTACAAGTTGCAGAACAATTTTGGAGAGCTTTACTTGTACTAGGGGGAATAATCTTTGGCTTGTTAACACATACCCATTTAGGCTGATGAAATCCTCCGAGTTTATGGTCAACCTCGGCACGGAGGTAAGCCACCTTAGTCACGCAGTCAGCAGTCTGGGTCCAACTAGTGGGAGCCTGAGTCCAAGATCCTCCCTTGCATTCGCAGGGGGGGCCAAAAAGGTACTCCATGATGTTGGAAGGTGTAGGGCCAAGGCCTCCGTGTACAAACCTGTTCAGCAGAAGTGCCTTAAGCAGGATCCTCACACAGATTGTTGGCTGCATCTGAAAAAGAGGAAAATTTGTCCTCAGGGGGAGGGCCTCCGTCCCTGGTTTGAGGTAAGTCATTAACCTGTTTAACCAGGCGTTCCGGTAACCATCTTGGGACTGCTTGCTCTTGGTCCAAAACACAAGCTGAGCCTCGTCCCCAGATGAGGACAGGATCTGGGCCTTTCCATTTATTTGTAAGGGGATCACACCACATAACAGGTGGGCGAACAGAATTGGACAAGGGATGCCAGTGTCTGTCTGCGGCCAAATGGCTTTCACTGTCTAGGGTAAGAAAATTAAGGGCAAATAATGCATGGTTAAGGCGATCCCTGGGAGTGGTAAATACAAGGGCGGAAGCCTTAAGGCGGGTTAGCCAAGTTTTTAAGGTAAGGTGGGCACGTTCCACAATGCCTTGGCCCTGAGGGTTTTATGGAATTCCAGTAGTATGACAAATTTGTAAGGTAGCACAAAACTGTTTAAACTTGGCACTGGTATATGCAGGACCATTATCTGTTTTAATATGTATTGGTTTACCCATTATGGAAAAAGCTGAAACAAGATGAGAAAGGACATCTTTGGTAGCCTCTCCGGAATGTGGTGAAGCAAAAATAAAGCCACTGAAGGTATCTATAGAAACGTGTATATATTTGGTTTTTCCAAATTCAGGAAAATGAGTAACATCCATTTGCCAAACCTTACTGGGCAGTAATCCTCGGGGGTTAACTCCCAAGTGTTGAACGGGGAGGGAGACAGCTCAAGCAGGGCATGCTTTTACTATTTCTCGTGCCTGTTGCCTGGTAATTTTACAAAGTAATCGAAGGCTCTGGGAATTTAGATGGTGAAGATTGTGTAAGTCTGTGGCCTTTTGAACGGAGCCAACAAAAATTGGAAAGATGGAACGAGTTGCTGCATCAGCTTGGGCATTACCTTGTGTTAGAGGGCCGGGAAGATCAGAGTGTGTCCTGATGTGTCCTAAGAAAAATGGGTGTTGTCTGCCTGAATTAGCTGTTGAAGCTGGTGAAACAGAAAGGCCACATTGGAAGAAGCCTTAATGGCGGGTGAAATCTCCAGCAGGGGAACAGAATGAGCAATGTAGGCACTGTCTCTATAAATATTAACAGGCTTATCAAAAAATGTTATAAAAACTTGTGTTATGGCAAACAATTCCACAAGCTGTGCTGACTGATAGACAGTATCAAAGGTGGTAGGCTGGTTATTGACAACAAAGACCGCACGGCCATTACTGGAACCATCTGTAAAGACAGTAAGGGCTTGAGGAATGGGAGCCTTTTGAGTAATTTTGGGAAAAATAAATAGATGTAATTGGGCAAAATGTAAAAGGGGGTCATTGGGGAGGTGGTTATCAATTGTTCCCAAAAAGCCTGATAGTGCAATACCCCATTCATCCCCTGTCAGTAGTAAAAATTGGGTTTGGTCCTTAGTATATGGAATTAAAATATTATCAGGGTCTTTGCCAAAATGTTGTCGAGAAAGAAAGCGACCTTTAATAATAATACAAGCTACCTGAGCAGGATAAACAGTAATAACCTTGGAGGATGTGGTGGGTAGATGGACCCAAAGCAAGGGGCAGCCTTTATTTTTAAAATGTGGATCTCGCTGCCAATATATTCCTGTGGGTGTATGAGGAGTGTGTAAAATAACCAGAACAAGAGGAAGGTTATAAGAAATTTGTGTAACAAACTGTTGGGCAATGGCTTCTGTGACTTGGTTTAATGCCTGTCGTGTCTCGGGAGTAAGCTTTCGAGGGGAGGAGGGGTGGGAATCACCTCTCAAAACATCATTAAGGGGCAAAAGTACACAAGTGGGTAATTTTAAATATGGTCTTAGCCATTGAATATCCCCCAGTAATTTTTAAAAATCATTAAGGGTGTGAAGATGGTCCACACGTAGTTGTATTTTAGGAATTTGGATCTGATTATCTTGAAGTTTAAGGCCCAAATAGGTATAAGGGTCCTGTGTTTGAAACTTATCAGGAGCTATCTGTAGTCCCAAAGTAGTGAGGGCTTTGTAAAGGTCCAAGTAACAATTATTAAGATCATGGGTATTAGGTGCAGCAATTAACAAATCATCCATATAATGTAAAATATAAATTTGTGGCCATCGCTCTCTCACAGGGTCTACTGCTTGAGCGACGTATTTTTGGCAAAGACTGGGGCTGTTGGCCATACCTTGGGGAAGAACCTTCCACTGAAATCTTTGCATAGGGCCCTGAAAATTAATGCGAGGGAGACTAAAGGCAAAACAGGGTCTATCCTCAGGATGTAAAGGAATGGTAAAAAAGCAACTTTTAAGTCAATAACCATTTTAGAATAGTTTTGGGGAATAGCCACTGGTGTGGGAATGCCTGGCTGTAGTGCTCCCATCGGGCGCATAACTATTAATGGCGCGCAAATCTTGTAAAAGGCGCCATTTGCCTGATTTTTTCTTGATAACAAAAATAGAAGTATTCCATGGTGAGGTTGAGGACTCTACATGGCCGGCTGCCAGCTGTTCTTGCACTAACATGGAGACAGTCTCCAATTTTTCTTGGGTAAGGGGCCACTGATCCACCCACACAGGAGTCTGAGTCTCCCAAATAATTTTATCTGCATGGGGTACAGGAGGGTCAGGGACCGACACTAAAAATCCGAATACCCAAGTCCATATGTATTTGTTTTTTGTATGGGTTGTATAGGCTCAACCAGTCCTTGTCTCAGTCTCCCAAGGCCTGTACCAGGGACAAAATTCATACGAAGCATTTGATGAGTCACCATGGAATTGGCACTGGCAAGAATAACTTCCATTTGACTCAAAATATCTAGGCCCCATAGGTTAACAGGGAGGTCAGGAACAACGAAAGGAGTGACAGTTCCCTTATTACCCTCTTTATCAGTCCAGCTAAGAGCCCTAGACCTGACCAGAGGATTTTTTGACTGTCCTATCCCTTTAAGGTCAGTCAAGGATGGGGTGAGGGGCCAACCTGATGGCCAGTATTTTTGAGAAATAATTGTGGCATCAGCTCCAGTATCTAGAATTCCTTGGAATTCCTTTCCTTCAATAAGTAAGGTAAGGGTGGGTCTATTGTGAGAAATGGCTGAACCCAATACACATCAGAGGAGCCCAAGGAGGCAGTCCCCCGTGGTAGGGTTTGGGCGGTGGAAGTGCCTCCTGAATCTAAGGGAAGGAGTATTAATTGTGCAAGTCTTGTTCCTGCTGGGATGGCAACTCCATTAATAGCTGTGGCCAGTATTTTTATTTCTCCAGTGAAATCATTATCAATAATGCCAGGGAAGACCTGAACACCTTGTAAGGTAGTAGAGGCTCTTCCAAGAATAAGGGCACATGTATGAGATGGAGGGGGTCCCATAATTCCAGTGGGTATTATCTGGGGCCCTTGCATTGAGTCTAATATTGTATCGGTGGCGGCACAGAGGTCCAATCCTGCGCTTGCCTGGGGTGGCTCGTTGGAGGAAGGCAATTGTGGAGAAGGATTTTGAGGTAGGTTGGGAGTTTGGGAGGGAACAAACCTTATTGCCCCTGGGTTTGTCCTGGGGGAGGTCGGGGCCAGGGGCTGGCCCCACAGAGAGTTTTCCTGAGAAGCGGGAAGAAATAGGCTCTCCAAGGGCATTTGTCTTAGATCTACACTCACTGGCCCAGTGACGACCTTTACCACATCTAGGGCAAAGGGTGGCTGGGGGCGGTTTAGCCCCGGTTTGGGGAGACACTATCCCTAGGCTTTGTTTGCCTGTCGGACACTCGCATGCAAAATGGCCAGGTTGTTTACAAGTAAAGCAAGTACGTGAGCCAGGATTGCGAAAGGCCTTGGTAAAGGCGGCACCTATGGCGAGACCCATGGCATGGGCTGCAGCCACCCCGGCACAGAGTCTAATAAAGTCAGAAAGTTCCCCTTTATCCTTATGTGGTCGAAGAACATCCTGACATGCCGGGTTGGCGTTTTCAAAGGCAAGATGTTTTACAAAGCTGCAAACTTTTATTGTTCACACAGGGGTATTTATATGCTGGGGATGGGAAAGCTCTCTTATCCGCAGTGGCTGGATGTCTTCACAAGGTGAGATAACCTCAGGATGTTTCAGGAAGACAGATGGCCACAGGATGTCTCAGGGAGATACATGGCTGTAGGATGTCTCCCAGGCAGGATGTCTCCCAGGGGGCTGTTTCTTGTAAGTGTCAGGCTATTCTTTGAAGGAGAACTTCCTTCTAGCCCCTGACATCCTAGTATCAGAATCTGTATTAGTTGGGGCTGGGTTGTGGCTCAGTGGTAAAGTGTTTGCCTAGCATGTGTGAGCACCACATAAAAAAAAATGAATAAATAACATAATAGTATTATGTCCATTGACAACTAAAAGAAAATAATAATAAATTTTTTAAAAAAGAATATGTATTAATCAAAGTGCTCCAAAGAAACAGAAGCAATAGAAGTAGATATAAGTATATAAATTTAAAATTAGATTGTACATAGATATAGATAAAAATAAATTTATTTTAAGGAATTGACTCACACAATTAATGGAGATGGCAAGTCTGAGATCTGTAAGACAGGCCAGCAGCCTAGTAACTCAGGTCTCAGCTGATGTCACAGTTTAGAGTAAGAATGTTTTCTACTTAGGGAAACCTCAAATTTTGCTTTGAAGACTCCCAATTCATTGGATGGAGCTTATCTACATTTTAAAGGTTAGTCTTTTTAGATTGTCAACTGATTATAGACAATAACCATTAGTAAAACATATCTTCTCAGGACACCTAGATTAAAATCTGACTAAATAATGAACTAAAATAGAATGGTCTAACAAAGTTGATACATAAAAGTAACCATAAAATAAAATATGTACTTTTTACTGTGTTTTAAATGTATATATTAAAAATTTATTATAAAAGTATTCTATATTTGATGAAATGGTTGAAAAAAAACACATTTTTTACCTGTTACCCATGTTAGGACAAACTATTAAATTATTATATAATTAAAGCTAACTATATGAGATATACTTACTATGGTGTCTAAAATTAAAGTTGTTTAAACATTATATTCTTTGCCACCCAAGTTAAAATTTTGCATATAAATCGTTGGATTACTTTATATGAAAATTTTAAACAGATTAAACCTAAGAACTTCAGCGCATTTTTTCTTAATATTTTTATGTACTTAATGGCCCCCAAAATGTTCAGTAGCAGTCTTTTCTTTGCGTTTGCATTCAAGTTAGCTCTAATATATTTCAATTGTTCTAGTTACAATGTAAATACACAAGAGGCTTAAGTTTCATGAAAAACACTGAAAAAGGATATTTTTTATAATTACTTACTTTTTGTTGATATTCCAACTAGTCTCAATATGTGTATTGTGAGTAGAATAATATTTTATGGGCACATTTGAAATTATGGATGTTTTAGATTAAAATGGAGCTAGTCAAGTAGGAAAATATTTGGTAATAGTGATTCTCCAACTATAGGCTCTCATTTCATAGATTTAAGGATGTTCTTTATTTTATTTAATACATGTTGTTTGCAGATATTACAAAAATAAACAGGTGTACTTGGGATAATGTATGGGTTGCAAATTATATATATATATATATATATATATATATGGTTTGAAGCATTTTTGCAAAGTGAAAATAAATAAATACTGAATGGATTTTCTTTTGACCTTGTTACTTTTATAATTACTGTACTTGAATTGGTCATCCAGGGAGTAAATGTTAATCATTTTGAGGCTGGATGTCTCCATGCATTATATAAACTGCTTATTCCTTGACAAGTAAAACAAATAAGATGTGCAGAAAAGTTTCTAAAAGCATGACTGGTCAGAGCCATTACAGCAACACTATTGTTGCATTTTAAATCGTATAATGGTAAAATAAACATAAACATAATAAATAAACATAAGGAATCACTAGGCCTCTGGATAAACACCAAAGAAGTCTCATAATTATATTTGTTCCTTGTGAATAGCTCTGATGATATTATAATGCTTACATCAATATTTTGCTGTTAATAACTTCCATGTATTTATGTGGGCTTCTCATCAGAGGAACATTTATAAGCAACAATCATTTATTAAATCCCTTCTAATGTCCTTAAGATGGCATTATCTTTTATTGTTGTATAGAAAAAAGCTTTTATAATACGTGGGAAGGCAATGCATCCTAGTGGTTGTCTGGGATGTCGCTAAACAAAAAAGAACATAAAACACCTGAGTCTGCTGATAAGTATAGTGCACTCACAAACTTTTGCTTTAGGCATGTTAACTTACTCCCCTATCTCTATCTATACTGTCAAATAGAAACACTAATGATAACAATACCTATTTCTTATGTCATGATGATGAAAAAATACATGAAACACTTCTAGCCTGTGGTAAAAGAAATGGTCTAAATTCAACTTTCCATTATGCTCCTCTTTGCCAATATTAGCCACCATGCTTGCTAAACTCCAGTTTATGCTATAAGGCAACACCTCCAACACTCACACCTATTTCAGAGAATCACAAATGAAAGCCTTAAAAGAAATCTACTTATTTTTTTATACTATTTGTATTCTACACCCCATCTCATGCCCATTAAACTATTCTGTACCAAGGAGAAGGAAGCAATGGAGCTCAGATGTTTTCCCCACTATCCTATGTGGGCCTATTGTTTTGCCATCTGTATTAACATCATCTCACACGTGATTCATGGTGTCAGGCTACACTGTCTCTAATTCTGGGTCCCTTTTGGTGACCTCAAGTGATGTGACCCCTTTAGAGTCTTTCAGTGTACTTTCATAACAATGATTGTCCTTAGTCACATTAATATTTTGCTAGCCCTTTCATCTGGTGACATTAAGATAATCATATGTACTATTGTAAAATAATAAAGTAGGGAAAGAAGCACATTATCTAGGATGTAAATGAGAAATAAAAAATACCATTAGAGGAAAAAAGGGGAATTTATTATAGGCAATTGGTAACACAATTGGTGGAAGGAATAAGAACCTCGAGGACATGTGGCAACCCAGCGTTTTATAACAAGGCAATAGCAACCAAGGAACAAGGAGGACTATCATGTTCAAGGGTTTTGTTCACTCAGTCTGTTAATATCCTATTGTGGCTGTAACAGATATCAAGAACTTAATGGGTTAAAACAGCAAACAAAATTATGGAGAAAAGAATCTAAAATAAGTTTCATTAGGCCTAAATCAAAGTAATGGCACTGCCACACTCCTTCCAGAGACTCTGAGATAAGATTACTTCCCTGTCTTTCCTATTTTCTAGAACTACCTTATTTGGTTAACAATCCCTTCTTCCATCTTCTAAGCCTCACCTAGCATCTTGTTTCAGTCATCACTTTGCCTTTGTGAGAAAAAATGTCCCACAAGAACATTTTTGAAATTACAATTAGAACCCAACCAAACAACCCAGAATAGTCTGTCCTACCAGGATTATTAACTCAATTTAACAGGAAAAGTCACACTATAGAGTTGATTTTCACAGGTTGAAGGATTAAGGCTGGATATTTTCAGTGGTAAATTTTCACCCACTGCTTTCTGAACTGTAGCACCTAAAGATTCACAACCATCCCACTTGTGAAAATATCTCATCCCCTAAATCTTAAACTATTATAGCAGCACTGGTCTAAAAAAATATGTAAATATTATCAGTTAAAAAGTTCTACATCACATTATCTAGTGCATTTAAATCAAGAATGAGATTCTGAGTATTATTCATCCTAAAGCAAAATTCTCCTCCATCTGTGGATCTGTGAAACTAGGAAATGAGTCACCTGCTCCCAAAATGCAATGGTAGAGCAGACACAGGAAAATAATTATAGACAGTCTCCATTATGAAAGAGAGAAAATTAAAGGAAGAAAAGAGTCACTGGCCCTAACAAATTTCAAAACCCTAGTTGACTGCATTAGGTTTCAAAACCTGAGAATAATTTTCTGCATCTTGTCTCCAACCTCTAGGTCATGCAGTTCTCTATGGGTCCCAGCCTCCAACCTTTGGTCCTGAGCCCCTGTCCTGAGTTATCCCTCTATTTATTCAACAGTTTTATCAGTCTCTTTCCTGCCTGTAAAATTTTGGAAGTTTGACAGCTTTCCTTCATTTTTTTTTCTTTCTCTGTTCCTTTCACTACACACTAATAGTTTTTTTCTGATAACATTTTCAAAGAATGTTTTGCTGATAACATTCTCAAAGAATGTGTGGGTCTTCCAGTTAAGGAATAAGGATTTATTCAATTAGACAGAAGTTTCCACAGTAGATATTTCTTGAATAGTCTCACTTCTATTTCTGGTTTCTTCAAGATGACTGAAAGAATCCACGGATCACATACGTAATTTTTTGAAAAAGATCATAGATGAAGGGATACTATGATCTTTTAATACCATCAAGCCTATCCAAAAATTTCTTAGATATCTTTCAATTTCTCTTCTTCCTTCAATTTTTCTCTTTCCTTTTATAATTTACAGTAGTTATCAAAAAGTACCCAAGATGCACTTTTTATATTTTTTTTGCAAAACTTTTCAACTAAATATAAAAATTCATTGCTTACCAATTGTTCTTTTTAAGTAAATTTAGGATGAAAGTAATCCAAACTTTTTGTCACTCAAGAACTTAACTCCATTCTATTTTCAGGGTCTCTTTTGCCATATAAGATAAAACCAATAAATTCTAGATTATTTGGGAGTGAGGTCAGTGAGACTTTATACCCACTGAGACCTAAATCTGTGCTTGGCTTTGGCTAAAGGGGATGCATTGTCAGCAAAATAGAACCAGTGTAATGAGGAAAGATTAAAAAAAACAAATAACCTACCTTCTCTTTTCCATTAAGCTTCTAAAATATTGTTTTCTCTCATAGAACAAATGACTACAGCTAGAAGGAGAATCTGCCAAAGATAGCCTTCAGGAGTCAGCTCTCCAGAGATAAAAATATAAAACAATGCAAGATCAAGAAACTGATCTGAGGGTAAAAAGCTTCAGGACTGATTCAGCTGGTAGGGTGAATCATGTGGTATTTTCATTTCATTTATGGTAGTCAGAAAATGCTTTCACATGGGGGCATTTGAGAAAATCTATGAAAGAAAGGATCAGTCAATTGTACTGGGAAAAAATATTTCTAGCAGATGAAACAAAAATGAAATACCATAGAAAGAAGTTCAAATGATTTTGAGGAAAATAAAAAGGGGACATATGGCTGGATTTGGAGAGAAAATTAGAAGAGGATATAAAGAGATTGACTTGAATAGTTATGAAAGTATGGCTGTTGGTTCTCCTCATATTGTGAAATACACAATTCATCCTCTATCCAGCAGCCTTAGGTTGAGCAAATGTGTGTGTATGTGTGTGTGTGCATGTGTGTATAGGTGTTTCTGTAAATTACATAACATCTAGTAAGTTTTTATGAAGAATTCAGATTTCCCTTATGAATGATTGGCAAGATCTTCCTTAGATAACCATTAGAGAAGTGAAATAATGTGATATTTATTTTAAAGGAGTTATTCTGCTACTTCATTTGTGAATAAACTGTAGTAAAGAAACATAAAAGAAAAATTAAAGCAGGGATATTAACACAATTATATAAATTTAATATATATACATTTATATATCATAAAATGTATACATTTTATATGAAATATATAATATTTATTTATATACATTATTTACACTTATAATATAATTTATTCATATATATTATTTACACATATAATATATTTACACATATATTATATATAATTTACATATATAATAATATAATAAATATATATTATTTACACATATAGATTTATATATATTATTTACACATATATTTTATATATATGTGGGTATATATATATATTGCCAGCAGCATATGTAATTTGAAAGTAACATTAGAGTACAAAAATGACTTCAAAATTTTCAGTTTGGGAAAAGGAAATTTTTTTATTATTTCTTAAATATTATTTAGTTACAGTGGGACACAATATCTTTATTTTTTTATTTATATTTAATTGGTGCTGATGATTGAACTCAGTGCCTCACACAGGAGAGGCAAGCAGGCCACCACTGAGCTACAACCCCCGTCCCAAGGAACATTTTTATTAAGAAGAATAAACTATGAAAATGATATAGATTTTGGGGGAAATTAATTAAAACAGTAAACTTTTCAATTAGAAGATTGATACAAATGATACACAGAACACTGAGAGGGTGATGATGTTAGATGATCAATGTACTTAGAATGATGGTATGAGTACCATCAGAGACTGTAAGTTAGGAGACAAAATAAGAGATACCTAAGAGAGTTTGTGGAACAGAAAATTGAGTTAGAGCTTGTTTTGGTTTAGATATGAAGTGTCCCCTTAAAGTTCATGTGTGAAATAATGCAACAAAGTTTAGAAGTGAAATGATTGGGTTATGAGAGCCTTAATCTAATATGTGCATTAATTCCCTCATAAGGATTAACTGGGTGTTAACTATAAGCAAGTAGAATATGGCTGGAGGAGGTTGGTCATTTGGGGTATTTCATTGGGGTTCATATATTGTCCATGGGGAGGAGAATCAACCTCAATATCTCGCCTTTCTCTCTCTGTCCCTGTCTCTCTCTCTCTCTCTCTCTCTGTGTCCCCCCCCCCCCCCCCCCCCGCATCCTGGCACTATGTTCTCAGTTGCTTTCCTCCACCAAACTCTTTTGCCATGATATTCTCTCCTTACTTAGGGCCCAAAGCAATGGAGCCAACTGTCTATGAACTGGGACATCTGGAACCATGAGCAACTAATTAACTTTTCTTTTTCTAAAATTGTTCTTATAAGCTATTTAGGTCACAACAGAACAGAAAAAAAGAAAAAAAAAACAGAACAAAACAAAACAAAACAAAAGCTGTCTAAAACAGAACTGGATACATGTATCTTGAAAATGTAATTTTTTTCTTTGAAGTGATGAGCAATGCACATATTTCATCATAAGAAAATAGGGATGGCTCCTAACTTTATCTCTTTCTTTTGGATATAAAATGAAATACATTCTTGAGCAAATGTATAACAGGGAAAATGATGTTATAGATTATTATCAGGTCTCAATTAGGACAAGAGAAAATATTTTATGAATGAGACTGAACTTATTGAGGAGTTTTCTGGTTTGGGGGACAATGGAGAAATAAGAAGTTAAATTCAGATGTGAAAGTTTATCATTCAGCAAGACAGTGATAGTACAGGAAAGAATATATATGGGAGAAAGAATATAATGGGAGAAAATTGCTTTGTGTTGAGGCAGAATAAGACTGGGATAAAAACAGTGTGAAATTTAATTTTGCAACAGCCTTTAATAGGGAAATTACCCAGAAATGAAAGGATTTACTGGAATTTGTAAGGTTAAACTGACTGATGGATTAGTAATGGGCACTTCACTTTGGCAATTATCATAACCCCAAATTCTAGAAACAACCTTTTGCAACAGTGTCCGATTAACATGAGAGCTAGAGGTTGAGCCAATAAGTTCTTCATATCTATATCTTTATTTTTTTTCATTCTTATCAATGACAGAGGGGTTTAATTATGAAAAAGTAAACTCAAATGTCTTTCTAAATCTTTTTCTCAAATAAAATTTTCTATATCCCTGTGCTTTGTTTGGAGTAGGGTTATTTGGTAACCTTTCCTTGGAAAGATCCTTGTCTTCAATTGAAGCTGAATATGACCTCTGTTTCAGAGTGCCATCATGCTTATTTTTACTCATTTTACTGTTTTTCTGGTATAGACACTTCAATACCTGTAGGTTAATTGCCTTTATTCTAATATCAAGTGACATAGCTGCTGATTCCATAACAGAGATGATCAGTGGTAATGACAAAACAAATGTTTGTGGTAACCACAACAGAAATATCTGTAACATTTCTTAGATTATTTAATGGTTCCTACAACAAAAAAATGAATCCAGAAAATAACTATAATTATTGGTGTGGCTTTTTCCACCCTATCTAACCCACACAATCATCTCTGGTCTTAACCTAAAATGTTGATAAGGCTCAGGCAGATACATATTTATATTTATTTTTCTAGGTAATGAATTTTGTAGTGCCAATAACCATGAAAGATATTGTTTAAAAATTGAAGGCAATCACTCCTTATATCTATACTAATGAGTTTTTCCCCATCCCCCAATGCTCTAGTGCATGGTCACATGAGTTGCCTTGGCCAATGGAACAATAATCCATGCCAACAAATCAGAGACTTGAATTTGCATACTGGGGCCTAACCTCCTTGCTACTCTTTCAGAATCCTTATAATACAATGTGAAGAAAAATAAAAATAAAAACAAGGCTTAGTTTTACTTTGTGGTAAGGGATCACTTAGAGCCAGAATAAGCCCTTCTTGCTGAGATCCCTAGACCAACCATCTTACCAACTACCAGATACATGAGGACAGTTATTTAGATCACCGAGACAGCACCTGATCTACTTTGACCATCAACACATATGAGAATCCAGTAGACACATGGCCTTCACCTTTGACCAGATGGTCTAAACAATCAGTTGCTAAATAAAATGGTTTGTCTTTTGGCCCCAAAATTGTGGGTGACAGATTGCATAGAAAAATCCCACTGATGAAATAGATATTATAATAAGAAGTATTATAAAATAGACATATATATATATATATATATATATATATATATATATATATATATATATATAATTGCAATTTGTCTTTCTGCATGTAATTTTACAGGTAAAATGTATGAAAAGCCTGATTTAATTTGTAATAAGAACTTTTTAATAGCTATTTTAGCATGGAGACTTAATGTTCCTTCTAAGAGATGAAATTAAGACCTTTCAATATTATTTTTTTCTTCAGTGACTAAGAACATATGCATTTTTATAGTAGCAAGAAAGTCGTGACAAGACCTTATGCTATGTTGTTTTTGTTGTACTTGTTATAATAATCTAAGTAAGAAGAGAATAATGATTTGGATACCATTAATCGTTTTAAATAGTAATCATGTGTAAAAATATTACTATGCATGGTAGCATGAGTGTGTCCTGGAGTCCCAGCTTCTCAGGACCCTGAGGCAGGGGATTTGTAAGTTTCCAGTCAGCCTGGACAACCTAGAAAGATATTATATGAACATAAAATGTAAAAAGTCTAGGAATGCTGTTTAGTGTTGAGGATTTGCCTAGCATATATGAAACCTTGGGTTTAATGCTTAGTATTGTAAAAAAATGAGAACAAAATAATAACAATATTTGACAAGATGCAATCATATTTCAAAGTGATAATAACATAATTTGTTAAAAAATTTACGTCTTTATTATTCCCCCAGAAGTAACCATGGTAAAAATAAGTCAGACACAACCTGCAGTCAAATAGGTGAGGATAGTAAAATATATGTTCCATTCTTATTTATTCTTATGCTTTTTTCCAACACGTTTATCATTCCACATCTTTAGCATTAATATATGTAATTCATAACCTCATGGTTCAATGATACTTTTGAGGAATATTTTAACGCTAACTCACTGCAAACCAGACATATTCCCATTTTATAGACACTTTTTTCTCACCAAGTAATTATAAAGATCTATGCAAGGCTGTCAGTGAATGCAAAGAACACCTGGTCCTATTATAATGCATTCTGAGATTTTGTATTTTGAAGATGAGTTCAGAAATGATTTGCCACTCACTGGGAAAATATTGTCATTTGTATTCTCTTAATTCTAGGAATTTATCCACAGAATTGTTATGGAGTTAGTCTACCATTGCCCCAAGTATGTCTTCTGTTTATTTTTGTGGATCAGAGAATGATACCCCAAAATATGACATTTGTTTGTCATGCTGAGCAATTTTATGAGAAGCAAATTAAAAGGTCTGAGAAATGGACTCTGAAAGATGTTTCAATTAACTTTGTCTTGTTTCCCCCTCCTCCATTCGAGCACCAGGGAAAGGCTTTAATGCAAAAATAAAGAATGAATTCTGTCGATACACCTGGATAGATTTCATTTTCCTCTATTTCAGTCTCATGCCTCTTACATTCACAATAAGTTCCTCTGAAAATCACTATTTATCTGGCATTACCCATTTTCCTCCTCCCACTACAAAAAGGCATATATAAATTTCTGAATCACATTGGCCTAATTGATAATCCCACTCCTGTGATTTCCCAGATTCTGTGATCTCTTCCCTATTTAAATCTGTATATCATCTCCTATTTAATCTATTATCAGTTCATTTCAGCAAACTTTAAGGGAATGAAGAGGGAATTTCCCTTTTCCTTTGCATTTCTGTTTCTTTTATCAATAATGAGAACCAATATACAAATCAAATAGCAGAAAAGAATCTCTTTAAAATTAAATCTGATTGTGCCTATGTCTGGAGTTGCCACTTTACTGAGGAACTCAGATTTTAAGATCCTCCTGATGGATGTCTGAAACAGTAAGATAATACCTGACCACATAAATCTCATACACACAAACACACACATACACATACGTATATTATGCTTTTTCCTATACATCCATACCCATGGTAAAGTATAATTTATAAAGCAGGCATTTATAAAGTATGCATGCCTATGATAAAGTTTTATTTATACACTAGACAAAGTAAAAGATAAGTAATATTAATAATAAAGTAGAATAATTTAACAGTATAATAGAAGCTATGCAAATATAGTCACTCTCCCACTCTCAAATACCTTAACATACTGTACATACCGGTTTTCTTCTTGTTATGATATGAAGTATTACAATGCCTATGTGACGACATTAAGTGTGGTAAACAATGTAAGCATTGTGACATAGCATGAGAGTATTATGGAATTCTTACTTAAATCTAAGCAGTGGGACAATGTGGCACTCAATCAGAAACTGAGCAACTAGATGATTATTTTAGTCAACTTTTCTTTGCTGTGACCAAAATTCCTAACAAAAACAATTAGAGGAGGGAATGTTTATTTGGGGCTTACAGTTTCAGAGATCTCAGTCCATAAGCAGCCAACTCCATTTCTCTGGGTCCAATGAGAGGCAACATAAGATGAAGGAAAAACCTGGTGGAGGGAAGCTGCTCAGCTCATGGCAGGGTCAGGAGCAAGGTAGGGTGGGGGGTGGGGGAAGAGACCACAGGGAAGATGCAACCTTCCGGGACAGCTCCAGAGCAGCCTATACTAGTTCATTCAAATTAGTATGGACCGATGAGGTTACAGCTCTCTTAATCAAATCATTTCACCTTTGAACATTCCAGCGTTAACACAGGAGCTTTTGGGGTACATCTCATTATTAAACCATAACATTCCACCTCTGGACCTCAAAAGCTCACATCCATCTTACAGTGCAAAGTACACTTAGCTCATCCTGAGAGCCTCATAGTCTTAACAATTTCAGCATTACCCAAAAGTCCAAGTCCAAAGTGTCCTCCGTGATTTAAGGCAAAGTGTTGGCTCTGAGACACTGTCAATGTCAAAAGCAAGTTATATATATCCAATATGTAGTGGCACAGAATAAAGATTACCATTTTGAAAAGGAGGAATAGAGGGATAGAAGGAAGAAATGGGACCAAAACAAGGCTGAATTTTTTTTCTATTTCTTTGCATATAGCATCTAGGACATGTGGCTGTGAGCTATTATTTTCAAGGACTTGGGCAGCCTTGCCCCTTTGGCCTTCCCACTATCCCACTCTATTTTTGTTTGCATCTCACCACAATATTTCTGGGCAGATAGTTCATGTTCCTCATGTCTCTTAATTCCTAGGGTCTCCATTCCAGCTTTGGCTTCACCTTCCCAGTTTTATATATTGCCCCTCGGGGGCTTCTTGCAAGGACTCTGACTCTGTTGCACTTTACCTGTAATCACAGGCCTTACTCTGAAAACTTGGTGGGATATTTCATGACTTGTTAATTTCAGCATGCCACATTCTTGCAGGACAATACCATGTAGATGATGCCAAGTCTGCTACCAGCTTGTGCAATCCTTGGTCCTCCTGGAATCATGACAAGAGTGTCTTCTGAATGCCTGCATAACTCAGCATGGTGAAAGAACTTTTTAGGCCCTTCATGCAAGCTGGGCACCCTCATGACCCCTTTTGAAAAGCACTTTCTCATCTATACCCTGGAGTCTATAGTTCATGTAGTCTTGCTAATTCCTGAGATGTCCTCAAAGCATCTTCTCTGTGATCTATGTGCAAAGTACTTAACAGCTCTTTCAGGGCTGCAATCTTTTTATTAAGCACATCTTCCTTGTCCCCAGTTTTAAAAATACATTTCTGGCCAAACTGAAAAAAAAAAAATGTTAATACCTTTTAGCTCTGTACTCTGCTCCTGATTCACACAGTAAATCTAGCTAAATCTTCCAGCTATGTTGCCTTAAAATTTCCTCTGCCAGATGATTAATTAGTCCATCACTTTTAAATTCAACTTAACAAATATTCTCAGAACATGGGCAAGATGCTGCCAAGCTCTTTGCCAGAATATAACAAAAGTAGTGTCTATTTCAATTTGCAATAGAAAGTTCATTTCTCTCAAATCTCATGAATATGGTCCACATTTCTATTGACATTCTGATCTCCTGAGCTCCCACTGGAATCATGAATTAAGCTCTGTCCACACACCATTGGAAAGTTTTTCCAACTTGCCTTTCTACATTTTTCACAATTCCTCCCACCAACTAGCACCAGTCTTCTGAGCAATATGATTAGGTTGGTTAAAGCAATAGCCTCACCCCAAGAACAATTTTGATTTTAGTCAGTTTTTCATCACTTTGAGAAAAACTCCTCACAAAAACAGGTTAGAAAAGAGAAAGTTTATTTGGGGTTCATGGTTTTCAAGATCTCAGTCCACAGAAGACTGACTCCATTAGTCAGACCCAATGTGAAGCAGCACATGATGGAGGAAGGGTCCAGTGGAAGAACACTTCTTTGCTTTTGGAGGAGTTAGGAAGTATAGTGGGGTGGGGGGGAGATACCACAGGAAAGATGCATGCTTTCTGGACATGCCCCCAGTAACTGACCTCCTCCAGCCACATCCCACCCGCCTACAGTCTCCATCTAGTCATTTCATTCAAAATACGATGGACTGATAAGTTTAGGATTCTCATAGAGTAATTATTTTACCTCTGGATTTTTCTGCGTTAATAGGAGGGGAATAACTCAAATCCAAACCATAACAGTAACTAACAGGCATATAAAGTGTAGATACACCGTACAAAGGGATGATTCATGTCAGGGCAGGATGGAACAGAATACCTGAGATTCCATCACATTATTTTGAATGGCATATCATTTAAGGTTAGAAAAGTTTCATTTCTAGAATTTGCCATTTAATGTAAAAGAACACCTGTGGTGGAATACCTGTGAGAAGGGGAACAAAGAACAGACACGGGCATCAAAAGTACAAGCAGACAGGTTGAAGCAGAGAGGAGTGAAGTGAAGTGGTGAAGAAGAGGTGTAGAAGTGAAACGTCCACTCCTCCCTCCTACTATTAACTCAAAAGAGGTTACATATTATCCATCACACCTGACTATACTCCGACCAGTATTCCTTTAACCCTGAGTGCTAGCTAAGGTCCAGGTTAATACAAACACCAAACCTCTTACACGCAAGGATGTTTACTGTGGACACCAGGTAGTGCACCTGCATAGTTATATTAATAGCCTCAGGGGGAAACTGGTGGGTTCTTCAATGGTGGGAATCAGGGTACCACTTGCTCACCCCCCTCTGGAGTTTGCTCACCGCAGTAATGCTTCCCTACCATTTAATATTTTCAGACTATGGTTGGTGATGAGGAACTGAAACCATGGAAAGTGAAGCCATGAATAAAGAAAAAATACTGTAAAGCTGAAATGGTTTCCTCTTACTCTTGTGATGTGGATAATGACTATGACACGGTCACTCATGGTCCGGCCCTTGACTATTTTTTTACGTTCATTGGAGACCCTTTCACCCTAATTATAAAGAAAAATTATAAGAGTTTATTTTTGTTTTCATTGTTGCTCTCATCTTTGCCCTGTGAACTGCAGTGTCAAAGGAGCTATTTTATTTCCTAAATCACTGTGTTCTTTCTTGGATTGTTCTGGGCCAAGAATGCTCTTTATCCTTTTCCCCAGAAATTACATTTCTTTAAAAAATTTCACCTCAAGCATCACCTTTACTTTTTTAATAAAGAATTTATGAAACATTTTTGTACTCCAGGTACCATACTAAATTCTTTACGAATACTTCACCATTTAATCCTATTAGGTGGGCACTATTATCTCTAATTTCAGAAGTAGACACTAAGGAACACAGTGAACTAATTACTTCCACAAGGTCTAAAAGTGACTCAGAGGCAATTCATCTGCTTCTAGTGTCTGCTTTAAATAATATACTATCCTGCTCACAGATACCTTAAGAAAGTATTCTCTAAACATCTATTCATGGGAGGGTTTATGCCCCTTCTATGTATTTTCCAAACCTTTTTCATCTTTCTTAAAAAATACTATAATTTGAATATATGTTTATCATAGATCTTTCTACTAATCATTTATGAATTTTATGATTGAAGTTAATGTCTTAACTACAAACAGAAATTTAAATATATATTTTAAAAATAATTTATTCATTATTAGTTAACTTTGCTCATTTTAATGCTTTTTTATCCAAAAAAAAAACTATTTACCCATGTTCTCTGCTATTAATATTAATCTGTCTTGTTAAGACAGATTACATAGCTTAAAATGTTTTCAGTCATCTATGCCATCAGTTCCATGATACTTTTATTTCTAGGATAATGCTCTTCTATAGCAATAAAAAATGTATATATTAATGTGCATTTTGTTAATTTAATGTGATATCCATTTACAAAAAAAAAATTGAGATGTATAGAACTCTCATGAACTAGATTGGATTGACTATAATTTTTGAACATAAATATTACTGATAGAAAATTGTTCCTTCCATTTAAATAAATATTGAAATAATAGTATAACACAAGTATTACAATTTAAAACTTCTTTAACAGCAACAATTGGATACCTATGTTTACCCTCGTTGCATATACACATATATAAAATGTATTCAATCTAATCTTAGAACAAAATGTTCCAGAAACACATGTGTGTATAATAGTATATAATATACTAATTTATACTAAATTATATTACAGAAAATTTATCTATTATGATATTTCATAAAAAGTACACATTATGCAAACCAAGGTTTAAAAACTCTAGATTTTTCCTTTTTCTTTTTGGTTTCTAAATTATGTTTGATGATTGAAAGAAAAATTATAATATTGTCTGATGTGACTCTGCTACTGATTTGATGTGCTTTTTTTCTCATAAGAGTTCAAGTGTTGGAAGCTTGTTCCCTGTAAAATAATGTTTAAGTTAGACCTTTAAGAATCAAGACATCATGGTAGGTCATTGGGGGCCTTGCCCTTAAAGTAGTTTTTTGTGAAACTATGATTAATTGCTCATAAAAAGATTGTTATGAATGGAAAAAGTATGGACTCTCTCTTCTGCTTCTCCCCCAACCCTGTGATCTCTTGTTCCTACATGCATTCTTAACATGGCCATCCACCATGGTAGGAATGTGGCCAAGAATGTGGCCAGAATGGAGCTGATGCAGGAGCTATGCCCTCAAACTTCCAGATGTGTGAGCTTGTTTTCTTTATAAATTTATCCACTTGCATTGTTTTAGTCAGCTTTTACATGTCTGTTTCAAAAAGACTGGACAAGAACAATTTTAGAGGATAAAAAGTTTATGTGGTGCTCAGGGATTCAGAGGTTTCAGTTTATAGCTGGCCAACTACATTGCTCTGGGTCCAAAGTGAGGCAGAAAGGTGTAGAGTAGGAAACTAGTGTGCAGGACATGACAAACAGGAAGCAGAGAGCTTTTCCACTGGAAACAAAACATAAACCCCAAAGATATAACCTCAGTGACCTGCCTCCCCCAATCACACCTGACCTACCTACAATTACCACACAGTTAATCAGTACCCGTTGATTAATTCACCTGGCATAACCTAATCATTTCGCCTCTGAAAATTCTAGCATTGTCACACACACATAAGCTTTGGAGGGACACCTCATATCTAACCCATAATACTCAGGTATTTTACTATATTAATGTAAAGAAGACAGAAGATTTAAATATATATAGAGAAAATATTTTATAAATTATTACTTATAAATTATTTCATAAACAAAAAGATGGTAAAACAACAAAAGGTCAAAGTGGTGAGGTAATGTTTCTATATTTGAAGAAATGGGTAATAATATACCAGGAAATTCTGGCAAATTATTTATATGTAATATCTACTATAAATATAAAAAATGATACAAAAAGATAGTCAAAATCAACACAGAAGATGAAAGTGAATTTATAAAAATGTTCAAATAACCCAAATAATGATTGTGAAAATTAAATAGAAATATGTGAATGAATAGCAAAATGGATATAAAGGAAACGTTTAAGTCCTAACATTTCACAAATTTCATTAAATGCAAGTAGCCTGAACACATCAAATGAAAAAAAAAATTGCCTACTGGATTTGAATGCATGACCCAATTAGATGTGTTTATCAGAAACTCCCTTTAGATATAATAACACAATATTTCTAGGATTAAGGATTGGAAATATATATCATGTAAGTATTAATAAAAAAGAACCATATATACTAGACAAAATAGACTTTCGAGCAAAAAATATTATAAATAAAAAGAGTGCTTTGCAACAAAAGTGCCATTATATGAAGAATAAATAGTAATCCTAAATACATAGGTGTTTTGTTGTGTGGTGTTTTTGTTTTTGCAGTACTGGGGAATAAGCATGGGGCATTTTACCACTGAGTTACATCCCCAGTACTATTTATTTTTATTTTTTGAGACAGGTTCTTGCTAAGTTGCCCAAACTGACCTCCAACTTGTGTTCTACTGCCTCAGGTTTCAGAATCATTAGGATTACAGATATGCACCACCATGCCTAACTTGCAATCCTAAATGAGTATAAACTAAAATACAGAGTTGAAAATATGTGATGAAAATAAAATAAACAAATCCACGGTTATGGTTGGAGAGTTTAACATTTAGTATAGCCAAGTAGCTAGAAAATCAACAAGAATATAGAAGAATTCAGCATTGCCAGTAATCAAAATGATGTGATAAACATTTATAGGACACCCTAATCATAACCAGCAGAATTCACATTCTTTTGAAGTCCCTGTGAAATTTATTCAAGAGACAGTTATTTGACTATAAAACAAATCTAAAAATTATATGTCTTCTTCAACACAAGATCAAACTAGAAATCATTGGTAGAAAGATAACAGGAAAATCAGAAACAATTGAAAACTAAAAAGCACACTTCTAAATAATCCATAGGTCAAAGAGGAAAGTTTATATAAAAAATTAAAATAATACATTAAAGTGAATAAAAATGAAAATTCAACATGTCAACATTTGCTGATGAAGTTAAAGCAATAGAGAAAAAAATCAATGCATATATTAGAAAAGAGGAAATGTCTCAAATTAGGAATTTATACTTTTATGACTCCTAGAAAAAGAAAAGCAAAATAAATTCAAGGGAAGAAATTTACTTTGTATAAGTATTCTATTTTTTTTTGTATCATGACTCTGTAATTTTCAGTATCATGGTTGTGCTATTGTGTTATACTTTTACAGGATGTTACAATTGAGGGTAAATGGGTAAAGTACATGTGTGCTCTCTGTATATTTCTTATAGCTGCATGTTAGTCATAATCTTAAAAACATGAATATATTATATTTAATTGTATATATAATATCCAATAGAGGCATCCAATGGAGACACATTTTGGGGGGGTGGTACTAGGGATTAAATTTAGGGGCACTCAACCAATGAGCCATATCCCCAGCCCTACTATGCACTTTATTTAGAGACAGGGTCTCAATGAGTTACTTAGCGCCTTGCTTTTGCTGAGGCTGGCCTTGAACTTGTGATCCTCCTGCTTCAGCCTCCAGAGACACTGGGATTCCAGGTGTGCACAACTGCTCCCAACAAGACACATTTTTAAAAAAAGAAAAAAATAAAACCTAAATAAATAAAGCAAAGTCAGAGTATTCCCTTATCTAAACAAATGAATAAGGGAAACAAATAAAAGTAGCAATTTAATTGAAAATGAGAAAAGGATTGGGGATAAAGAGAGAGAGACAAAGGAAATGCCACGAGTTATTGAGAAGCAAAAAGTAGACTTGTAAATCTTCAGTGACATGGCCCTGACCATTCTTTGTACAATGAGGAAAATATGCAAGTTCAGGAAAAACACACACAAAAATGTGTGGCTTCACCTTAGTTCCACATCCAGTCTGGCCCCTAACCACAGCCCTTTTATTAATATTGAACCTGCAAACCAAGGAGGGGCTTCTCACTTTAGAGACAGACCACATTTTCTCTTGAAAGTGTATCCACTTCCTAAATAAGTATCTATTCCTTTGTCTGGCTCATGCTGAAATTCTTTTCCATCATTCTGTAAGCCAGGATGATGGTTCTGAATCAAATTTGTCTTACTTTCTGTGAACTCCATAGACCCTCTCTAGGGATATCTCTTCTCCAGTGATAGTAAGAAAGCAAATTACAAAATAAAGCATTGTACCTGGTAAAATCACTTCATTTAAATGAAAAATCTATGTTCTTACATTATTCTTGGCCTAAGTATATGCAGTACTTTAATAAAGTGTTTTAAACATCCATGAAAAACAAGGTAGTGGTTACAGGACAAAATAGGGAAGTAATTTGAGAGATTAAGTGGTAAATCTATTTATAGAACACCCCAATTCTCTGGGAAAAATGTAGAATTTTTGTCAGGACATCTTTAAAAATTATGCAATAAATACATTAATATTTATTTCTTATTAGTTTTATATTCTGAATCTTAAAAATTATTTCAAAATAAAAGTGAAAAAAAGATTCTTTTTCTTCCAATTTCTTATCTCTCTTATCAATACACACATGACCTGTGTCCATCCAGTTTTCTCTTCAACCTCCCAAAGCCCTTTATTACCACATATTAAGCTCCAATACACTGAATAAATAAATCCTTAAATTTCATACTAATAATTTACTTCTTTTAATGTTACAATTATTTCAGCTATACATCCCCAAAATATTCCATTGCTCCTTTTCTAATATAACTTTAAAAGAATGCTTTATTGATAAAATGCATTCTATGACTAAAAGTTTTGAATGTGACAAATATTTCTGACTGTAGTATTTTTATTATCCATTAACATTAATTTTATATCAAATATCTACATATGTTATTCTGGATAAGAGACAGGTTGACTATTATTATTTGCATAGTAATAACTATATGGCTCCTTATTGCCTCAATCATTAATCTTCTCTTTCTAAGAGTCTCTTGGAATGGTACTGAGACTGAATTCTTACTCTTACACTTTGAAATGTAAATAAATTTTCTACAGGACAGATAATCCCAGTGTCCACTGTCAGAATTGTCTCCAGGGTACTGGACCTCATTTCTTCTTGATATATAAACATACATTTGGAGTTAGGTAATTTTTCTTGAAGTTCATTCACTGTAAAAGGAGCTGTAAATTAACTTGTAGAGCTTGCTGTTAAACCAGGGTTCCATATTTCAAGAAAATGTTTTCCCAAAGCCTTAACTGTGCAGGAACACAAAGATACTTTATCCACACCAAGTGTAAACAGGAAACCTAGATTAAATTCAAAAGCAGAAATGGAAAAATTTGAACATATCAGATAACACATTGATACTTAATTTGAGAATTCAATAGAAGAATGACACTGAATGGGAGGAAAAACAAAGTCACAAAGGAAAATCAGAAAGATTATAAGTAATATAAGTAACACATTTACTTATGACAATTTTGCAATAATAAATTACAGTATACAATTTGATAATATTTAATACAAAAATTTTCCCATTGTCAAAGAGAAATAATATCATAAAAATGTTCCTAGTAGATATTACTGATTATTTTGTATCAAATAAACAACAACATGTTTCAATCACAAACTTCAGTTTGAAGAAGCTTTTTTATTCATTTGTATAGACAAAATTGTTTATAAAAGATAATCTAAGGTATTAAGCTTTATTTTGAAGAAATTATGATTTCAATTATTAGAAGTCTTATTGCTACAACTATATCTGGTTTTGTGCAAAATTAACTTATTATCCTTAAAAGAATAATGCATATTATCTTTTATCTTGCTATTTTAAGAAAAGGATGACGAATAAGTTACTACATGAATTATAAGAATGTATTAGGGCTGCAATTGTAAGTGGTAAAGTGCTTGCCTAGCATATGTGAGGTACTGAGTTCAATCCTCAGCACCACATAAAAAATAAATACATAGATAGATAAAAAATGAAGGTATTTGGGCTGGGGATGTGGCTCAAGCAGTAGCTCGCTCGCCTGGCATGCGTGTGGCCCAGGTTGGATCCTCAGCACCAAGTACAATAAAAGATGTTGTGTCCGCCAAGAACTAAAAAATAAAAATATTTTAAAAAATTCTCTCTCTCTCTCTCTCTCTCAAAAAAAAAAAAATTAAAAAATGAAGGTATACAAATTTTAACAAAAGAAAAAGATTGTATAGGAATATGAGATGATAATAATTCACATAAACACTTCAGTAATTCACATTTTATTTTATTAGAACTGTTTAGTTTATTATTACAAATAAATAAAATTACATTTAATTTTATCTTTGTAATAACAAAAGTATATTCTATGCATTTATCATCAGGCATTAATCTCTACTATGTTTTGGCTCTGCATCTCCTCAGAAACTAAACTATCCCATAGGCTGAATATTTTTGGTTAGTGCAAAGAAATAAAAATGAAAATAAAATATAAAGTAAAAAGATGTCATTTTGTCTTATTAGTTTTCAGTATTTTTCTCTATTCTCTCAGGGTCCCTGGCCAGGCCTGAGAATTAAATTGATATAATATTAATTAATAAGAAAATATCAGGCAACTTAACATATTTTATGTGGTGCAGAAGCAGTCAGAAGTAAATGAAGATCCAAAGAAGTGGCAAAACTGAAATGCTTCTATATTAGATCAAACCAAGAAATTGTTGAAAAACAGCTACATTATGTGGGAGGCTGAAGGAAGATATATTTATTTGTATGAGGTCTATTTGTACAGAATTTCCTGGGTTATGAATCACACTAAAGGATATGATACAGGGAGAGATTCTTCTCCTGGTGCAAGGAGAGAATCTTTCACGTGAGAATTTTTAATCACCTGTTTTTAGGAATATAGGAGGAGAATAAAATACCTTTCTTATATTTGATGTATTTCCACTGTCTTTAGTTATCAAAATGGCATATTTTCCCGGCATATTTTGCCACCTTTCATTTTATCTGAAGGTACTTCTTGAAGAGTTTTGAAGAAAGTAATAATTTTACTTGTTTGGAAACATTATTCACGAATACAATAAATTAACTCTTTCTCAGAACTGGCTATTGCCTGTTATTATTCCTATGTCCTGGGATTGCATCCTATATAGTTCTTCCTTTTCTTCCATGTCTTGCACAAGTGAAGAGATGCCATTTGCATTCATCTCATGTATAAACCCACCTCAGCCTACCCCTTTACTTAAAGCTCCTCTTTATTTAGAATTAACTACACGGAGGAACGTAATACTTCTCATGTTCTTTACAAATCTCAAAGAGATTTCACAGCTAATTTAAAAAGATACTTTCTTCAAAAAAGTGCCTATTCAAATCATTTGCCAATTTTTAACCAAATTAATTATGTTTCTGTTGTTTTTAAAAATAACGGGTCAACAAAAACATGAGAAGAAATGATCAATATGGTTAGCCATCAGAAAAATGCAGATAGAAATTGCAATGAGATACCATCTCACCTTAGTTAGAATGACTATTATAAAAATAATAATAGTAATAGTAATAAGTGCTGGTGAGAATGTGAAGAGAAGTGAAACTTTATACACTTCTGGTAGGAATATGTTAGTCCAATCATTATGAACAGATGTAAGGAGGATCTTCAAAAAACTAAAAATAGGTCTACCACGTGATAGTTCTATTCCCCCTCCGAGTATTCAAAGGAAATGAATTCTACATACCACAAAGATATCTGCATTCCCATGTTCACTGTGGTACTATTCACAAATGCTAAGATATGAATTCAGCCTAGGTGACTATTGACATAGGAACTGACAGAGAAAGAGTTTACTGCATTTGTGAAATAAATAAATAAAGAAAGTGTGGCACATATATACTCAAAGGGACACAATTCAGTGAAATGGCAGAATAAAGGCTTGTCATTTTCATTCACATGAATGGAACTGGAGGGCATTATGTTAAGTGAAATAAGCTAGATGTGGAAAGATAGGTACCACAAACTCTCTCTTATATGTGGAAGCTAAAAAAAAATGTCAACCTGGATGTAGAATAGTTATTTATAGATGTTGACAAGTGATTTAGAGATGTTGGTGTGGAAGATTGATAAGGGTGTAGCATTTGATCAGTGCACACTGTATGCACATGTGGAAATACCACATTAAACTCTATTAACATATGAAAAACTAATACACATTAATCATATAAAAAAGAAGATACCTAAAGAGGTTAGATAGTAGGTATCTGTTCTTATTTATTTGTTTTTAGGAAAATATTTCTTACGCCTCCTACCTCTCATCCTAGAAGGGCTGTCAGAATTGATACCTGACACTCATCTCTAATAACAACTAAATTCAAACTAGTTTCTGAAATAATAATTATTCAAGATCTAACATTGATATAATAACTGATATAAATGTTTATACATTCATGTGCAATATAAATAAAAACTATAGAGAATTAATAAACTGATTCAATCTGCAATGGGAAATAAAGAGCTAAATATTTTTTTAAAAAAGTTTCCTTAAATTCAACAAAGACTACATAGACTTTTTGAATTACTTTTATGCCAAGAATGTTTCTGCAAATTAATGTGAACTTAAAGAATAGGCAGAAATGTGGTGTGATATAAAGAGGAGGGAATGGAGTGCATACACTTTGAATTGGTCCTAGCATGAGATTCACATTAGCTTCAAAGAGGTTCCATGCTCAGATCTGCTCTGCAGGATATACAACAAGAGAAGAACAGCTGGCCACCCACAAGTACTGAAATTGATAGCCAACTGAGCAACATAAACTTCTAGCAAATATACAGGTGATATGCAAAGGAAATCCTAATTAAATCTTATTTTGTAGTTTCAGAATACTGCAAACATTTCCATGGAATGGGAAAAAAAAAAAAAGAAAGAAAGAAAAAATTTATCCAAATAGTCAATATAACTCACAGTGTTAATAGGATGCAAATATCACAGTTTAAACATCCGAAGGCTTGTTGATCACCTAAAAATTGCAAAACTGTATTAATTTTTTTAAAAATTGTGCATAACTAAATTAAAAGAAAAAAACTAACCTCCTAGTATTTCATAAACCTCTGGAGTGAATATTTAGTGAAAGTTTTGATGCCTAGTTATAAATATAGTTAAAATTTCTAACAGTCAATAATACTATTCTTTTTTTTCCATCACTTCAATTGTGTGTGTGAATCATTTGTCATAATACCTCATTGACTGACTGTTTTTGTACTTAATTGCGTTGGCTCTGTCATGACTTAGAAGTAGCAAAAGTGTAAGGAAGAACAAAAAGAAACTTGTCCCTACAATTCCTAATCTAGGACTTTGCATATAAAAGGCATTTTTTTTCTGCTACTGTGATTGATCAAAACTGCATTGCCATGATATCAAAATAGCTTTATGCAACGTGGAATATTTAATTAATTCATGTAAATGACTTTCTCCATCTAGGTATGAATACGTTCAGAATCAAAGGTGTACAGTAAAGCTTGACTTTGCATTTTATGTTTTGTAACCAGCAGTCACTTTGAAGTGGCCTTTGTGCACTTGTAGAATTAACCACCCACGTCCACACCTTCCCAAATGAGAGGCTAGAAAATTACTTTCTAGCCCTTCTTTGCTTCTAGTTCTTAAGCAGGTGACCTGGCTCCTCTACTCTGCTCCCTGGGAGGCTGAGAGTTTGAGTCAGAAGCAGGAGCAGAGCTCACTCATTCTGTCAAGGATGAGTGTGGAGCTATCCTATTTCTAGAAGTGGCAGTGGCAGGGACAGAAGCAGTGCCTTTTGGTGTGTGGCAACAGTGATGCTTCTGGGGTTGCAGTGGAGTGATATTAACAAGGAAGGTTCCATGACTAATTCATACCTCTTCATAGAGATAAGGTGTGTTACATAATATCAATATCCTTTATTATTTCTGTCCTTTTTATGTCTTTTTTTCCCCCTGTTAACTAGATAGCATAGGTTTAGTTTCTTAAATTAAGAAAGTGATGGAGCAGACAGAGTTTGGATTATCTAATAAACTTCTTTTATTTTGTTTAGTAAAAATGTGATTTTCAGAGACTGATTTTATTTCTAAAATTCACAGTCAAAACCAAGATCAGGATAAAGGTCCATGTTTTTCAAATGAAATTCTTATACATTCTTATGAATACTTCATATATTTATTTTAAATCTAAGTGCTCTTTCATACTTAAATATTTGGATATCTTAGTATCTTAAAAAGAAATACAACTTTTGACTTTTCTTTCTCTTATCAACAGATAAAATTGATCAAAAAAATAAATGAGTTCCTTGTAATGAATAATTTCTTTGAAGTAAATTCTGTACAGATGCAGAAATGTCCCATATTTCATAACAATTATGCCAAAGAAAGTTTCTCATACTTCTAATCATTGTCTATAGAAAGTTCTAGGGTTCTGGGCATGTTAGAACAGACCAATAATCCTGGCTACTCCAGAGACTGAGTCAAAAGAATCTCAAGTTGAAGGACAGTCTGGGCAACTCTGTCTTAAAAAGTACCTATTGCAAAGTAAAAGAAATAAAACAACAACAAAGATAAATGATGTATCTCAGTGGTAGAGCAGCTCTCAGTTCAATTCCCAGTACTAGAAAAAAAAAGGAAAAAAATATCTAGGATAAGTTTGCCTAACTATCTATTCAATAGATGGATATGGGTGAGGGAGGGCTATCTACTGTCTATTACTCTCTGGGCCTTTTAAAAAATATTATAGTGAAACCATCCAAAAAATGTGTCCTTTGGGTCCACCATTACTAGGCTTTAAAGCTATTATTTCTTTAAAGAGAAATGATAAACTACAGGAAATTTTTATAGGCTCAAATCATCCTTCTCTATAAATTGTGACTTGCTCCCCTGACCTGAAGGTCGGTTGTCTTGGGTCTTTTTAGAGATATGGATGGATGAATTTTTGAGCTAAGAATCATATTATGGTAAGCATCTTTCTCCTTGAATACTTCTCAGCCAGCTCTCAGTTCTCTAATTCAAAGAATATTAGATTAGAAACACTTTAGAAATTCTCAGAGGTTATAGCTGCATATGCGAAGAAAAATGATCTTAAAGATAGCTAAGGACTAAGTCACATATCAAAACTAATGCTCACGCTGCTCTGAGAAGCAAAATGGCTGCCCTCACACTCTTTAGGGCAAGTAATATAACTCACAGGGGAGACATGATTAAAGAAATCCCATATATCATGGGCATAGCAGTCCAAAATGTCCTTTTAGAATTGCCCCAGAAGTTTGTGTTGCAGGAATTTATTCTCAAGATGTAAGTCCATGTAGATTTTGTCTTTTAAATTTAAAAAGGGTAATTCATAATATTATACATTTATAATATTCAGGTTTATTTATTTCTATTTTCTTCACTTTTTAAAAAAAAAATGTGTATCATTATTTAACTGCTCAAATTGCCACGATACTAGAGCATATAAGTGAAAAGACACAGTCACGGCATTCATGAATCTTGTATTTCAGTAAGGTGGGAGAAAGAGTTGAAAAGAAATTTAATTATTATGATAAGTACTTGAAGCAAGATACCAAGTGTAGTTTATTTAAGAAGTTACTGAATAGATGTAATGATTGAACCAATGCCCAAGCAGTGAATAGAATTCACTAGATGAAGAAATAAGGAATCTCATGAAAAGTTATACATTCACATAGGCACAACTTTGAAATTTTTATTGTGCAATATGCCAACTCATGTTGTATAATCCATGTTGTACAAAGACTTTCATCTTTCCTATTTTATTTTTCATCCTTAATTTATTTCTTTGTATGAGCCTTTCTTTTTTCTTTTCTATTCTACCTTTTTGCAGTGAGCCATCTGTGAAAACACATGAGGATCTTCTCTCATCAGGAAGCCAGGAAGATTTTAAGTTTAATCTTGGGAACTATCCATGGTTCTCCCATGTAATAGATTGCCTAAGGCACATGATCTTCGCTCTGCTAGGAAGATCTTTCATGGTTGCTCTGGAGATGGGCTTAACCCCATTGGGAACTGGGAAGCCCACCTTTAACATTTTTTTGGAGAAGAACATTCTACGGAAGGCCTTTGATTTTGTCATTAGTATAGAAGCTCCACCTGTATGATCAGCTTGCCCATCCTGCCCCAACTTTTTGAAAATATTTTCTGTCTCCTGTGGTTTCTTTCATCATTCTATTTTTCCTAGCTTTTATTTCTCAGCCAACCTATTCCACCAAGGGGAACACCATTCCTACCTCCCCTGTGGGACACAGGCAATGTCTTTTAAATAATTCTGAAACCAGGGAGCTGGGTTGTGGCTCAGCACTTGCCTCACACGTGTGAGGCACTGGGTTTGATCCTTAGCACCACACAAAAATGAATAAACAAACAAACAAACAAACAAAGGTATTATGTCCATCTACTAAAAAAAATAAATAAACTTAAAAAAAAATCCTGAAACTCTGACACTTTGTTTCCCAATGTTATTGCTTTAGTTAAAAACACATAATTTCCTGTTGGGATGACTGGTATCAGTCTTCTCAATGATCCCTCTATTCTACACTATCAGTTTCTTAGTTCCCTCACCCTCTTCATCCTCAGCTAAGGCTTTACACAAATATTTTTTAAAATACATTATATAGTCAACATTTTCCATTGTTTAAATATCTCAACATCATCCCATTGAAGTAATAGATTACAACTTGAAGGACTAAATACAGACACAGTTCTTGTTCTTCGTAAATACAAATACAAATAATAATAATAATAATAATAATAATAGCAACAACAACAATAAGTATTTTCTTTTCTGTATTTGATGAATGAGACTCTTTATGGAGTAGTCTTTTCTTCATTTCTTAGCTTAATACCATGTCATTGTAGGGAAGGGAAAGCTTTGTCTCTACCCTATTAGGGTTTTATAATCAAGTTTATGAAGTTGCTAGTTGGCAAATTTATAAGAATTAAAGATATAGAAATGTATTATGTTCATGGGAACAGCACAGAAAGGTGAATGCTCTAAAACCCAGTCAGGTCTGGGTCAAACTCTCCTTATAGGGGAGAAGGGAGCAGAAATGGCAACTTAGGAGAGAAGACATAGTTTGGGGGAAAGATAAATGGGCTCTCAAGAAAACAGGCAACAGTAGAAGAAAAAGTACATCCAGGCACAGTGTGACCTCTGTTCTCCTCTCCTGTGTTATAAGCCACTCTTCTCTGCTTGTTACTGTCTGTCCCTGGGGTGGGAACTGGTCATGGCAAATAAGTTCTTTTTTGGAGATCTGTCTTTTTTTCTCTTAAAGGAAGTTCAGAAAAAGCATTTGCCCACATTTGCTGTTTCCCAAGAGCCCTCAGTTTGAAATCATCCTATTATATTAAAGTGACATATTTTGGAGTACTAGTTCCTCAAATCTTTTATTGCAAACTTACCCTTTATTCCTGTAATTAAGAATCAATTTTAGTAATCCCTGGATGACATGTGAATAGAAAGTTTCTTAGCCTCTTTTCTCATCTCTTCTTAAAAACTCCATATGTGCATATTTTATTCATTGTCACATTCTACAGTAACTGTTGACATGTTCATTTGACTCTGCTATATCCTGGTTCTTTCATTTTGTACTTTTTCATTCTATGTATCTCTGCCAGTAGCAGTCGGTACACTGCACCCAGGATTGTTCTTACTTTATGTTTTTATCTCAGTGCAGAGAAATTTGTAAACTTGATGGCATTCAATAAATAATGGTAAAATATTTTAAGTATTAAACATGTTCTCAATTTTTTTTTTTTTAATTAAGGGTATGTGGGACACAGTGACTCTTGCCTGTAATATCAGAGAATCTGGAAGATGAGGCAGGATGATCACAAGTCAAAGGCCAGCCTCAGCAATATAGCAATACCCTAGGCAACTTAGCTAGACCCTGTCTCAAAATAAAATAAATAAATGAATAAATAAAAGCTCTGGGGATGTGGCTCAGGGGTAAAGCACCTTGGAATTCAATACTCACTATCAAAAAAAAAAAAAAAAAACAGAAGAAGGAGAAGAAAAAAGAAAAACTGTAAGGGTGTGAGTACTAAATAAAATAGTTGCAAATTCTCAATGATAATTATTATTTTCATTGATTATAAAAACTATTTATCGTAAGAAGCTATAAATATATGATATTTTATTTATTAAGCAATAACAATAGATATTTTTAATGATGTTTTCAAATATATGCATGTTTCTCATAAATATAAGAATCTGCTTTTAATGCATATGGCAGAAGTTTTGAAATATTGTTGTGCAACAAACTGAAATGCATAGAACATACTTCAAAAATATGATTCAGGCAGACTGGTTTATAGACCATGCTCAGCATGCCTACAACTGAAATTGCTAAATAATTTATACCTACAGCTAGGTTGTGAAAATAATTGGGAAATGAAACTGTTTTCCTACTCAGATTGGATCTACTTAGGCAGAAGAAAGAACTGAGTGAGGAAAGAGTGTAGTAATATTTCGTTTTCCACTAATAATTCCTTCCTCCAACATTTTTCTTTCTATTCCTTTCTTAGTTCTTGTTTCTAAGTGCAAAGCAAATTAAACTTCAAAGCAATAGCTGAAACTTTTATAATCAAACCAGAAGTGTCTTTTTTTTTGTACCAAAGATTAAACTCAGAGACACTGGACCACTGAGCTACATCCCCAGCCCTGTTTTGCATTTTATTACAGACAGGGTCTCACTGTGTTGCTTAGTCCCTCAGTAAATTGCTGAGGCTGGCTTTGAACTCACCATCCTCCTGCCTCTGCCTCTGAGCCACTGGGATTACAGGCATGTGCCACTGTGCCCAGCCCAGAAGTTTCTTTTTAATGCATAATTTGCTTATTCTATGTTGTAGCATTTTTGGTACAGACCCTACGTTCATATTTACTTTTCCCATTAAAATAGTAATATTTTTAATTACTATTTAAAAGATTCTATCTTGCTTAGCCATTTCTAGAGCTCTGTTTAGATTGGCATCATTACCCCAAGTACATGTATGAAGACACGAATGGTGTGAATCTACTTTGTGAACAACCAGAGACTTGAAAAATTGTGCTCTATAATATGTATACTATGAATTGAAATGCATTCTGCTGTCATGTACAATTTTTTTAAAAGAAAAATATTTTGGCTTAAAAAGAAAGAAAGAAAACACTTATGCACTTTTACTAGCACAGTTTTCTCTGGAGAAGTGGGTCTGTCTTCTGTTGATACAGTCAGTGAGAAGGGTACTGCAAGAGGCACTGTGAGGTCATACTTTTAAAAGTTAAATTTAAAATGTTACCTAAATTTAATGTTATTAACAATAGTTGTAATTAATAACAATAGAATACAGGGACTAGTCCTAAACTTTCTCTACTAAAATGTTAACAAACAAAAACATCAGAACATGAAAAGAAACTTGTCATCACAAATCATCAGGGAAATGCAAATCAAAATCACAATAAGTCATCACCTCATACCTGCTGCTGTTACTCAAAGTACAAAAGATAGAAAATATTGATAAGAGCATGGAGAAAGGGGGCCCTGTACATTGTTAGTGAGAATGTAAATCAGTGGAGCCACTGGAGACAACAGTATGAAGTTTGCTAAAGAAATTAAGAACAGATCTACCAAATTGACTCTGAAGCCCTTCTTCTTGGTATATTCCCAAGAAAAATAAAATCACCACCTAATAAAGATACGTGTTCCTATGATCATTGCAATGTTTTATTCACAATTGATAATATATAGAAACACTGTGATGACTGATGAATGGATAAAAAATGTGAGATATATAATTTATTAATTTTTATTGTAGATGAACACAATACCTTTACTTAATTTATTTTAATGAAGTACTGAGGCTCAAATGAGACTCATATATTACACAAGTGCTCTATCACTGAATTACAACCACAGATCAAGATGCAAATTCTAAATGCAATATTATTTAGACTTTTAAAAGAAGATCCTGCCTTTGCAGTAACATGGATGAACTTAGAGGATATTATGCTAAATGAAATAAGCCAGATTAGATTAAGAACCCAAAGTTACAAATAAGTCATATGAATAAATAGAGAGATCTAACATACAGTATGAGGAGTACACATGATTATCTTTTATATTAGAAACTTGCTATGAGATTGATTTTAAATACTCTTACCTACTAGAAAAGATAAGTAAAACAGTAATTATGTAGGATGGCTGATGTTTGTATCTAATTGAGGTTATCATTCTACTATGTATCTTCATGCCAAAACCTCATGTAATACACCTTAAATATATACAATGTAAAAGGCCTTCCTGATTCTTTTCATGTTTATAATGCATAAAAAACAGAGATTAGTAACATGGAATTGACTTCTATAATTCTGAAGGCTGAGAAGTCCTATGATCTATTATTTGCAAGCTGGAGAACTAGAAAATCCAATGATATAAGTTCCCTTCTGAGTTCAGATAACCAATATCACAACTCAAACAATTCATTCTTTCTTGCTACAACTTTAATTCAGTAAGGCTTCCAATGGATTGGATGAGAGCCATACAGAATGGGGAATAAAATCTGCTTTACTCTATCTACTATCAATGCTAATCTCATTCAGAAATACCATCACAAACACACCCAGAATAATGATTAACAAATTATCTGGACACACTATGATGCAGTCACTTTGACATATTAGATTTTCCATCAGAGTGGGTAATTTTTTTGGAGGCTGGAAAAATGTTTCTGTCTGCCTAGTTCCCATTTATAAGTTTTACCTCTAGAGAATTTCAAAATAGTGTCATTAGAATTAGAGACCTACTCCATGGTAGTGACTACTTTTGGAGACTCCAGACTTAAACTTGCTTTGCATCAGTCCAGTGGTATGTTGGAAAGTTTTGGGACTTGATTGAATCCAAGGGCCTTTTGTTCTCTTTCTAGTGTTGTGCAATAGGTTGTTGGTACTGTCCAGTAGATAAGGAAGATGAATGTAAAATATTATTGGTCCTTTGTCTGTGACCAGAAATGATATATATGTCTTTTCCTTATATTCCTTAGAATCATAAACAAATGTAAAATATTCCTTTTAGCCATTATATTTAAAGTAAAATTCTCAAAATAATAATTTATCATGATAATATTGATCTTATTCCAGAAAAAAACATGGTTTGCTTCACATTTGTAAAGAATATTTTTGCTCACCCTCTGAAGAAATAAAAGTGAAAAAACATAATGTCTTTTTAATGCATGGCTCATAAATTAATAGAAAATTAAAAGTAGAAAAATATGTTCTACACGGTAAAGAGTTTATACTAAAAGTCTATAGATGAGATCATAGTTATTTATTAAAGATGAATGTTTTTCCCCTAAGATTGTGAACAAGTCAATGATAAACACCCATATCAATTTTATTCTGTGTTGTGCTAGAGATAAAATCCAGTATTACAAGGCAAAAAATAAAAAAATAAAAGGCTTACAAACTACAGTTATTATAACTATTATAGTTCAGAGATAATCTGATTGTATGCATAGAAAGTCTTAGTGATCTAATAAGAATGTAAAAGGATTAAAAAATTTTTACTAATGTTTCATAGTCACTATGTATAATAGTAATTCTATTACTAATATATCAATAATTAGAATTTAAAAATAGCAATAAAACAAAATGCATAATGTTAAATTTAGTATGTTTATTATTTGCATATTGAAACTTTTAAAAAGGTGAAGAGTACTTCAATAAATAGAGATATATATCATGTTTATCTATGAGAGAATTCAAAATGGTCACGATGTCAATTTTCTCAAAAATGACCCAAATTCTCAGCATTAATCATCCTGTCCATGCCTGTACCTCCACCCTACACTAAGAGATTATACTAAATTTTATTATTTATTATACTGGTCAAAGTTTATTTCTTTATGATGATAGCAGTGCCACTTAAAATGCATACCTGGAAAGTTCAACTTCCAAAAGAATGTGCTCATTCCTCCAGCCAAAACCTGAGTAAAGGCCCCTGACCTGTTTCTTCTTAGACCAAGGACTTTAGACAACTTACAATTTGGGGCTGGGGATATACCTCAATTGGTAGTGTGCTTGCATGCACAAAACCCTGTGTTCAAACCCCAGCACCACAAAACAAACAAACAAAGAAACAAACAAATAAGTAAACTTACCTTACAATCTTAATCTTTTCTCCACCCTTTTGATATATAAATTTTCTATAATCAAGAAATATCTCTTCAAGAATCTGGGTGTCAAGTGATAGGAGGGGAGGGGAGGGGAGATGTAGGGGGGAAAGGAAGGACAGCAGAATAAAATAGACTTTATTATTGCTGTATGTATATACGTGACTGCATGACCAATGTGATTCTGCAACCTGTACACTCAGAAAAATGAAAAATTATACCCCATCTGATTCAAATGTATGATATGTCAAGATAATTGTACTGTCATGTGTAACTAATTAAAACAAATTAAATTTTTTTTTTAAAAAAGAATCTGGGTGTCATCTCATTGGAATACAAGTATTTAGTGCAATAGATCCAATTACTCATAGTTCCTAGGCAGGATAGGATCTTAACTTTGGGGAAAATTATGTTACAACCTCAAAAGCGTCAAAAGATTTGTTTCTTCTCCACATAATAATTTAAAAAGCCTGTATTTTCAATGTTTTGAGATAAATTTACAATGAAGTCTATTTCTCCATATTAACACTGCAGCCCTACCTTTGCCTTCTATGTTCACTAGGCACCAAGCACTTTCTCGGTATTATTAAAATGAATTGATGCCACAAAATAATAAGAAAGGAAAAAAACAATTAAAATTTTAAAAAGGTTAAACAGAGATTTCATTAGCAAATGAAAAAAATTGACAAAATTATTAATCAGAGAATTGCACATTAAAACCATGTTGAGATACTACTACATATACATTGAATGTCTTAGAAAAAGTGACAATTCAATGATTTGTGAGAACATATAGTAACTGGAACTTATATGTGTGATTGGCAGGTGGGTGACCTCTCACTGTCTCCTCATATAGTAAAGAGCAGAGCTAAACAAACTGTGATAGTGCTCTTATAAATCTTATTCACGAGGCTTTTGTACTCATGAGTTTATCTAATCCTAATTATTTTTCTAAAGGATTCACCTCCTATCAACATCATGTTGAAGGGGTGTGTTTCCAACATATGAATTTGGGAACGGGGTGTCCCAGTCTTTCCATAACACCTGGGAACCTGCTCAGAAAATGAATGGTATTATATCTATATTTTATTTGCAAGAGAAAAAAAAGTAATAAACATCTATTTGTAATTTTTTTTGTTTACTCTGGAGAATAGGATTAGCTACTGATTAGTCAGTTTCTTGTCAATGTAACCAAAATACCTAACACCAACAACTTAGAAGACAAAGTTGTTTGTTTGTTTTTACCATTTCAGAGGTCTCAGTCTATGGTCATCTGACTCCATTACTCTGGGCCTGATATGAAGCAGAATATTATGACACTTAGATCTTTAACAAACATCTCAAGCTTAGGAGTAAAGAAAAAAATTCTCTGTATATTCCAATGTCCTCCTACATTATCCTTTCCTCTTCTTGATTATTGAAAAATCCGTCTTTCAATTTTTCAGACCCAGATCCATGACATAATTCTGTCTCCATTTTTCACACATCTCACATCCAACCTTTTAGCAAAATTTCTTGGTTCTATCTTGAAAATGTGTTCAGAGTCCAACTCATTTCCACTTTCTCAATCACTATGTAGCCCAAGTACAATCATCGCTCTACTAGATTATTGAAATAACCTCCTGGGTTTTTTCCTTCGTCTTCTTCTTTTACTTCTGTCCTGTGAAAGCTGGCTTTCCAGCCAGTAGGTAAAACAATTTTACTTTGGCTCTGTTTCAATTTCTTGAACATGGTAAGGATACGTTCTATTAAGTCTCAGACTTGGAATGTCACTTAAAGGCTCAAGTGTTGAAGGTTTGGACCCCAGTGTATCAAGGTTCAGAAGTGGGGCTTTTGTGAAGTGGTGAGATCATTAAGATTCTGACCTCATCAGTGGATTAATCCATGTACAGCTGTATGAACTGGTGAGAGGTTGTTGAAAGTGTAGGTGGTGGGGCATGGGTGGGAGGCAATATGTTACTTGGGACTTTCCCTAAAAGATTATTTCTTATCCTTGGCCCTTTATTCCCTCTATTTCTTTCTCTTCTTCCTGGCTGTCATGAGCTGAAGAGCTTTCTTCTACCACCAACATTCCTCCATGATATTCTGCCTCTTCTCAGTTCCAGAGTAATGAAGGCAGCTGACCATGGACTGAAATATCTGAAACTGAGAGCCAAAATGAACTTTCTTCCTCAAGTTGTTTTTCTCCAGTATTCTTGAAGTGACAAAAAGCTGACTAACAGACTTTTATCATAGGCATTTTATCATTTCCTCTGGAAATCTTTTCTGCCTGATTAAATTTGCCTCCTGAGCTCTCTGCTTGAATGACATCTCATCAGTGATGTTTTTTTTGTTTTTGATGACCATTTGTAAAACAATCTCTTATCCTATTTATTCTCTATTAGTATCATTCTTCTGTATATTTTTTTTATATATTTAGATGGATTGCTTGTAATTCCACTACAATAAAATATTAATAATGGAGAATATGTTTCATTACTAGTAAAAGCCAATGTGCAGAAAAATACAGGTTCATATAGTTAGTGCTTTATAAAAAGTGACTAGTCTCCAAACACCATGGGAATCACATGCCTATGATATCTGTTAAGCCAACTGTGTGACCCTAAAATTTATTATAAAATTTATCTCAAAATCTTAGCTTTCAAGGAAGAAAATAAGAAGAAAAGATACTATTTATTTGTTTATCTCTGCTACTTTCTTATTTTGCTGTTAATCCTTTCTTATAATACTGTCAATCCCAGGATAATTTAAATATGTCCTGGCATTTAATCATGTTTGTAGTACATTCTGTATTATATTACACATATTTTTTTATTGGTTGTTCAAAACATTACATAGCTCTTGACATATCATATTTCATACTTTAGATTCAAGTGAGTTATGAACTCCCATTTTTACCCCGTATACAGATTGCAGAATCACATCGGTTACACATCCACATTTTTACATAATGCCATATTAGTAACTGTTGTATTCTGCTACCTTTCCTATCCTCTACTATCCCCCCTCCCCTCCCCTCCCATCTTCTCTCTCTATCCCATCTGCTGTAATTTAATTCTCTCCCTTGTTTTTTTTTCCCCTTTCCCCTCACAACCTCTTATATGTAATTTTGTATAACAATGAGGGTCTCCTTCCATTTCCATGCAATTTCCCTTTATATTATATTTCAAATAATAACACCATATAAACTTGCTTGAGAACACTCTTTAGCTATGCATACTCATTTTCTTATTCTATATTTAAAATAAAATGCTTATACAAGGTAATTCTAAAGACAATGATAACAAAATAGCCACTTGGTTTTTGTAACATAATAAACTATCAATGAAATAAACAAAATTTTGTTGTCTCATTATTCCTTCCTTTATTCATCAAATATTTGTAGGCTCCTGTGATTCATGTCCTATGTCAGATACTGAGACTTATTTCCTTCACGAAAAAATATACTTTTCTATGCATTATAGTTATTAGGTCAATAATGACAAAAATGTTTAAATAGTCCTGAAGAAAAATGCAAAAAATCCTATGGAAATATATTAGTAAAATTGAATATCCTAGAATCTAAGACTGCATGAGATAAGTTTGTCAAAACCACATATTTGAATTGTGTGATTGGTACATGACAAAGTTAAAGAGGTTAAAATTATGCTTCCAAAATAGAGTAATTGCTTTGTAACTTGTGATCAAGAAATCAGTCAATGAATCAATCAAAATGGCAGTACTGTCAAATTATGTAAAGTAGCTGTTACTGAAATTTATATATTTTATGCATAATCAAAAGAGGCACAACTCATAGTCAATTATGATAGCATATTTTTCCCACTAGAAAATATAGTATGAAAGTGTTTTGAAAGTTCAATATCAAGTAGATAGTTTGTCGGGTGTTTTTACACCACACAGAATAAATCTTATCTTCGCCAGACAAGAATAAATGTGCTAGTTCTTTTGTATTTTGACTTTTAAGTTTCAGCCAGAAGTGCCACTGAAATCAGCTACTGAGTAGAGGAGATAAAATAAACTCTCCAAAGAGCTGAGCCTGTCAAAGTCTATGAAAAAACATCTCTCTTGGATGCTCAAATAATAGATGCTGAATACATAAGTAAAATTCAAGAGAAGCCTCAGTTCTTCTCACATTTAAATTAAGTTTTCTTGTTCAAGCCAATGCTGGATTTCACCATCTTTACTTACTCACTGTGGACAGAAAAATATATTTGGATCTATAAATATTAGAGTTTTTATTGATGTGACACTGAATTTCTTTTCACCATAATGAGGCAGATTCTGGTAGAAAAGAGATGAATGAAGAATACTCAGGACTTGGTTGCTATGGAAACCAGCTGTGTCTTTTCCTCATGATTAGACAGTGAGGTAACTGTTTTTCTTTTCTTATCTTTTTTTTAACATAGAGGAATATATCTTGATGTTTTGTAACTTCTAAACTAACAATATACCTTGTTTCCATTTTGCACAGGAATTCTTTGCACATTTGCTTTGTCCTTAGAGTCTGTAGATTAGTGTCAAATACACATTAAATAAACTTGAAACTCTCTTGTCAGTGAGTTTTATGAAAAAGAAAAACTCTGGTGTTGTATTTACCCACAAAATTGTATCTATTAACTGTTATAAGAGATAATGTGAAATTTTTTGCCTTAAAGGAAATAGTTTCTGATTATTAAATTGGAACAATGTGTGTCTATATGTGGACTTGCACTTAGATATGTGCAGTCCATGTAATGAGGTGCATTTCTAGAAGTAGGCACTTTTTAAAAAAAAGTTAAACTGACAAGTAAATAATTTCAATGATCCTGAACACCAATATAAATCAAATCAAAATAAAACCATGCTGTTAAAGCACGATTATCTGAGCACAATAAAATCTTCCCTACACATAGTTTAATCTGTACTCCTTTTTATAGATGTTAAAGTGCAAAATAATTCATGCCTGTTAAATTGTTTTTATATATTGCAAAGCATTTTTTACTTAATCTTTGAAATCTGGAACATCAATGTTTCAGACTCTTGGGGACTGAAGAGCTGATTGACAATATCAAAAAGTGCATTATTTTTCTTTTAAATGTTTTTTTCACGTTTTGGCAGACAAAATGATTAATTTTGCTTCATTCAGTATGTCTTTCATACTCTGTAACGTATCCTTAAATCTATACAAAAGTATGGACTATAAAAATTACTTTGGTTATAGATTCCCATGTGAATCTGGACATGTTTAAAATAATTGCCAGGAATAATTAAACTTGCTTTTAGTTAATGTGTTTCCTATTCACTGCCAATAAGAGTAATATAAATTAGTTACAATAATGTTAAATACATTCAAAGTGGAATAAAATAAAAAGTTGTTCTTATTTTTTTCTTTTTATTTTATATTACATTTTCCATGTTATTACTTGTGTATGAAAGAGATTAAATAATATGAGATGACAATAAGAAATCGGTTTCTCACCCTGCTCACTCTATTCTTAATCCTGTTTCAAGAGGAAACAATCTTTGATAGTTTTCTACTTTAGTACAAATGCTAGTTCTAGTTGTGCTGAATCAAAATCTCACCACATGTTTCATCTTGAGTCAGAGAAATGCTTCAAAGACAAAGGGAATCAGAATCAATTCCTTTTGTATTAGACAAAAGGAAATCAGATTTCTCTTGGTTCTTATCCTAGATAGAACTAATACCCCATTCAGGAAATTTAATTTTCATCGAGATTTAACTCTTTCTCACTCCGTACCTACAATCCATGACTAAGTTTTGTTTTATTCAAACATGGTCTTCCATTTCCCATTCCTGTGATGATGGTCAGAGACTGAGAACTCACTTTTTTCTCTTCTAGATCATTGAAATAGTCACCTATTTTCCATCTTGCTTGTCTGACTCTATTAGATTTTATACAGTCACTGCTAAGGTAATTTGTCTGAAGCAAAAATTTTACCTGTACTAACCTGATTAAAATAGTTTGTTTTTTTTCCTCCAAACTATTGTTCAGTCTTCATGTTAGCATTTGAGAAAAAGAAAAATAGTCTTTGTTTAAATGAAGGTAAATATATTGGAATAAACATAACTGAACATATTTTTTTTCTGTTACAGAATTTTTTGGCAACTTTATCTTTGTGGAATTCATGTCCCTTGACTATATAGAAATTTTTATTACTAATTCTTTTATATGTCCCTCTCTCTTTGAAGGTCTCTCCTTTCTTTTAACTCCTAAGTGGATATTAAAATTTTAAGCCTTATTGTATCATCTCCCCCATTGTTTTTCCTCTTTCATTGAAATGCCTAACTACCAGAATTCTTCCCTATGGGTATCCCCCAGTCTGTCTTCTACACTGACTCTTGAATATTACATTGCCTTGCCCATTCCTTTCATCTAATATCGGTTTTATTTATTTATTTATTTATTTTTGTTGTTGTTGTTTTTGTTTGTTTTGTTTTTTGTTTTTTCACACTAGGGTTGAACTCAGGGGTGCTTAACCACTGAACTACATCCCCAGCACTTTCTTGTATTTTTATTTAGAGACAGGCTCCTGCTGAGTTGCTAGGGCCTTGTTAAATTGCTGAGGCAGGCTTTGAACTCAGGATCCTTGTGCTTCAACCTCCAGAGCCACTGGGATTATAGATGAGCACCACCATGCCGGGCTATTCTAATTTCTAAATCATTTTATTTCTACTTCACTGAATGTTTTTTTTTTTTTTTTTTTTTCTTTTTCTCTCCTATGCTAAGGATAAAACCTTTTTGATTTTCATAGATTCAATGACACCTTATCAGGAGGGGGGGTCGATGGTCAATGTCTCATTGGGGGGGTCTTCTTCCTGCCCAGGAGGGTGTAAGTCACCCTAAAATTTAAAATCTCAAATAATTGGTGAATAACAAAACACAAATACTCAGAAATATATATATTTACAAAAGATGAAGCCCTTGATAAATCTAGTCCACATGGTTTCTGGAACTAGACAAAGAAAAAATGGCTCCAGTGGTTTATCTAAGGGGGTACATCAAAAACAGGATAAAGTTTCAAGGGAGGAGTCTTGCTTCCTGATATCTTGCAGTCAGTAGGTTTATTGGCATCTTGACAGGTCACAGCCATCTCAGGGACTGTGTGGGCCACAGCAGAGTGGGATAGAGATTCACATGGTTCCTGGGCAATTGACCAGAAAAAATGTCCACTGGTCATTCCCAGACACCAGATGTCTCTATCTAGGAGGGTTCCATGTGCAGTGACCCACATGCAACCCATGGATGGCTCCTAACAACAACAACTCCTATTCCTCCTCCTCCTTCTTCTTCTTTATGTTATCAATATTTTCAAATATTTTTGATAAGTAAGGATAGGATTGAACACCTGTTTTCATAACTCAGAGCTGTCTACAGTTGAGGTCTGCTATAAGTGGGTTTGTGAGAACCCAGAGGTTCCACTATACTAGGTGGGTAGGCAGGAAATATCAGTAACTCTCAGACTTTTTGGTTGGTCAGTTTCACACAATGCAATAGGAGAACTACCAGCATTTTACACTAATTGTAAGAGATTATTGGGTGTTCAACTTTATTACACCTACTTTTATGCATTTTCTCTGGTTTTAGTCATGGTGCTTATTCTTTGTCCATTAATATTTTGCCTCAGGTTAGACAATATCAGTTTCGATCTCTTTAGGTTTGGCATGGAAATGGATTCAAAGCTCAGAAAGATACTAGAAGATTTGACTGTTTTTAGCTACTCATTTCCTATCTTCCCATCTTACTTTCTTTAATACTTCCTCAATATCTTCCCCCTCAAGTGTAACTTATAGCTTTCTGCATACTCCTCTGTTGTTGCTTGTACTTCAGTATTTCAGCCACCAAAAATTTAATGGCACTTCTTACAGAATGTCTTCTCTCTTGCTATTGTCTTTTACTAGGTAGAATCTCAATGTTGTTGGGAGATGGATGGGGGTTAATGGCTTTGGTGACATTGTAATGGAGACTGGCAAAAGAATGGAGTTAAAAGCATGTGTTAACATTGAGCTCTAAGACCTTTATTTTTTACTGAGAAAATTAAGTATCAGAAATACAAACTGACTTGGGCAAATCCTTATAAATTTGCATTGAAAATTCAAACTTAAGTTTTATTTCCTTTGTGTTCTTTCAACTTTTGAAAATGATTTATTTCCTAGATCTATGCAAATCCTTACAATTCACAGTCCATGAGTGATATGGTCAAATCCTCTCAGTTTCCTTTTCATGCAAACTTTATCTGAAAAACCCTGAGTAGAATCACTATTAACTAAAGAGTTCCACTAAGCCATATAATTGCGTTCTTTTTAGATTATACACCTTAAAGTTGTGCAAAATGTCAATGTAAAAATCATGAGACCAACCAGAGAAACATAAAGTCAGATTGAAACTACTAGATCCATCCTCACTTTATAAAATTGTTTCTTTCTTCATTGTCCTGATTCACATCTTCTCCAGGCCAATTATGGAAACTGTGATGTAAGCAAATTCAGTGTCATGAGTCAGAGTTTTGGTATGAGACATAGAGTGGGAAATGCCACTAAAGAGGAAATTGTCATAAACAATGTCTTCAGAATAGATGAATATTTGTGTCATATATTCTGGAGTAATTTAGTCTCCACTTTCTATTGTTAAGGAAAAAATAAATCTCATATTTTTAACAAATTTACTTTTTATTTAGGTATAAATTATTTATATGAATGTTTTAAAAGTTTATTTTGTATAAACTCCATGATTTTGTCTTGTTTTACTTTAAAGTGTTAGCATGGTGTCCAGAGTCAAAGGAAATGGGTTTGTATAAAAGTATCATTTAAAAATACTAGGTGAATTTAACATTCAATGTGAAAAAGAATATTAATTTATAACAATTCACATGAGTATGTGATTGACTCTTGAGAATAGAAATAAATTGTAAAAATAAAGTAGAATGATGGTGAACACGAACAGGTTATATTTTAATTATAAGAAAATAGAGCAATCTTGTTCCTTGCTATTTCAGGTTGAGTTTCCTAGGAGCTAAACCTAAGATAAAGATTTTTGTTCAAGCATCTTGCTAATGGAGACCTCTGGAGCAGAAGAGCAGCAAGGGATATAGGCTTGGAAACAAACAAAGAGAACAGGAAGCCACAGAATAGTCTCAGAAACCCAAGGGTCCTCCCTGACAGGCTCACCTGGAGTTAAGGAACCAGTCTTTTGTATCCAAGTACAAAGGGAGTCTAGGGGAAGGAGAAGGTGGGTTGCAGTTTCCTGAGCCAATAAAAATTTTCCTGAGGAGGGAGGAACTATGGATTATTATCAGCCAACTCTCACAACTGTGAGATGGAGAGCCAGACATGGTGCCAATAACATTCATTATATTTGCCATGCAACACAAGTGTCTCACCTCTTGTGTTTTACCATAAATACTGTGTGTCTATTGTGACTCATCCCCTATTCACTGGGCTGAAATAATTATGATTAAGCAGACTCCAGATATTAGTTAGAGAAGTAGACTCTAAATATCAAGTATGTAAATGTTGCTTATACACATTCTAGAGATCATAGAATCACACATATTTCTTTGGTAAATTTTAATGAAATCAATAAAATGACAGAAGATCTTGTTGAAAAAGAGAGAGGGAAAAAATCCTCTAAAACTGTTCCTAAAGAAAAAATAATCAATTAGTATTACTGCAAATTCAAGTGCATTAATACCCAAGGTATTTTTTTTTTTTTCAGGAATCCTTCATTCCAATCACATCTATTGATCCTCTGCTGAAGACAATATCTTATAATGGAAGAAACCTTTACTTTCTGTTACTTTAGATGCCAAAAAAAGGAGTTCAAAGCTAAAAATTTTCTCTTAAAATGACTTGAGACTTAAATTTTCCTACTACCTGTCCAGTGTTTTCAGATAACATCAGAAAGACTACAGAGGTCAACTCCACACCACCAACACCTTGTTATAATTGATGAACCTCTTTTTGCCTAGGCAAAAATAAAATTTCATATATTTGACAATACATGAAGAAATAAGGAAAGAGGACTAGAGAACACAGAGCTTATACTTTTAGAGGAGTTAGTCCATATTGTTCTCAATTGGAATTCAGATTAGTTATCCTTTTAAGCAAGTCATCCATCACCAAGACAAAAGTTCATTTGTACAGATTGAAATGTCAGAAGATGCTTTTTCAATCAGATTATGTCCTGGTTCCATTAAAAAATATTTAAAGATTTACTTTGTAAATTAAATGTATGTGATGATATTTCCTCATGTAAAATGTGGAACCCTTTCCTCTTTCTGAAAAGCAAATTGGATACATGAATGATCAGTTGCTGGGGAGGGCAGAGAGGTTATATAAGAATCACTGTGGGCATTAAACCCTTCCTTGATTTATTTCTGACCTAGATATTACAAATGCCTTTGAGTATGTAATGCTACTTTCAGTAACTGTACAGAGCATTCAAAAGGACTTACTTATTTCAAAAACATCCAGTAAAATTATTACTGAAATTTCTTTTTTAATGTGAAAGTATATTGTTATTAAAAAGAAAGAATATAAATGGATATTTTGAAGTCATACAAAATTGTATGAATATATATTATTTGGTTTAAAATAATAATTATAAATATTATATAATGACAATCAACACTCACTTAAAACTTACTAAGCATTCTTATAAATACTTTGAATTTTTTGTATCATATTCCATCCTAAGAACCCTAAATAAGAGGAATCTTGTACTGTATTATATGAGAAAACTGAGACATCTATAGACTAGTAAATTGTGAAGCTCATATTAAAACCTAAAGAATGGAATATAGATAAAACAGCATCTATCCTAAAGCTTCCACTATATGTATTTTTAATTTATAATAACAAAAAGCATTAACTTTATTTACAAAATAAAATTCATTTGAAGCACTTTGAGAATATATTTTCTATCCACAGATGCTGTTAAGCAGACATTTATTTTTTCTTTAAGTATATGATTTAGCATAAGCTTTTTCTTCCACTAAGTAGAAAGGTACCTTGATGGGAAAGGATCAGATAGCTTTCCACATAGCCTTAACACAAGAGCCACTGATGACTTGACACTGCTGATAGCACAATAGAAATGGACTCAGGGAATGGAAATGCCAAAATGTAATCATAGTCCACATCTTAATGAGGTGTTAATTCTGGTCAAACAAAGGTAGAGAACTCCATATTATTGATTAAATTTATTTAGTAAGAGTAAATTTCTAGTATGTGTTAACACAAACTTCTGTAAGAAGTTTTTGCAATATCCTTTTGCAATAGTCTAATCCAACTTTAAGTAGAGTTAAAAAAAAGGGCGGGGGAGATTTAAGAAGTTACTAAGAAAGAAAAAAAGGATCAGGTAGTTGTAATTGAGCACTACTTCAATATGAAATTTCATCTTAATGTAACTGCTAAATGTGGCATGAAACTACACTAGGAAATAGAATTAGGATCATTGCAAGCAATGACCATGTCATGTGGCCTCTGAAATATTGTATACAAACCTTGGAATTTTATTTTACAACTGAACCGGGAGTTATAAACTTTGCTGGTGAAAGACCCAGAAATATACTTCATACATTCAACTGTTCAAGAGTCAATATATTGTATTAGTTTTAACATTCGTAGTCTGTTTAAGAATATTTTCATTCACTATCAATGCTTAGCCTTTATCTTTATTTCTCAAGGTGGACTTTATTCCCTCATTTCCAAAAATGGACATTCATTTTTTTTTCCATTTTACCCAAGATAGATAGAACTGGGTTTGAAAAAAAGAGTTTTCACAGAGAATCAGTAATAACAAAAATAGTAAAAAGGATAGCAACTATAATTCATTTATTACTAAATGCTCTATGAGTCATTCTCTAAGTGCTTGACGTATTTTAGCAAATTGCATTCCAACCATAATCCCCAGAGAAAGTCACTAATGAATGGTGGAGTCTGAACATCAAACCATGTGTTTCAGTAATAAAGCTTATGGCCACTTAAGGTGAATTAAAGATGAATACTTAGCTGAATGAGAAGTAGTGTTCTGAGATTTATTTGCTGTTCAATCCAAGGCATCTTGCTTTTTTTAGTTGGGCCTTTTTTTTTTTTTTCTATATAAAGTGGAAATGATGGTGTATCATAATGCTGTTGTAAAAATTATTGATCTTCCACATGACATGAACTTCTTTGCTCTCTTGATAATTCTTCCTGTTGCCTCAGTGTGGTGTTTTTGTTCTAAATGTATTGTTGCAAAATGTTTAACTAATTTTTTTTATCACACTGTGTTGTTCTAATAACTTATGCTTAATGTCTTTTTTTTCATACACCACAGTGATTTTTAATTTCCTTCAGAATGTGAAACAGTTATCAGACTCTATTCTATTTTGTTTTACTTCTAAAATTTATCTTTTTCCAAACATTGTTTACATATGGCTTTTCATATAGCATTCAAAGATTTTGAATAAGGTCTACCTTTTCTACTTGTTTGATTTAATGTGTCTTTCTTGTTTGTTCTCTTCTCTTCCTTTAAAAGGTCTCAGGACTCAGTCTACACTGTCCTCTTCTTCCTTGATGTTATCTTTCCACTCATATTTTTCTCTCTCAAATTACTCTATTCCATATTAGCCACACTCCCAATTCTAGACCCAATCCTGGATGTTGCCATCTCTTGAAATTGAAGATACTGAAATCCTTATTCAAGCATATGCTTCTAAAACAATAATATTATCTCTTTTCTATCTGCATCGTACTCCTTTTTTTTTTTTTTTTTTTTTTTGAGGGAGGTGGGGGGTATGCCAGGGATTGAACTCAGGGGCACTTGACCACTGAGCCACATCCCCATTTAGAGACAGGATATCATTGCATTGCTTAGCACCTTGTTTTTTGCTGAGGCTAGCTTTGAACTCACTACCCTCCTGCCTTGGCCTGTCAGCATCTTATTCCCTTGACTCCTGCAGATTGACACTTTAGCAATAGAAAGCCCATTGCTGAATTGAACTCTTATTTCTCACTATATTTATTCATTGTTTGTCTCTTGTTCTTGTCTTATGAAATTGTTTCCATAGTTTATCAATTCATTGCTCTCTTGCCAACATTCAAGCTTCTTTCTGCTCCCTTTGGCTTCTAATGATAATTACAAACTTGAATTTTCACAAGACGTAGATATTTCTGCTTCATTATTTCATGCTTCTGCTCTTGTTTCTTTTTCATTTTCTTCTAGGTTGAAGCCATTCTGGAATTTAAAATGTGTGTCCTTGTAGAGTATTTCCAATGCCGAATCTTTACATGAAATTTTATTTTATATCTGGGATGACTATTTTTGTTAAATCCTTTCAAAAATATTAATTGGCATTGATGTTTTTATCTTACATTCTGTGATACTCGTGCAGAACATCAGTGAATAAAATAAACAAAAATCTCTTAGCTAGTGAGATAGGTACAAAATCATATAAAGTACGCAGCATTGATAAAGAATAAAAAATACAATAGCAGAGTCAGACAAATGGAGGGAATTGGGCATACTGGAGGGCAGAAGCTTTATGTTTTGTTTTTAAATAAGTGAAAGAGTTAGCTGTGGGAATACTTGGATTGAAAGCATTCCAACAGAAAGAATAGGAAGAGCAAACACTATAAGGCTGATATTTCTTCTTCTGTTGCCATTTTTAGTTTTTATTTTTCTATAAGCTAAAATAATTTATTTGGCTAAGAGATGAGTGAAATCATGTATAAGGTAAAATACCCTTTTCTCTTTCTCTGTGTTTTCATTTCACCTAACAAGTCGCTTTCAGTAAGACGCACCATATAGGTAATTACTCTGTGGCTGGAGCCTTAGAGTCCATGATGGAAGCTCTGGTATCTGTTTTTTGGAAGCAGAAGTGAAGAGGAAATGAAAAGGTCTGTGATGACTACAAACCATCTCTGCATTAGAGCATCTTTCAAGTGCTGCCAGATGGTCAGATGACAGATGCCCACCGGAGCTCCATTTTATGATTATTCCTGGGTGCAAGGAAGACTGAGAAAAATAATATTTATAGGGATGTCCATATGCCTAACTAAATATTCTGTAACAATTAAAGAAGACAAATGTAACTATTAGAGGGCAAATAGAGATTGTATTGAATAATTGACTGAGGATTATAGTAACCTAAAGTTGATTTTAAAATTTTAATAGTAAGGTCTAAACCAATGCAGGAGAACAGAAAAGTAAAGGGAAGGTGTCAAGCAGTTATAGTTGCTGCAGTATACCATTCATATGTGAACAGACACAAAATCTCCTTGGTAAAATATAATCATATCCCTTAAACTTCTTATTTGAATGATCAGCTTCTGACACAAAAGTTACTTAGGACAAGTGAATTTTATTTAATAAGGAGGAAAAAATTCTGAGTGTGCCTTGGAGTAATTTTCTAAAAAAGAAAAAAAAAAAAGATTTCAGAATTCTTATCAAAATAAAAAGTATCCCTTTTCTATCTCTATCCCTTTCTCAGATGTGAATGTGCATCCAACTTTGGTGAAATACACACAATATAATTGATATTTATTAAGTGTTATACAGTGCACTCACTAGATTCTATTCAAGTTATTTTTACATATTCATTCATTTATTATTTTTTTTTTGTAAATGTTAGTATTCTTTTTAGCTTTCCATAAGAAAAATGAGACTGACAAGTGCAAGTAACTTTACTAAAATCAGAAATAGTAAGAGGAGGAGTCAGGGCATGAATCTGTTGTCTGGCTTCATTATCATGCATATACAAGGAAAGTCTCATGCATCCACTTATTTTCCTGATGACTTATTTATAAATGAATATAACATATATTTTAAATTTTGTAGCTACTAATAGATGTTATTTGAATAAAAGTTTCTTTTCTCATTTTTAGTGATTTAGAAATGTGTTTGTAGTAATTTTAGAAAGTCAAATGCATACTAGAGTTTTGTTTAGAAGTTCAGGCAATTAAGAATTTTTAAATTTATGTCTAACACAATTTAAATAATTTGTATTTCTCAAGGTGATCATTTTTAGACAACTTTTTTTTTTCCTCTACCATGGAATCCTGTTGCTAAAGTTTTAAAAGTATGAGAAAACAAGGAAATGAACAGACAGAGAAGGAAGAGGGGAGGCAGAAAGAAAGTACTGGGAACTGACTTAGAGCAAATTATACTCCATGCTTCTATACTTATGTCAAAATGAATTCTACTATTATGTATATCTAAAATGAACTAATAAGACTAGTTTAAAAAAATTACAGACCAAGTTCAAATCTGTATTGTGCACAGAGGTCTGGATCATGCCCAGTGCTCTGCTGAAAGGAGGTAAAAGTGAGTGAAGAAATAACAGAATGAACTATGACCTTCCTAGAATGGAATTGAGCTGTTCACATGCATAGAGATGAATTAACTGACAAAGGTTTTCTACTTTATTTTGGTTAACATATCCTCTTGTAAAGTGTATTTTTGAACATAGCAATCTTAAAATGATATATTTTTTAATTAATTTTGGTAACGTCAAAATGGACCTTATCTCTACATTTAATTCTGAGGCTACTGGAAGAATCACCTTGGAAATTTTATATGAAGCAAGATGGTCTGTTCTTGAAGATTCGAGGTTATCTCCTTTCTCACTATGATTTATCCTAATTACCTTTTAATTGGCTGTTTCAATAGGTTGTTGCAGGAATGTACCCTTCTAAAAACTTAACTCATTAAAGATTTCCCTAATTACATTGTCCTTCAAGATTTTTCTGAGAACTTCCTCTTTTACTCAAACACCTTGATCATCTGAAAAAAAAAATGAGCATGAAAAGATGGTGACACCTAAACTTAATTGCCCCCTAGAACTTATGTGTCGATATGGGGAGTTCTATTTATTTATTTATTTATTTACCTTTTTCTCTTTTTCTACATATTCCCAGTTAAAAACAGCACGCTATTATGGAAAGAATATTGTTCATGAAGACATATTAATGCTAGCATGAATTACAGACTCACAGTTCACTAGTGTTTCAAAAGATTAGGGGAATCTGATATTAGATATTGTTTTATGCTTCTTTTGAAATTAAAAAAAAATGAACTTACAAAGACAGTTGAATTGTGATAGAACAACTTCTCAAAGATAATGAAAATGCAAAATGTTCTATCTAAATATGGAACATAAAAAAATTTAAAAAGCGGTGTTAAAAAATAATTCATTGAGATTATGTAAAGCTATTAAAACTAATTATAGTATTTTACTTCAATAAATAAGAGAAAAATATATATGCACATAATTATTTCAGTAAATGATAAAGGCATATGTTAAGTGCATTATTTATTTATTTATTTATTTATTTAATTTTTTTTTTTATTCTACTTTTCTTTTTTTTTTTTTTTAAATTTTTTATTGTTGGCTGTTCAAAACATTACATAGTTCTTGATATATCATATTTCACAATTTGATACAAGTGGGTTATGAGCTCCCATTTTTACCCCATATACAGATTGCAGAATCACATCAATTACACATTCATTGATTTACATATTGCCATACTAGTGTCTGTTGTATTCTGCTTCCTTTCCTATCCTCTACTATCCCCCCTCCCCTCCCCTCCCCTCCCCTCTTCTCTCTCTGCCCCCTCTACTGACATTCGTTTGTCCCCCTTGTATTATTCTCCCCTTCCCCTCACTTCCTCTTGTGTGTACTTTTGTATAACTCTGAGGGTCTCCTTCCATTTCCATGCATTTTCCCTTCTCTCTCCCTTTCCCTCCCACCTCTCATCCCTGTTTAATGTTAATCTTCTTCTCATGCTCTTCGACCCTACTCTGTTCTTAGTTACTCTCCTTATATCAAAGAAGACATTTGGCATTTGTTTTTTAGGGATTGGCTAGCTTCACTTAGCATAATCTGCTCTAATGCCATCCATTTCCCTGTAAATTCTATGATTTTGTCATTTTTTAATGCAGAGTAATACTCCATTGTGTAAAAATGCCACATTTTTTTTAATCCATTCATCCATTGAAGGGCATCTAGGTTGGTTCCACAGTCTAGCTATTGTGAATTGTGCTGCTATGAACATCGATGTAGCAGTGTCCCTGTAGCATGCTCTTTTTAGGTCTTTAGGGAATAGACCGAGAAGGGGAATAGCTGGGTCAAATGGTGGCTCCATTCTCAGCTTTCCAAGAAATCTCCATACTGCTTTCCAAATTGGCTGCACCAATTTGCAGTCCCACCAGCAATGTACAAGTGTACCCTTTTCCCCACATCCTCGCCAGCACTTGTTGTTGTTTGACTTCCTAATGGCTGCCAATCTTACTGGAGTGAGATGGTATCTTAGGGTGGTTTTGATTTGCATTTCTCTGACTGCTAGAGATGGTGAGCATTTTTTCATGTACTTGTTGATTGATTGTATGTCCTCCTCTGAGAAGTGTCTGTTCAGGTCCTTGGCCCATTTGTTGATTGGGTTGTTTGTTCTCTTATTGTCTAATTTTTGGAGTTCTTTGTATACTCTGGATATTAGGGCTCTATCTGAAGTGTGAGGAGTAAAGATTTGTTCCCAGGATGTAGGCTTCTATTTACCTCTCTTATTGTATCTTTTGCTGAGAAAAAAACTTTTTAGTTTGAGTAAGTCCCATTTGTTGATTCTAGTTATTAACTTTTGTGCTATGGGTGTCCTATTGAGGAATTTGGAGCCCGACCCCACAGTATGTAGATCGTAGCCAACTTTTTCTTCTATCAGACGGCGTGTCTCTGATTTGATATCAAGCTCCTTGATCCATTTTGAATTCACTTTTGTGCATGGCGAGAGAAAGGGATTCAGTTTCATTTTGTTGCATATGGATTTCCAGTTTTCCCAGCACCATTTGTTGAAGATGCAATCCTTCCTCCATTGCATGCTTTTAGCCCCTTTATCAAATATAAGATAGTTGTAATTTTGTGGATTGGTTTCTGTGTCCTCTATTCTGTACCATTGGTCCACCCGCCTGTTTTGGTACCAGTACCATGCTGTTTTTGTTACTATTGCTCTGTAGTATAGTTTGAAGTCTGGTATCGCTATACCGCCTGATTCACACTTCCTGCTTAGCATTGTTTTTGCTATTCTGGGTCTTTTATTTTTCCATATGAATTTCATGATTGCTTTCTCTATTTCTACAAGAAATGCCGTTGGGATTTTGATTGGCATTGCATTAAACCTATAGAGAACTTTTGGTAATATCACCATTTTGATGATGTTAGTTCTGCCTATCCATGAACAGGGTATATTTTTCCATCTTCTAAGATCTTCTTCTATTTCTCTCTTTAGGGTTCTGTAGTTTTCATTGTATAAGTCTTTCACCTCTTTTGTTAGGTTGATTCCCAAGTATTTTATTTTTTTTGAAGATATTGTGAATGGAGTGGTTGTCCTCATTTCCATTTCAGAGGATTTGTCACTGATATACAGGAATGCCTTTGATTTATGCGTGTTGATTTTATATCCTGCCACTTTGCTGAATTCATTTATTAGCTCTAAGAGTTTCTTTGTAGACCCTTTTGGGTCTGCTAGGTATAGAATCATGTCATCTGCAAATAGTGATAATTTAAGTTCTTCTTTTCCTATTTTTATGCCTTTAATTTCTTTCGTCTGTCTAATTGCTCTGGCCAGTGTTTCGAGAACTATGTTGAACAGAAGTGGTGAGAGAGGGCATCCCTGTCTTGTTCCAGATTTTAGAGGGAATGCCTTCAATTTTTCTCCATTCAGAATGATGCTAGCCTGAGGCTTAGCATAGATTGCTTTTACAATATTGAGGTATGTTCCTGTTATCCCTAGTTTTTCTAGAGTTTTGAACATAAAGGGATGCTGTACTTTGTCGAATGCTTTTTCCGCATCTATCGAGATGATCATATGGTTCTTATTTTTAAGTCTATTGATGTGGTGAATAACATTTATTGATTTCCGTATATTGAACCAGCCTTGCATCCCAGGGATGAATCCTACTTGATCATGGTGCACAATTTTTTTGATATGTTTTTGTATCCGAGTGGCCAGAATTTTATTGAGGATTTTTGCATCTAGGTTCATTAGAGATATTGGTCTGTAGTTTTCTTTCTTTGAAGTGTCTTTGTCTGGTTTAGGTATCAGGGTGATGTTGGCCTCATAGAATGAATTTGGAAGTTCTCCCTCTTTTTGTATTTCCCGAAGTAGCTTGAAAAGTATTGGTATTAGTTCCTCTTTAAAGGTTTTGTAAAACTCTGCTGTATACCCATCCGGTCCTGGGCTTTTCTTAGTTGGTAGTCTTTTGATGGTTTCTTCTATTTCCTCAATTGATATTGGTCTGTTTAGATTGTCTATATCCTCCTGACTCAATCTGGGCAGATCATATGACTTAAGAAATTTATCTATGCCTTCACTATCTTCTAATTTATTGGAGTATAAGGATTCAAAATAATTTTTTATTATCTTCTGTATTTCTGAAGTGTCTGTTGTGATATTGCCTCTTTCATCCCGTATGTTAGTGATTTGAGTTCTCTCTCTTCTTCTCTTCGCTAGCATCGCTAAGGGTCTGTCGATTTTGTTTATTTTTTCAAAGAACCAACTTTTAGTTTTGTCAATTTTTTCAATTGTTTCTTTTGTTTCGATTTCATAAATTTCAGCTCTGATTTTAATTATTTCTTGCCTTCTACTTCTTTTGCTGTTGTTTTGCTCTTCTTTTTCAAGGATTTTGAGATGAAGTATGAGATCATTTATTTGTTGGTTTTTTCTTTTTTTTAAGGAATGAACTCCAAGCAATGAATTTTCCTCTTAGAACTGCTTTCAATGTGTCCCATAGATTCTGATATGTTGTGTCTGTGTTTTCATTAATCTCTAAGAATTTTTTAATTTCCTCCTTGATGTCTTCTATAACCCATTGATCATTCAGTAACCTATTGTTCATTCTCCAAGTGATGTATTCTTTTTCCTTCCTTCTTTTATCGTTGATTTTCAGTTCCATTCTATTATGATCAGATAGGATGCTAGGTATTATCTCTACTCCTTTATATTGTCTAAGAGTTTCCCTGTGACATAATATATGATCTATTTTTGAGAAGGATCCATGTGTTGCTGAGAAAAAAGTGTAACTGCTTGATGTTGGGTGGTATATTCTATATATGTCAATTAAGTCTAGGTTATTAATTGTGTTATTGAGTTCTATAGTTTCCTTATTCAACTTTTGTTTGGAAGATCTGTCCAGTGGTGATAGAGGTGTGTTGAAGTCTCCCATGATTATTGTATGGTGGTCTATTAGACTCTTGAACTTGAGAAGAGTTTGTTTGATGAACATAGCTGCAACATTGTTTGGGGCATATATATTTATGATTGTTATGTCTTGTTGGTGTATGGTTCCCTTGAGCAGTATGTAGTGTCCCTCTTTATCCCTTTTGATTAACTTTGGTTTGAAATCTATTTTATTTGATATGAGTATGGATACTCCTGCTTGTTTCCGAAGTCCATATGAGTGATATGATTTTTCCCAACCTTTCACCTTCAGCCTATGTATGTCTTTTCCTATCAAATGCGTCTCCTGTAGGCAGCATATTGTTGGGTCTTCTTTTGTGATCCATTGTACTAGCCTGTGTCTCTTGATTGGTGAGTTTAAGCCATTAACATTTAGGGTTATTATTGAGATATGGGTTGTTCTTCCAGCCATATTTGTTTATTTATGTTACTAAACATGGTTTGTTTTCCACTTTGATTATTTTCCCCCCTTTAGTGTCCTACCTCCCACTGTTGGTTTTCATTGTTATTTTCCATTTCCTCTTCCTGTAATGTTTTGCCAAGGATATTTTGAAGAGATGGTTTTCTAGCTGCAAATTCTTTTAACTTTTGTTTATCGTGGAAGGTTTTAATTTCATCTTCCATCCTGAAGCTTAATTTCGCTGGATACACAATTCTTGGTTGGAACCCATTTTCTTTCAGTGTTTGAAATATGTTATTCCAGGATCTTCTAGCTTTCAGAGTCTGTGTTGAAAGATCAGCTGTTATCCTGATTGGCTTACCCCTAAATGTGATCTGCTTCCTTTCTCTTGTAGCTTTTAAAATTCTCTCCTTATTCTGTATGTTGGGCATCTTCATTATAATGTGTCTAGGTGTGGGTCTCTTATGATTTTGCACATTCGGCGTCCTGTAGGCTTCTAGGATTTGGGGTTCTGTCTCATTCTTCAAGTCTGGGAAGTTTTCTCGTATTATTTCATTGAATAGATTGCTCATTCCTTTGGTTTGAAACTCTGTCCCTTCCTGTATCCCAATGACTCTTAAATTTGGTCTCTTGATGTTATCCCATATTTCTTGGATGTTCTGCTCATGGTTTCTTAACAGTCTTGCTGAGCTGTCTATGTTCTTTTCAAGTTGAAATACTTTATCTTCATTGTCTGATGTTCTGTCTTCTAAGTGTTCTACTCTGCTGGTAGTATTCTCAATTGAGTTTTTAAGTTGGCTTATTGCTTCCTGCATTTCTAGGATTTCTGTTTGTTTGTTTTTTATAACCTCTATTTCCCTGTATAGTTGATCTTTTGCTTCTTGGATTTGTTTATGTAATTCATTGTTGAAGTGATCTTTCATTGTCTGATTTTGCTGTCTGATGTCTTCCTTGAGACTCCAGATCATCTGAAGCATGTATATCCTGAATTCTTTATCTGACATTCCATCTGCTGCAGCTATTACCTCTTCTAACGTTGAGTTGACCTGCAATGCTTGTGGTCCTTTCTTTCCTTGTCTCTTCATACTGTTCGCGTTCCTTTCTACTTGGTGAAACTGTTGTGCTATTGAATTTTCCCCCTATATATTTATATTGGTCTTGTATAGTTGCAAAGTCTCCCTCGCAGGCGCGGGCGGCGGCTCTGCCCCTCCTCCAATTGGGGCAATGTGCCTACCACGCCGGCAGGCCGCTGGGCCTGCTCTGCCGGTCGGTAGCAGGTCCGCCGACTTTGCAGGCGTGGGCGGCGGCTCTGTCCCTCTGCGGGCCGCTAGGCTTGTTCTGTCGGTGGTCGCAGTTCTGCCTACTTTGAAGGCGCAGGCAGAGGCACTGTCCCTCTGCAGGCCTCTGGGGCTGTACTGCCAGTGGGTCACAGGTCCACCTACCTTGCAGGCGCAGGGGGGAGGGGGCGGCTCTGCCTCTCAGCAGGCCGCTGCTCCTCTTCTGCCGGTGGGTCGCAGGCCCGCCTACCTTGCAGGAGTGATTGGAAGCTCTGCCCCTCCGCGGGCCACTGGGCCTTTTCTGTCGGTGGTCACAGTTCCCCTACCTGGCAGGCGCGGGGGGTGGGGGGCGGCTCTGCCCCTCAGCAGGCCGCTGGGCCTGCTCTGTGTTTGGTCACAGTTCCCTCTACTATGCCGGCGCAGGGGGAGGGGGCGGCTCAGCCTCTCAGCAGGCCGCTGCTCCTCTTCTGCCGGTGGGTCGCAGGCCCGCCTACCTTGCATGAGTGATTGGAAGCTCTGTCCCACCGTGGGCCACTGGGCCTTTTCTGTCGGTGGTCACCGTTCCACCTACCTGGCAGGCGCTGGGGGTGGGGGGCGGCTCTGCCCCTCAGCAGGCCGCTGGGCGTGCTCTGTGCGTGGTCACAGTTCCCTCTACCTTGCCGGCGCAGGGGGAGGGGGCGGCTCTGCCTCTCAGCAGGCCGCTGCTCCTCTTCTGCCGGTGGGTCACAGGCCCGCCTGCCTTGCAGGAGTGATTGGAAGCTCTGTCCCGCCGCGGGCCACTGGGCCTTTTCTGTCGGTGGTCACAGTTCCCCTACCTGGCAGGCGCGGGGGGTGGGGGGCGGCTCTGCCCCTCAGCAGGCCGCTGGGCCTGCTCTGTGCATGGTCACAGTTCCCCTAAGTGCATTATTTAATCAATAGTCCAAATATTTATTCTAAGATAATAAAAGCTCAATGATGACATACACAAAAAGGTCAATAATCAGAAACGAAGGTCACCATTTATTAAATAAGCCTTCATTAAATTATTAAGCTTAAAAAATCATGATTTTTATTACATATGAAATTATATATATGTATATGTATATATATATATATGTATATATATATATATATACATATATATATATACATATACATATATATAATTTTAACTTTTTAGAAAATAATTTATGTTATTTAACACATATAAAAACATATAGCATTGACACTTATTAGAATAAATGAGTTTTGTTCACTGGTTGTAAAGAACATGTGTATAAAATTATCTTCATAATTTCAATTACCAAATTTTATATATTCATAAATATATAATAAATGTCAACTTAGAATAATAGAAAACTCTATTAAATACTTAAGAATTTTCTATAATATAAAATGACCAAATCCATAGCTATAATAAAAACTTTATGTGTTGTAAAAGAAAATGAGTAAATAAACAAACATTCCATGATTTTAAATATGAATAATTCATGATGTTATGATTTTCCTAAATTCTATACGGTACATTTAGATTTCCTTTAATTCTAATAATAATGTGCCAATTTTATTAGAATATAAAATGACCATAACTCTTCTCAAGTGTTTAAAACCCCCAAAAAGAACATTTATTAAAAAGTAATATCACTGGGCACAGCGCCGCAAGCCTGTAATAAGGAGGCTGAGGCAAGAAGATAGTTAGTTCAAAGCCTGCCTCAGCAAAAGTGAGGTACTAAGCAACTCAGTGAGAACCTGTCTCTAAAGAAAATACAAAACAGGGCTGAGATGTGGCTCAGTGATCGAGTGCCCTTGAATTCAATCCCCACTACCAAAACAAACAAACAACAACAACAAAAACAACTCCTGCTGTAACTCACAAAATACTAGCAAGTGTTGATAAATGGGATGGCATCCAAGGAAACAACATTATGAAGAGATTGCCAAAAGAATGAGTAGAAATTATTTAATACCTACTCATCTGAGAATGAACAAAAATTAAGGATCTATAAAGAACTTAAAAAATGTAATAGCTCATTCAATAAATAGTCAGAGGAACTGAATAGACACTTCTCAAAAGAAAAAGTGAAATTATCAGCAATTTCATGAAAAAAGTGTTCAACATCTTTAGCTACTGTGAGACCTCATCTAACTGTAGTCAGAATGCAGTCATCAAGAATACATATAGTAATAAATGATTGTAAGGTTGTGGCAGGAGGAACACTTATACACTCTTGGTGGGAATATAAATTGGTACAACCATTATGGAAATGCTATGAAGGTTTTTTAAATATCTAAAACAGAACCACCATATACCGGTTATACCACTTCTCAGTATTTATTTGAAAGAATTAAAGTCAGTATGCTTTAGAGATACATGTATACCCATGTTTTCACAGCACAATGCGAAATTGACAAGTTATGTAATTAGTCTAGTTATCAGTCAACACATGAATGGATAAAGAAAACATGGAAAGTGAGTTTTATTGACCCATATAGTAGAGTGAAATTTTATCATTTGCAGAAAAATGGGTGGAACTGGAAAACATCATATTAAGTGAAATAAACTACACAGAAAGATAAATATCATAAGTTTTGTCTCATGTGGAAACTAAAGAAAGGAAAAGAAAAAAAAAGAGAGCCAAGGTAAAGGAAGGGTGTCAGGGTAGGAGGAAGTGAGGGTAAGGGCAGGTATTGAGAAGTAAAATTGATCCAAGGTATGATTATGCCACAAAAAACCAACTATTATGCATAAATGATATGCACCATAAAAGAGTATTAGACAGAAAAATAAAAAGTAGTGTGTATGAAGAGTTGACATTAGTCATGCCATTTTTCAGAATGTATTATAGTGCTTTGTTAGAAAAGAAAAACACAACACCTTTCAGCATAGAAAAATTCCAGACATCCAGAGTGGAAATGAATAAGAATTAGGGAGAATTCTAATGCTAAATATTACTAATTCTCAAAAATATCTGATGATTATGATGAAAGGGAACAGATAGCATCCAGTGGGAGAAAAATTGTTTTACCTAGATAGTCTCGTATCCAGGGAATTCTGTGAGGATAGTTAAGTATTTTAAGGTTCACAGGAAGCATTAGTTAAAAAGAAATACACTGCTTAGAAAATAGCAAGTAAAGAAGTCAAAAGGTAAGTTGAAGGCTTTCAGTCAACTAGAAAATTCAAGGAAGACAGTGGCTGAGAACAGCTTAATGAAGCAGGCTAGAAGAGAGGATCTTGTGAGTTCATGCAAATACATTTGTAGCTAAGGCTAGTGAGGTCATTGAGAAAGATTTTAGAATAGTATGGTTAAATTTGCTCTTCCACTTGTTGATAAGACTGTTGCACCATAATGAGCAAGTAAATAGAAGAGCACAGGATTAGATTCAAGAACCAGTTAGGAAAGGGCTGATCCAAATCAGAGGTGGTAGGAATTTGCTCTGGAATTGAGAAAAGCAAACTGATTCTGGGGGAATATTTACAAATCAGAGCCCAAAAGTCTTAGTAATTGATAAAAATAGAGGTGGAGACAGTGATTTGGGCTAACTCATTGAACTAACTAGAGGACAGTGTTACAAATTACCAATTTCAGTTATTTCTCAGCCCATCTCAAATCTCACATTATGTGCCTTTACCTATTACATATAAATGCCAATCTCACATAACTTTCACAGATACTTTAAAATACACCACCTGCAATCAACACACACACATACACATGCACAATCAAAATGTAACTTCCCAAAGAAGGTAAAACCTGATTGCATTTTTTTAACACAACGTGAAGCAAAGTGATCATACTTCTTTCCAAAATGGGTGTGCCCAGAATTATATAGTTACCATTTCTGAGCCTTAAAATCAATATCCTATTATTCACCAGCAATCATGTATATTTTCAGTTTTTTTCTTGCTATTTTAGCTTTAACTGCTTTATGATATTTTGGAATTTTTAGGTTTCTATATATCTCTTTCAATCTATTTACCAATTCTTGATACCATTTTCTTTTCTATGGGGCTATCACAGCAAACAGTGCTCCCTTTTATAAGGTGCTAGAGTGACAGCTACACGATTGCCACAGGAATATTTTCTTACCACTGTTATAAGCTGGTTACATCACACACTAATTATCCCAGAGTCAAAAACCAAAACAACAAAAAAAAGTTTGCCTGAGACCTGCATAGTAGGCTAGTTCAGGTCCTTTAGTCACACAAACAAAGACTGCCCTCTGCCTCCATTGATAATCCAGACAGATCTTTTAATGCAATGGATTAAATAGATGGAAGAAAAGACCAATTCAAAAAACTTTGTAATATGAAAATATTATTTCCAATCTCTAGTTTATGAATTAATAGTTGCATTTTCTAAACTGATATATATATATATATATATATATATATATATATAATGAAGATAATAAATTTCTACTTTGGGAGTGTCACAGCCATCCACAAGAACATAACATGGGTTAAAAATGATCATAAACATTTCATAAAGACCTAAAATCTATAGCTTCATCAGTAAAGAAATATTACTATATCTTAATGTAGGTATTTAGTTTACTCTCCGTTGATTTTACATCTCTCTTTGTCAATTTGTAGGCTGCTTAGTTAACATTATCCCTGCCTTGGGAAATTTCTCCATGCATCCTCCCTTCCTTCTCCCTTAGTCTGCAATATGTGAAGAAACTATAAAGACTGAAAGTATATTGACTTTTCGTAAATTAAACAAGAAGTTAGGAGCTTAAACTAAGCTAAAAAATTCACTTTCTGTATTTTCAGTTTAATACAATTTCTCACAAAGTTATATGAATATTTATATTGCTTATAAATTTTATACACTATAGGGCGTATATAGGTAGAAGACTGGATAAAAATGGAGACCCAATGGTGTATGCATGCTTTGCATTTGTGGATGAGTTAATAAAATAACTGATTTAGATACCTATCATAGAGGATGGAACAACTTCACAAATGTATAGTACATGGAATTTTTTATTATTTTTAAAAATTTTCCAAATATTCTTATTAAAGTAAAAATGAGAATAAACATTAAACACAAGCAGGATGCTTAAGTTTCTATAAATTAGTGACAGACAAAAGTAAAATTTCAATGTTCTTGATCTGTTCAGTATTTTTGAAGTTGATTATTTTATTATCATTTAATGTTATGGAGTAAGATCTCCACAGTATCTCTCCTTGTGCTTCATGTTTCATTAGTTCTTCAGCAGAGATGTGCCTTTACAGTGTATTTTTTAAAAAGTACACCATGGTCAACATTTTGAAATTTCTTTTCTTCATTTTTTAAAAAATAATTTAAATATTTATCTACATAATGTAGTCATAACTTAGGGCAATAAAACAATGATTGTAAATAAATTTCATTTTAAAGAAATATATTTTGAATTAACTAAAATTGCATGAATTTTCAGTCTTCCTTTTGCTTAATGTAGTTGAATACTCTATCACAATGTATGATCTGAAAATATATCAAATGTAGTGTTGCAAGTACTGCCATGGCAGTTTCCATAACTGGAATATACATTACTCTTGGGTTTATATCACCATTTGATTTAATTTGATCAGTTTAATTAAATCAAATAGTGTTATAATTCTCAAGGGAGAAATTGCTCTACTTAGGATAACACCATTAGAAATACTTGAAATATGAGTATTTTTATAGTGTATGTGAAGAGCTAGCTAAAAATGTAATGTTAAAGAAAAAAGAGGCGAATTTCAAAGGATCACCAGAAATGATAGATTTTAAGCTTTTGTTAATCAGAAAACTGACAAAAAAGTGGACCATGTAAATAATTGTAAGATTAAGTAATAAATGTTATATTAAAGACCCACATAAAGTAGTATATAGTGTGATTTTATGTAGATGAAAATAAAAAAATGGATTTACATAGAGTATATTTGCTTTGGAATGATATGTCTTGAAACATATCAGCATCCTTATTGTTGGAAAATACTTCCCCAATTTCCAGTTAAATTCATCCCTTAATTCACACTGAGCATTTATTAAATACTTGGTGTTTGAACATACTGGGTTAAAAACTTACCAAGTGGTACCTGGGCATCTGTTCCTCTTACCACATTTAAATATTGCGTAATATTTTCAAATAGACTACTACACTAAATCAAAGGTAGTTTCTGCATGTTGGACTCAAAATGAAGACTGAAGGAGCTGATGAAAGCTGTGTTCCGAGAATAATATGGCATGGTTGATCAAAGATGGAGACTATGGAAATCTGTTCATTTATTTTATTTTGAACAGCAGGAGTTAAGATTATACAAATGAACCAGCTGGATTTAGTTCCAGCATTAAATTCAACACCTTTAAATAATTGGATTTTAACTTCCTGGGTTAAAGAATTGAATCTAAAAAACTTCTAAAGCCTTAGAAGTAACCATGTCTCCAAGAAGTTCTGAGTTTTTTAACAGGAGAATGACATAAGAAACCAAGATTTGAGTACTTTGGTATGTTTGTTACTACAGTATACAATTGCTCCAAGTTACTCCCATCTCATATAGCAAGATAATATATGTCTTTTCTAATCTGTGATATACACATCCCAATAAATGCCACTACAAACATCTGTTGAGTTACCAGTGATGACTCTAACTCTAATCCATGAATTATTCTCCCCTCCTCCCCATGTCTGTAGCATTACGCTCCAACTAGAAGACAACTGTTCAATTTCAGTATATATGTATAGTAAAATCATAATTAATCTGTAACACTGTGAGAGACAATACTTTATACTAGAGTACGGTGTTTATGTTCATTTATTTTGCTTTTAGTTTTATATTCTCCAGTTATTTGTAAGTCACCTATACCTGTTCGTTTTCTGTCACCTCCTTTAAAGGATTACTTCATACATTTGTAATATGATAAAAATCTTTCATCACAATGGTACACTTTAGAAGAAAATTTGGCAGTTTTTGTAAAAATAAACAGTCTTACCATAATATCCAGCAATTATGCTCCTAAATATTTATCCAATTGACTTGAACTCTTACATCTAAATACAAAAATATCTACTTGCAATTATTTATATCAGTTTTATTCATAACTTACACAAACTAGAAATAACCTTCTTCTGTATAGAGTACCAAACTAGATAATGTGTCCTTGAAAATGTTTACTTCCTTCTCTAATTGAAATAGTCTTTCTTATTTGTCCATATGTTGATCTTACATATTGAATGTCAAGAAATATTATTTACCATAAGAAAGTGCTATTGAAGAGTGAAGTATATTAAATATAGATCTATACAACACAATGACAATCCAATTTTAGAAAATACATTCATACAACTTTTATTTGACAGCTGATATACTCGACCTCTATTTTCTGGATGATTTGCTTTTGTTTTTCTTTGTATATATCATCTATAAATTTCCACTGATCCCTGGGCTGATGATCTGATGGTTCCCTGCTTCTCCATCCAGCTGGCCATAGCACGAGGTGTGGCACCACCTTTGAGACATCAAGTGGCTGGCAGAAGCAGCAGCAGCACTGAATACTCCTCTTATCATCACTTGGGACAGCAATGAGTCAGCATCCCTGACAGTGATACTTCTGGTTATCCGTGACAAGTCCTGCTTCCCCACACGTTGAAGTATGAACATTAGAGAAGCATGCCAAGGCAAGCGTATAAAGCAGGGTTTATTTAAAAAGGAGTAACATAGATTTCTCCCAGGAGGGAAAAGGGGGCCATAGCTGGTATCCTGGTATTCCAAGAAGCGAGGTGTTCTATCCTATTTATGTCCTAGGCTTCCTTTGCTCTCCTGCCTTTCCCCCCTTATCTTTCTCTTTTCTGCATGACTAGGTCCAAGACTAGGCCTAGGAAGGCTTGGTGAGATGGACCAAAGGTGGTAAATAGGTGGGCTGAAGGGGGAAGGGCAGGATGGAGTATCCAAGAACACATTAACAACCTTGTAGCTCCCTGTAGGGAGGGCAATTCTTGGGACAGGTTACCTTGGCAACAGGTTGGAGGAGGGGCAAGTTCTTGATAAGGTGGAGGAAGGGCTCTGAAGGATAAACATTTTTTATCATCAGGCATCTGTATGCTGTCCTTTGAAAAGAGGTAGTTACTTGGTAGTGAAAGGGTTTTCAAGAATGATTGTCTTTCAGATTTATCCAAGAGTTAAAGTGAGGACTCCATTCACCACACATGTGTCTTACACAGGATTACAGGATTGCTAGGCAGAAGCTGATGTGCTAGTAAATGTTACCAAACCCAAACTGACAATGTTTAATAAAACTAATAACAATATTTTGTTAGCAATTAAAAAGAAAACCCTAAAACAAGGTATAAATGGACAGAATGTATAGGCAACAGATATATACAGGAAATCTTGCATATAAATCTACATATCTTCTCACCTTACATAAATAAAATTAATGGTTTCATAAGTAGAATCATTCATGCTATAGTCATTTTTATCTTCTAATCACCTTGATAAGCTGATCACTTACCTTCAGAAAGAAGTGTCTTTTGCTAGGCATAAACATGCAGGAAAAAAATAATACTCTGAAATGGGGAGAAGAGAAGATAAAGAGAAAGAGATGGGAGAAACCACCACACTTGGGTACATTTGGAAAGAAGATTCTTAATGCCTTAGTGGCCAAAGAACTATATTAAAGAAAAAATTTGCTCAAACATATCTTTTGAGATTTTTTTCCCATCTCACATCATTTCAATTCTAGCTATCTTGTCTACATACAATTACTAATATATCTATGTTGAAGAAAGTTTTATGAGATCGCATTTCTCCAAGATTAACTGTTCTTTTGTGGATTAACTGTTATTTTGTTCTTTTGTAATATGGTCCTGAATTTTCTGTTTCATGGAGAGTAGTTTCACCATTGTTTTCACAGAGGACTTACAGAGAGTGGTGGCCATGGAATTGATATGTTTTTGATAACCTAAGAGATGGCTCTTGCTATTTAGGTTTCATGGTGGTAAAAGTTCACCAGCAGCAGTGAAGAAACTTGAGAACTACACAGTGGTGGGTAGAGAGGAGGAGGAAGAAGGATGGGCTGTATGATTATAAGTTGTTCTGAGCATAATGTGTAAGAGCCCACTTCCTGCCACCCTAATATACCAACCAGGGGGATTTGCCTAATTCCTTCCAGAATATAAGTAACTATATTTCTTTATTGAGTACGCTGTGCATTACTCTGCTCACATAATGTATATGTATGATCTGGTTCCATTTCCTTGGACATTAAATGAGTCCGTGTTTACAAGACATTTCCATCTTCACAGTAGATGGAAATATCATGAGCATAAGTGATTCTCAATCTCAGGACTGAGCATTACTTTGGTTCCAAAGTACTTTGATTACAAAGCACACTCAAGACTAACATCTTCTCCAGGCTCTTACACACATTTTCATTTACTTGGTTTGAGCATAAGACCCAGACATTAAAACAAAACAAAACAAGATTCTCCAAATGACATTTAAAATTCACTGTTTAACAGCAATTCACAAGATTTAGTTTGCATCAGAATCTTGTGGCAGGACTTTATAAACATAGCTCACTAGAGCTCATCTCTAGATTTCTGACTCAGTAGGATTAGCATGAGGCCTAAGAATTTACATGTCTAACAAGTTTTTAGGTGATAATGTTGTTATTCTCAGGACCCTATTATGAGAACCATTCATCTATTTTCATGCTTCAAATTTTAATACAGTTACAAATCACTTGGGAATTTTGTTAATACACATATTTTCAATCAGCAAATCTAGTGACTGATATTTTGCATTTTCAAAAAATTAATGGAATAAAATAGCTTGTATTGATGTTAATGTTCTATTTTTTATTTAGATAATGAGAAAATACCACTGAAATACAATGGTAAGAAGTGTTCTAGAAACCATTTACAAAATTACATCATTCATTGCGGTATTTCTCAGATTTTATGCAGCCATGTGCAACATAACGGTGCAGCTATCAGTTATGGACAATATATACAATGTTGTTGGTCTTTTAAGATTATATTACCTAGTGATGCCAAAATCAGATATAATTGTGCAGATACACTCTATGCTATTCACACAATGACTAAATGGCTTAATGATGCTCTTCTCAGAACGTACCCTGGTCATTAAATGGCACATGAGTTTCTTGTAAAATGCTTACAAGAAAATGTAATATGAAACATTTCTAAACATTTCTCACTAAGAAAACATTTTAACAAAACCCTATTAACATTGGTTCATTCTCCAAACTAAATAACATTGGAGACATCACTATGGTATTTCACCACCCCTCCACCATTGGAGAGATTGTGTCAGGGAGAACAAGTTTCTTCAACCAAGCAGAAAAATGCATTTGTATTTTTCTCTGAGGCATAGTTACAGATGACTAATTTTTTATTATTGATAGCATAGAAGAAATGGGATAATATTGTAATTTTAGAGGAAGATAAAATTGTTAATATATTCTTTATACATTGGACAATTTTTTTTGCCTCTGTTTTTTTTTTTCTTCCCAGCATTCATTACAATGAATGACATTGCTAAATTTATACAGAATGAATGAATTTCTGTCTAAGTTTATATATTTGGAAAACAAAGAATTTATTAATGTGATTGCAATTCATAACCTGAAAACTCCAAAATACCGGTTGTTAATTGTTACTTACTGTTATTATAATAATATGAATGATTCCATTAGTATTAAAAAAAGCAGAAAAAAAATCAGAGGTTGAATTAATGTGACTATACAGAATTATGTAAGTATAACTGTAAACTTGAACCCAATCAGAATTAGTCAACTGACATTTAAAAGCATGAACAGGAGTTGAAATTCTTTCCATCATTGGAACTACCTGTTGTTAATTACCTAATTAAAAAATACATAGGATGAAATCCAAATTCTGAAAATTGTATCTGCATAGCTATGTGTTTATAAACTATATAAGACATTAAATAAGATGTAAAAATATGAATACCTGAAGTTCTAAAAAGTTAATGATATTTCATTTCATCTATTCCTCTGGATAAGAATTATATTGTATCATATTGAGCATAGACCATGGAATTTTTGGTGTAGCATATTATATATTAATGTCTTTGTTAATAAAAGTCAACTGTCCTTTTACTTACAATTTGCATTAACAGCTCATCAATATAAATGGAAATGATTTATTAAAATAGTTCTGAGTGGAGACTAAATGGCTCAGGGGATTGATTGGTAATGGTATATGTAGTCTTTTATTTCTAGGTCACTGCTTTAAATTACATCTTGGCAGAGTGGAAGCTATTCAGTGACATATGGTGTGTGGAATGGGGTTGTGATGTCAGTCTTATTTTCAGTAAGTGCTGTCCATTTAGGTTTCAATATTTCAAGGAAACTAAACTTGATTCTAAAGCTTGTCTCCATGGATTCAAAACATCATTATATATACATGTGTAAAAAAGTATTCATGAGAGAGATTAATGTTACCAAGAATAGAAAAAATATTATTCATTGAAACATTTCAACATGAAAATATTTTGCCTGACCTATGTGGGCAGGTTGAACAGACATGAAAATAAATCTTTCAGGATGATTTAAGTTAATAGCTCCTTTTCATTTTTATTCCTAATGACTTGATGAAATGCATAGCTCTTTCAAAGTTAGATTTTAAGTTTATTTTTCTATGAAGTTGACATTAAGATATTTTATAGAAATTAAATTTGAAATCTCATGAAAATAAGATAGAGATTCAAATAATAAAATTTTAGATTTGAGAAGGACCAAGGAGTCTTTGCAACTAATACTATCCTATAGATAAATAAGTATAAAGCTAAAATGACTTCTCAAGTTCATGGAGTTGTCCTGAACGATAGCTAAGCCTTAAGTTCCAGCACAAAGTTCTTTTCTATTCGCGTACCACCTCCAGTATCAGTTGAAGTCTAACTTCATAGTGGTGGCAACAATACCCATTTTTTTCTTAGGTTAAAGTAAAGCAATGTTAAAGAAAACAGGCTTAATCAACAACAATTTTATTTCTGTACACAAACAATAGAAATTTAAGAAATGCTACTTTAAAAAACTAAATATAATTCAACAACAACAAATAGTAATTAATACTTAGTAATAAATCTAATACATGTACCAATCCTGCAAGAAATATGTACATGGTTATTCAGAAACATTGCGAATTATCTAGATAAATGGAAAAACATGTCATAGACCTGGATTACAAGTGTAAGTTTCAAACAATTAACGTGTCTCCTCAGGTGTGTCTTTTGATTTGATGTGATTTCAATTTCACCAGTGTATTGAAAGAAGAGGGAGGAGATAAACAAATTTTTGAAAGATTTTTACTCTATATCCACTGGACCAAGATTAGTGGACATGGACTTTTTAAAGTGAGATCTGTCCAGGTAGTTTGCTTTTCCAGTGAAATGTGAGCAGAAGTATATACTAGACCAAGAAAAAGAGAGACAGACTAGTAACATCTGCCACCCAAAATTAAAGCATTTAATTTGGATGACTGGGAAAGAGATAGAAGTATACTCATGCCATAACCATCCACAGATGGGTGCACAGAATAGTATGTGATGTTAAAAATCTTAGCACAGCAAATATGTTAAGGCACCCATTCAGGCACAACAGGTTAGCTGCAGCTGGATGAGGTTAGATGCTAAGTTAACTTGGCCATGAAATAATCCTTAAGAATAAAACATAACTATTCATGGAGAATGAATTTCATTCGTTAAAAAAAAAAGATTTTGTATTATTATTTTATTACCCCAAAGAATTTGTTAGCATGTATAAATAATTTTTTTAAACTCAGTTCCTTAATATTTATTTTTAATTGTAATGGTGTCAAAAATATTTTTCAATTAAATTTCATTACTAGTGCTTTATTTCTCTACAAAAAGTCACCCTGAACTTAGTTTTCTATCAATATTCCTAAAAGCAAGAATAGCCCTTTTTATTATAGTACAAAAACGGCTAATGAATACACCCTTCCATCTTTGTATTAATTACACGCTCTGTGTGTGCTTAGGTGTTCAATTTACAGAAAGCAATTTTCTCCTTTATTTAGGTTTCTGAATGGTGTACAAAATAGTATAATGGGCAACATACTGAGATGCTAATAGCCTACATGCAGGGCTTTTCCCTTCCCCCTCTTCATGGCTATGCTATTTTTTTAGACATAATTTAATTAATTATAATTCTGTTAAAACAGTGTTCTACCTTTTGAAGACAATCTTTATATTGAGAAAAAAAATTAAATATATCTTAATGAAAATATATGCAAATATTTTTCATATATAACATTTTATATAACTTTGCCTAGATTTTACATTAGTTATCAATTGTGAAGACTCAGAAAATATGTCAAAAACATAGATAATCATCGATATTATAGTAATGCCATTTTACTTAAAATTTATTGAAAATTAAATTTAAAATTTACCTAAAAGTTAATTAAGCATATTTATTTTTATCTATCCATAATTTGTAAAATAGTATATCAACTGGGAGACATATTCAACAAAATTCATATTTACCTTGAATAATAATAAATAATTATTAAAGTTTCAGCTCACAAATTGAAAGGAATAATTTTTGTCATTCATTATTTCTAACATCCAAACTCTTCTTTATTTTCACAATCACCCTGAGTACAACCATTATGTCCAAAATTACATCATTAAGTAATAAACATAATAGAGTTTCCTTGAAGTCTTTTATTTTAATTCTTTCCTATACTTAGTTTGCCTTCAAATCAAATGCAATGGTACAAAATTTACATTTTGGTTAACCATTTTATTACTGATATTTACATTTGCTTTACATTGATAGTTCATACACAATTAAAGAAAATCAAGAGTATTAGAGTTCAGTAGTGAGAAAATGGAACAAATTCTCCAATAAATACACAAGTACATTACAAATATTGTAAAGCAGGATTATAAGAAAGACTCTGAACTCCTTTGGATTTTAGAGGAAATGATTTTGGTTCCTATATATTTGTGAATTTTTAAAAATCCATTATTTGCACATCATTCATAAAATTTTTGTTAGTTTATTATTATTTAGCTGCTATGTACCAGGAAGGGTTCCAGAAGGAAAATTAGATTCTGACAAAACATCTTCATTTATACCAATAATTCAATATCATTTATGCCAGCATTTAGACAATATTTAAAAGATCATGAGAGCAACAGTTGACTTTTGAAATGTGAGAAATTCTTAGAGTTGTCAGGAAGAGTTCTTACTTTTTATAACATTTTACATGCCTCTGCCTAATCATATTCTTCAGTTCTTGCTCCAGCTCCTCTATTGTAAAGAAGCTCAATAGGAATCTCTGATGTCTTTCCCCTGTACTATTAAATGGAAAGGAACACAAATTAAACATTGTTTTTGTTGACTATATAAAATAGGATGCACAATTAAACCCCACAACATTCCTATCTTAAATGTCCATGAACATGCCTGCAAAATTAAAGTAAATATACACAAGCACACGCACACAATGACATCAGACTAATTAGAATTGAGGGAATCATAAAAAATCATCAGGACTTTGTAAATATTAGGATGAGTAAAAGATCTGCTTCACATAAACTACTATTTTTTTTAGATCTAAGTTCTTATTAATTGTAAAATGTCACATAATTTATGACCATCAAGAAAGAAAAACACATCCTATTTAAATTTATAAAATCAATGTTTTGATTGTAAAAACCAAACTAATTTCAATGATAATATATATTTAAAAAGTAACATAAAAATGATGACATATGCTGACATATTAAAATAGGAAGAACGCAAAACAATTAACATTTGATTCTCATCCTGACACTAGAAGGTAAGAAAGCTGTGCTAGTCTGGAAAGGAGAAATTAAAAAAAAAAAAAAAACTCAAGTGGAAATACTTCCCAAAATTCATAATACCTATATGTGATTGCCTGGCATTAGGTCTCAGCTAGTGCTTTATATAAACCTCTGACCTCCATCTTAATGTAGTAGTCAGTGAACCCAACACAGAAAATATAAAATAAAACCATTTGTCAGCAGAGTGATCCCATCAGCATGGTCCATTACAGGAAAAGTACAAGGAAACTGGTCAAGAAGTCCTTGTCGTAAACTATTCAGTCTTCCATTTGCCCGCCTGCACTACAGTTACGAGGATTCTTTCAGTACGAATAGTTTTGGTAAGTTCATTACAGAGCGGGATTTGCTGTCTTTGGAACCTCACTTCAGCAGATGTATCTTTGGGTTATGGGTCCAGTTATTAGGCAGCACAATATTTGAAAGAATGGAAGAAGTTTCACTACAGGCAGAAAAATGTTTGAGTTCCTGAAAAGATAAAACATGAAGCACTCACTATCCATGTCAACCTGGTCACTGATTATTCATCCAAATAGAATTCTGCTAGCACCCTCGGTCTTTGGGGGAATTTTTAATAGTGCCAGCATTTCGGCAGTTTTTCACAACTGCTGCTTGAGTGGCTCCCAGAGACTATTTCCTCAGCATTCTGTGTAGTGGCAAGTCAGCTGTGTGGGTACAGCTGTCTTCAGCTCAACAGAGAGGAAAATGAAAACCTCATTTAACCTCCAGCCTGTGCAACACTCTGTGATTCAGTTTAGCAGAAGTTTTCATTGAAAATAAATTTATAAACCTAGTACCTGTATCCCAACGGAGCCATTGCCAATTGGTTAGAACCTAAAGAAGGAGTAAGTAATTAGCACCATCTTAACTATCATGTAAACCAAATAGTATTTAATTTAAATGTCCTTAATATGATTTTATTATTGTTGTGATGGCTCTAAAACTCAAATTGAGTAAATAAATCAAGAATCTCAGTATTTGCTAGAGGATACATACATACTTTTTATAAACATCTTACTAGCAGATGATTAATGAAGACTTTTTCACTTTTCTCTAAAAGATGAAAATAATGTCAAAAATTAAACAACACTCAAATTAACTTGTTTACTCCAGATAGTTTTTGAAATTTTTTATTACCATTTTATGTAATCTTTGTCATTTGACCTTCACTTACAGTATAAAAAAATAAAATGAATATTGAAACAGAATTATCTTAGTATTTTCAAGTACATCTTTAACCATGAGGGAGTGGATATTTCTTTCCACTCTTTACTATCTACCTAAATGAAAAATATTATCTGTGACTCCTCTCCAAAACTGTATTCCTTTTTCAGATCTTAAATATTTATTGGAAATTAGAAATGGAAATTGTTTTTCAGTAGACTAATGTGAAGTCGAATAGATAAATGTGTTCCCAAGAGTGGATACAAAGATGTAGGAGAGGGTAGTTTTGCCAGATATGATAAGTGACAGTTAATTAAGCTTGAAGTAAGCAGCAAACATATTTGCATTCATGTTTGTATAGGACACACTTGTACTAACGACATACACTGTGTTTTGATACCTAAGATTTAGATTTAATTGGGCATTCTATGTTTTTATTTGCTAAATCTGGCAACTGAAAAGTCATTTATGGTAGATTTCCTAAGGTCAAATTCCTTAGAGATTCTGTATAATCCTTTCATTTTTAATCCTCTGATGCTTGGCTGTGTAAATTAAAAATAATCTAATTTACCAGAATAATTTAGGTTTCCATCATTCAAATTATAGTAGATTGAGGTAGTAATCAGATAGGATAAAAATTTCATATCACAATGGGAAGATCCACATACCTCTGGCATATCTTGGCCTTTCTGTTCATAAAGCTGGCAGAGTAACCCATTTCTGAGACATAGGCAAATAAAGAACTCTAGACATTAGTCTAAGCATTACAAAACTTTTGTGTTTGTATGTCAAGTTGTTAAAAATTTTTACCAAATCTGGCCCTACCTCATATTACTTTTCATGAAGAAAATTCACTTGAGTGATGTCTAACACAAATTTTATACACATAACTGAAAATACATGATGTCACAGGAGACGGAACATACTGCACGCTGCCAGGGGTTTGACCATCAGTCAAGAAGCCTACAGCTGATTTAACAGATGTTGCTGGGCATCACCACCTTAGTGTTTTATTAAACTGGACTGGTCCATTCCTCTCTCCCTAGGTTATTGTCTGTAATTATGGAAATTAAAAAATATAAAACTGTGTATGGTTATCCCATAGCAGGAAAAGCAACAAATGTGCCACTAAATTTTTCATGTAAGTGATGAATAAAAAAACAATGTGCAGTAATGATTTGTGACACTTTAGACTCCACTACCTCTTTTAGTACTCTTCTCTCTTCTAGTGAGTAAGAGGGAGAAGAAGACAAGGTGTTGGGGAGAGAGAAAGAAAAGCCTTTTCTATGACTATCAAATAGTTAGAAATTTAACATGTACCGTTTAGGAAACCTTCACATTATTATAGTCTCAAATGAATGGTAACAGCAATTCCATGGAGAAGTTACGAATGTAAGATTTCATATAGTTCATAAAGCCAAATCTTGAAGATGTTTTTTAATTAGGACTCATCTTTGCTCATTTCTGATACCTCTCTTAACAGTTTGCAATGGTGAGTCCAAATGCAATTCAAAATCCTTCTGCTAATCCCTAGCATTGCCCTCCCTGTGATCATCTCCAGCATTCAGTCTGTTACCTTGAAGTCTCAGGTGCTCCACTGACAGCACTTGGGGAAATGACTGCCAGGTCCATAAACAGAGATGCAGACTGATTCCAGGCATTTCCAATTGTCCATACAGAGTGCCAAGCAAAATGTCTTATGTTGACACTCTCTGGTCTAGAGAATGGAAGGGGGGGGGGATTAATCACATACATATTTACATATTGATAAACTTTAATTTTAGAACACTTTGGTTTTATAACAAAACTGACCCTAACTGTAAAAGCTTTTCCATTTATTATTATTCCCTGAAGCCTCATTTTTCAGCCTTTTCTAATATCAACCTCTCCCACCAGGGTGGTACATTTGTTATAATCAATGACATATCATTATTATGCAAAATCCACAGTTTTCACTGGAGTTCATTCCTGATGTTGTGTATTCCAGTTTTTGACAATATCATGTATACATCAATGTGGGTAATACAGAGCTCTTTCATATTCCTAAAGTTTATCTGTGCCCTTTCTGTTAATACCCACTTAAGCTCTGGCAACCAAGAATCCTTTTATTTATTCATAATATCATATTTTCTAGAATGTTATATGATTAGAATAATATAGTATGTTGTCTTATTGGGCTGAGGTCTTTCCTTTAACTGTACACATTAAATCCCCTCCAAGGAATAGAGAGATGAGGAATATTTTATTATTTTGAGGTACTCTAGCTGTGAAGAGGTACAGAGCTATTTGAAAGTGATCTTGGATTAGTTATAAATATATTCTTAGCATTAGATGTAAATTTTTAAAAAAACTACATAAAGTATCTAAATGAGGAAAGCTAAAAAGCTGATGAAAATTTTCTGAAAAGAACTAAATAAATGGAGAGATACTTTGTTCATGGATAAGAAGAATCAATATAGTCAAGATGTCAGTTCTTTCCATCTTAATCTATAAAATTCACTTTCAAATAGCACTATATTCTTCACAGGGAGTGCTTCGTAATTTCTGTCATTCATTATATCATTGTTTTGCTCATGACAATTATACTTTATCATACATAAATGAACATGATTTTTACTCTTATTTTTATATTAATTTTCTATCTGAACAAACTTTCAGCAGTTAGATCAAAAATAAAATTATTTCTTATAATAACACGTTTTCTATTGCTCTTTCTTTCTTTGTGTAGAACTAAGTTACTAACGTGTATCATTTCCATTTTTGTCAAGAACTACTTTTTTTTAAGAACTTCTTTAAAAATTTCTTGTAAAGCAAACGGGTTTATTGGCAATAAATTCCCTCAATTTTTGTTTGTCCAAGAAAATATTTTTCTTCACCTTTGAAGTACAATTTGTGGGATACAAAATTCTAAGTTGGTGAGGTTGTTGTTTTTTTTTTTTCCTTCATAACATTTCAAAATTTTTATTCTACTATTTTTGCATGGTTTCTGAGAATAAATCAGATATGACTTTTATCTTTGCTCCTCTATACATAAGGTATTTTTCCCCTTTGGATTATTCACACTTTTCTCTGAATTTCTGCAAGTTGAATATTATATACTTAGGTCTATTTTTTTAAATTTTAGCACTTATCATGGTGGGTGTTGTCTGAGTTCCTTGGAACTGTCATTTGGTATCCAACATTATTTTGATGAAATTCTTATTTGTTATTGCTTCAGCTATTGCTTCTGTTTTTCTCTTTCTTCTCCCTTTGGTTAGCTAGTTACATACATATTGCGCACTTAGTAGTTGTCCCAACATTCTTGGATATTCTCCCTAATTGTTTTTTCAGAATTTTTTTTTTTCATTTTGGTTTTCTACTTCAGAATTTTCTACTGACATTTCAAACTCAGATATCCCAACCTACTAATCTACACATCAAAGGCTTTTTAAAAATATTTCTGCTGAAGTGTTCTTGTCCTCTTCCACTTATTATTGATGAATTCCCATCTATTTGCTTACATGACTCATCTGTTATCAAATGGTGTCTAGTTTATCCATTAATATCAATCATAAGTGCATTAAATTCCAATTATGATAATTCCAATATCCCCGTGTATATGAGTTTGATTCTGATACTTTTTCTATCTCTTCAAACTGTTTTGTGTTGTTGTTTTTTGTTTTTTTTTTTTAATTTATCTTGTTATTTTTTCATGATAGCCAGACATGATGTATTAGATTAAAGGAAATCTGTCAGTTAAATGTTTAGTAATTTGGTGACAAAGTCTGAGAGCAGGCATGCATCCTATAGTCCTATGCATCAGATTTCAATCATTTCATGAGATTGTGCATCTGGCCTGTGGCATTCCCCAATGCTTCCCAGATCCTCTTTCTATCCCTCTTGGAAGAACAGGATGGAAAGTTGGATATGTCCCTTCCCCAAGGACAGTCAGGCTCTGAAAAACTAGATTAGGCAAAGGTTACATACTTTCTCTTGGGGCAGGCCTTGTTAAGAAGAAGAGAATTCTCTGTTATGTTTCAAAATGGTTCTTTTCCCCTTCCCCTTCCTGTATACAACAGGAGCTTTTTATGGAATCATTACAAAAAGAACATAGTAGATCTTATGGTAGTAAAATTCACAAAACTGTGCAGACCCCTATATGAATAAATCTTCCTGGAGTTTTTAACTCTCATGCTTGTCAGTTGAACCGGACTTTAGGTTTTGCTACCCTGGCACTGTTTCCTATGGATGTTTCTGCTCATAAGTTTCTGTTTTTGTGATTTGTAATTATGCTTGGCTAAATTGTAATTATCTGTATATATCTGTCAATCTCTACAATTTTTGAGGCACAAATATGCTACATGACCTCACTTCCTTTATAAATGAAAGAACTGATTCTTGATGAGTCAGTTCTTTCAGATATTTCTTTACCTGTTAGGAGAGACTGTAGACTTGCAATCTCTTTACTTCCTAAAAATCAGAACTTATGTACGTTTCCAACTACTTTTAAATGTTTGTAAGTAAATATTTATCCCTTTTATCCATAAAGTAAGATATATGATGCATTAAATGAAATCACTGTGATTTCTGACACTTTATCTATTCATAGACATGGAATATATTTTTCTTATTTGTTCAATGGAAAATCATTTCTTTCCCAATGGTGGAGAGAAAGAATTGTGCTTTATTTACTGACATCATGTAAATGTAAAATTACTATACTTTATAAACCATTAGTTAATTTTCCATTCATACCATGACGATATACATGGCATTAGAGCATTTTTTTGAAAATGAAATGCTATGCGATTAAGAGGATCTATCAGCACAGGATTTATTTGTGACATTCTACTTTAAAGAACAGTTATGGCAGGGCACAATGTTTCTGGAGTTCCAATTGAGTTGCTGAGTTTTGGTAATAATGAGAAAATATGATATCCTTACTTTCAGTAAGTATGGATTGATATAAAAATTATTTCTAAGTGACATTTATCACAATTAAAATACAAAGTGAAATGACCTAATTATTTTAAAGACAGAAGTGAAAATAAACTTTGACTAAATACTTATTTCCTTATTTATTTTCTTTGCCACTTACATTCATGATTTTTGGGTTTAGAATTTATTTGTAGATATTTTAAATGGACATAATTTATCAACTGTTATCTACACAGAGAAAATTATGACTGTTAGTAACTAAATTTTGTGTTGTGATTGTTTCTTACAAATTTAGAATATTTAAAGTATTATGCTTATAAAGGATTATCAGCCAATAAATTTTGTTTGCCTAGTTTAGAAATTTCCAACATTGTTATTCTGTGTTTCTCAAGTTTTAAAAAGCAATTAATTTCTCAAAAAAAAAAAATACTGAAAAACCACTGTTTAAAATGACTGTTTTCTTAAACAAGTGCCTGCCAAGCAATTTTTCTATAAAGTAACTTAGAAACATGTACCCCGTAGCTATTTAAATTACAATAGAAATTTAAAACAAGAAAACTTCAATTAGAACTAACTTAAAAGCTTCATGACAGGCCAACCCTAAAGTATAGTAGGAGTTTAAAATAACTAAACAAACCTTTCTCTTTTATTTTCACAAAAGCACTTAAGGTGTCATCTAAAACCTGCACCAGTATAAAATGGTTGATGCTTCTAAAATATGTACTCATTCAGTCAGCAAATACGTACAACTCTAACATTTTAAATCATATTTTATTAAAATATAGGTAAGTACATTTGCATAAAGTAAAGTTCTATTTCCATGATTGTATATGTTAACCTTAATAACAAAGTATCCACTGCAAACATTTCTTTAGAGTAGCTTTCGAGAAGATATGTAGTAGTTTCCAATAATTCTTATTCTTACTTTATGAATCTTTCCCATTGTATGCGACGACAACTATATTAAAGTTACTTAAAAGTAATGATGCGAATTTTCAGTGGAACTTTACAATACAAGATATACATTTTATATGTAAGAAACTACTCTCAAATAGACTCAAAATAACAACAATATGTTTTTACTATTGACTAATGCAGTGGATATATCTAGTTTCTCTGTAGAATTCTCAATAATCAACTATATAATTTTTAAAAAATGGTCACAAAACAGGAAAAAGAAACATCTATGATCTGTGAAAGATAATATGATTATCTTAACATGCAAAATTTGAAATTAATTATAGGTGAAGAAGAACCAGTATCAAATAACAGAATTTCACTAAGAAAAAAATTAAATTGCTAAAGCCATTACAGTACATCCAAAATCAATATGTTGGCTATCACTATCAACATTCTGTTATATAAGAAATTTTATATAATGATACTTTTTTCAAATTTGGCACTGTACATTAAAAATGAAATAATTATTGCTGATAATTTTGTGACTTTAAGAACCCATGAAATTTAACCCCAAATAATGTGTAATTCTGCTATATTAAGCAAGCTCAGTAATAGACTGCATTATTTATGTACTAAAAAAATAATCATTTAAAAAATAAAATATATAAAACTTTTCAAACTTAAATTAATATTCACTTCTCTTACTTATAAGGATAGGTACTATGAAATTTCCTAGGAGAAATTTAATGAAAATGTGTAGATAAATGACTAAAAACATACATTTTAGTAGGATTTCTTGATGGACCCCATTTTCTATGTCTATCTCTTTAATGTATTATACTCAGTTCTTACAAAGTACAATTAGTTGTAATCATGAACATATTATTTCTTAATAGATTGTGATCTAGAAGATAATGAGTTCCTCATGAACTCCACATATTTGTATCCAGTGGACTTTTTATCATGTTTATTTAATATATATTTTTACTGATATTTAGGATATATAAACTTAAATAACTCTATAAAACTTGACAGCCATCAACTGCAAATGTGCAACTTTTCAGTGTTCATGAAATGTTCATACAAATAAAAACCTGCTAAAGCATTTAATGAATCAAAATAAATATCAAATTAAGATGGCACAAAATAAGTTCTCTATCCACAATATTGTTAAGTTGATGTGAAACACATAAGATAATTAGAAATTTTGTCTGTATTAATAATTAAGAAACAAATTTATAGCTAATAAATAAGCCAACACATGGATCTGAATAGAAATAAGAAAATATATTAATTGAATCATAGCAGAAATATTATTATTCAAGATATCAGGGTATATTAAATAAGAAATAAGTGGGAATTAACAGTCATGCGTATGTTGGAAATGAAGAAATATACAAGTCAAGTTTTCTTTTACAAAGTTAAAAAAGTAGAAGCAAATATCTCACAAAAAAATGGAAGGAAATAAATAACAAAATAAAATTTAATAAAATAGAAATAAGCATAAAAATCATTAATATCAAAAACATGTTCTCTGCAAAGATTGTTAAAATGCCTACATCTTTATCAAGACTGTTACATAATAGTGTATTAAAAATCATAGGCTTATGACATAAATATCTCACAACCACATTTTGGATTGCCAATTTCATTTATTACATAATATTTTATATTGATAAGATTATTATTTTTATCTAAATTTAAAAATGTGTAAATATTAAATTAAAATTTTCAATTTAAGTGTTACATGTAATTAGTAATATATAGTTGTATATAACCCTAAAAAGAAAATGAAAAGGTCAGAAAAGCAATTGGATATATTGGACATAGTATTCATAATCTTAATATTTATTATGTTAATAATCTTAATAATTTAGCAAAAATAAGAATTCACCCCTTCATAAAACTATACAATACTGAGAATATGCATTTCAACAAAGAAGAGTTAAAAATTTGAAATAAGTTTAAACTTCTTTCAAACAAAATTTGAAAATTGAATTAAATGATATGAGCCAACAAATTAGCAAAGATGAACTGAGAACTGGCCTATGAAAAACATACATATTATTAGCAAATGGTGGCAAAAACAAATTGTTTAGAAATTTCAAAAGTCCCAAATTTCTGATATAGTATTATATGATTATTATTCTCTCCAGGGATTTGTCAGTTTCATGATTTCTTTTCAATAATGAAACTTCTTTCATGGTTTTCTCTAGTGTATGTGTGTTTTGTATTTCACTAATTCATTCTGTCATCTTCATTAGTTCCTTATTTAATTCCATGTAATAAAATCATAAAATCCTTGTTGTGCTTGAAAAACACTAGTTGTATAAATTTCCATAATATTACAATTTCCACAAATTTAATTGATCAAAACAACATCTTTTATTACAAACCATCCAGTTTTGTTAAGACAGAATTCAGAAGTGGAGCACTCATGGATTATTCACTGATAGTCTTACTACTTGTCAGGTGAATCAGATTGTTAACTGGGCTTCATTTCTTCTTCCTCTATTCTTTGTTGTTTGTTTTCACTTTCTGAAAATCATTTATTTTTTAATTGATAGATAATGGTTCTTAGATACTCTTAAAAGGAAGAAAAAATAATGTATCCACTCTGGTAAACAGATTTTCAAAAAAAAAAAAAGAAATAACATCTGATTCATTAATTTTTAAATTTAATTTTAATCAATACATAATAATTATATATACTTATGGCTTGCAGTGTGAAAACTTACAATGGGTAATGAAAAATTCAGGGTTAATTAGCATTTCCATCCTCAATTATTATGGTAAAGAAGCATAATTAGGGTAAAGAAGTTTCATTTCTTTTTGAAAATTCAAGGGAATCATTCTCCTCTGGGTTCATTTAGATCTGGGTTCATTTAGATCCTTAGCCAAATCCACTCCCTGGCAGTGGTAGGATTATGGTTTTCATTCTCTTTCCTTATTGGAAGCTGGAGGTTATTGTAGTCTCTCAAAGACTTAGCACTGCTGGCCACTTGGCTGCTCCATCTTTAAAGCCTATGACAGAGAATCTCCTTCATTTGGAACTCCTCTCATACTTTGAGGTTATTCTGAAAATGGCCCCTATAAGTCTCATCTGATATATCATGAACACTATTTTAGTAAGCTTTTTTGCTGCTGTGACTAAAGGACCAGAGGAGCACAATTGTAGAAAAGTAAAGGTTTATTCAGGGGATCACAATTTCAGAGGTCTTATTCTACAGAAGTCCAGCTCCATTCCTTAGGATGAGGCAGAAATCATGGCAGAAGACTGACAGAAGGAATTGGCTGACATCTTGGTGATCAGGAAGCAGAGACTTCACTGGCCAAATACAAATATATACCCAAAGCCAGACTGCAATTTCCATCTCCTCCAGTCACACCCTAGGACTTCAGTTACCACTCAGTTAATCCCTCTCAGGGGATTAAATCATACATGTACCCCTCTGTATAGGCTGATTGGGTTAAGAATTTTATAGCTCAATCATTTCTCCTCTGAACCTTCTTGCATTGTCTCACACATAGCTTTGAGAGGATGCCTCACATCTAAACCATAAAAAACACCCAGTGTAATCCCCCTTTCTTAGAGTCACCTAGCCATATAACATAAAATATCACTTCCATAACTAACCCATATGTGCACAAATTCCAGGGGTTATACAGAGTGTATGTTCCAGAGGTGGAAATCTTTGAAGCAATCTTGGAATATAAATATTGGTTAAAATAGAGATTGGTTAAAATAAAATATTATACTAAAAATCCTATGAACACAAACAATCACTGAAAATAATTACTTCAAAAGTTGTGCAGTTCTTATGTGAAAATGACATGACTTTTTTTGTTTATCAATTTCATTGTAATGGTTGTTATACCTTACAAGCATAAATTTTAAAAGGCTTAATTTATCAGACTCACCATTTTCATTGACATTTTTGGTTATAATTATATCATCACACCTACAAATTTTGTCTAATAAATTTATTTTAGCCAGGAGTTTTGGTACATGCCTATAATCCCAATGGCTTAGGAGGCTGAGAATTGCAAGTTCAGAACCAGTGTTAGCAAATTAAGGATGCCCTTAAGCAATTTAGCAAGACCCTATCTCTAAATAAAATTCAAAAAAACTTGGGATGTGGGCCCTGGGTTTAATCCCTGGTAACAAAATAATAATAATAATAATAATAATAACAACAACAACAACAACAACAACAACTTTATTAAAACTAAAATGATACTAATTTTGTTAGTAGAAAACAGCCCACTTTGAAGTTTAACATATTAATGCAAATCACCCACATTTTTGGTAATTTTTTAAATAGTTTCATTTTCATTTAGTTAAAAAGAATAGACTGATGTTGTTCAACAACGATACTTTATGTAACAAAAAATAAAATATTATTTAATAATGATGTTTCTAGTAAATCTAGGTTTTTATGTTTAGTAGTAGTTTAAATGAAAGTATTTCTAATTACCTCTCTGTATAGGCTGTTATTTATTCTGATTTCAATAAAACTCAAGGCTGTCTTTATTCTGCCACCCACATTGAGTCCAGTGTCTTCCTCTATCCAACTCTCTAAATATATATATTCAGGGCTGGGAATGTGGCTCAAGCGGTAGCGCACTCACCTGACATGCGTGCGGTCCGGGTTCGATCCTCAGCACCACATCCAAACAAAGATGTTGTGTCTGCCGAGAATTAAAAAAAAAAATAAATATTGAAAAAAATTCTCTCTCTCTCTCTTAAAAAATAAATAAAAATAAATAAATACATATATTCAGAGAATGGAAGCTTAAATTCTCTTTAACTAGAGGTAAACAATCATAAGTCAGAAGTGGGTAGAAATAAAACTGCAATCTAATGCCAAATACAAATAACTTTTATTTATGTACCAAATGATATGTATTCCTGTTCTCACCCATAAAACAGAGTTTTGAAATATATTCCTGTTTTTAATTAACACAACATTTTTATTATAATTTAAAGATATTTTACTTCTTTGATTTGTTTTCAACAGTTAACTTTTTAAAGAATTCACTGTCATTACAAAATAAACTATTCTCTAGAATGAAATAGAAATACACACATCTTAAATGTCATAGAAAATAATATTACTTGAATTGTTTTGAGGAGAAATATTTTCTAAAACTTTGAAAATAACAACATAGATGCCAAATGATGCTTAACATTATACAGAAAGAATAAATTTTTAGCAGAGTCTATGGGTAACTTTATTTGTCATTTGCAAGTGATGAGACATTCAATATTTTATAATTAAAGGGATAATGAATTTTTCCCTTTCCAAGATTACTACTGGTTCTTGCTTTTTGAAGTATAAAACACTATAAAAAGGAACTTAGTTGTTTCCTTTACTCGAGATTGCTCCTTAATCACTTATCCACTGCTGGTCAAAGAGAAGTCAAAAAGAAAAAAAAAAAAAATGAGTAACATCCACATACATAAATAAGAATACGGGTCCTCTGCTCCACCAGCAGGGCAGACAGCCACTTGAGCCTAGCCTCTGGAGCAGCACTGCCCCTTCTGTCCAGCAGACAGCAGCTCAGATCCACCCACACTGGCCTCTGCTGGGCCGAGGCTCACAGTAGGCATGGGTCCACCCCTCCACCTGCAGGCACACACCAGAGCCCAGCTTCCAGATAGGACCACTTTTTCCAACCAGCAGATTATATCAGGAGTCTGTCCACAGCAACTTGTGCAGGAGCCAGGTCCAGGGTAGGTCTGAGTTCTCCTTCTGCCAACCTGGGAGCCTAAGCCTAACCCACTTCCAACTTGGGACACTGCAGTCATCTTCATAGCCTTCCCCACACAGTAGCCCCTAACTTTTTGACAACGAACAGCGCCTAGAAGCAGCAGCATCTCAGAACAGGTATCACAAAGGGAGTGTGAGGCCCACTCTTGCAGCCCCATCTCTGTAAGACATTGCTTCCATCTCAGGACACTTTAACTATTATTTCAAGTTACCGCTGCTATTGCCACCACCAACCTTATATGCAGTAGCATACACTGAAGAAGTCTGGAAGCCCAATGTCAAGGTAAGGTATGAATTGGAAAACCAAATACAAGCACTTTCATGTCTGGAAGTCCAATATCAAGGTAAGGTACAGACAATCTGCCCAGGTACTACAAGAATATAGGGAACAAACTTTAATGTCTCAGATCCACATTGCAAGAAAGGAAGAAACAGATATCATGAAAAAACAAGGGAAGAAAGTGCCCAAACAACCAGGATAATAACAGAACCCATGGACAGCGAAGTTAATGAAATGTCAGAGAAGGCATTCAGAATTTTCATAATTAAAGTGATCTGTGAATTAAAGAATGACCTAAATGAGCAAATACAGGTAAAATTGATCACTCCAACAAAGAGATAAGAGAATAAATACAGGTTGCAAAAGATTACTTCGAGAGAGATAAAGATACTGAAGAAAAAAAAACTAGTCAGAAATTCTTGAAATGAAGGATACAATAAATCAAATAAAAACTCAATAGAAAGCACAACCAACAGACTAGACCACTTGGAAGAAAGAACATCAGATAATGAAGACAAAGTATACAATCTAGAAAATAAAGTTGATCCCACAGTGAAGATAGTAAGAAACCATGAACAGAGCATCCAAGAATTATGGGACAGCATGAAAAGATCAAATCTAAGAGTTATTGATTGGGATAGAGGAAGGCACAGATTACAAATCAAAGGAAGTTTCTTAAATGAGACAATATTAGAAAATTTCCCAAGCAAGATAGGAATGTCCTCTTTCACCACATTTTTTTTAACATAGTTCTTGAAACACTGTCCAGAGCAATTAGACAGATGAAAGAATTTAAAGGGATATGGATCAGTAAGAAGAACTCAAATTAGCACTATTTGCCAATGATATGATTGTATACCTAGAATACCCAAAAAATTCTACCAGAAAACTTCTAGAACTAATAAATGAATTCAGCAAAGTAGCAGGATACAAAATCAACACCCATAAATGAAAGGCATTTCTGTATGCCAGTGACAAATCCTCTGAAAGGGAAACAAACAAACAAACAAAAAACTATTCCATTTACAATAACATCAATAAAATAAAATAAAATGCTTGGGAGTCAACGAAAATGGTGAAAGATGTCTAATAGAATGCTAAAGAAAGAAATTAAAGGAGACTTTAGAAGATGAAAATATATATCTTGTTCTTGGATAGGCAGAATTAATAATGTCAAAATGACCATACTACCAAAAGCACTATAAAGATTTAGTGCAATATCAATCAAAATTCCAATGATATTCCTAATAGAAATAGAAAAAGCAGTCATGAAATTCATCTGGAAAAATAAGAGACCCAGAATAGTTAAAGTAATCCTTAGCAAGAAGAGTGAAGTAGGTGGGATCACTACACCATACCTTAAACTATACTACAGAGAAATAGTAACAAAACCAGAATGGTACTGGCACCAAGATAAACTTGTAGAGCAATGGTACACAATAGAGAACCCAGAGACTAACCCACATAATACATTTATCTTATATTTGACAAAGGCACCAAAAATGTACATTGGAGAAAAGATAGCCTCTTCAACAAATGGTGCTGGGAAACTGGAAATCCATATGAAACAAAGTGAAATTAAGATCCTCCTGCCTTAGTCTCCAGAGTTGCTGGGATTACAAGCATGTGCCACGGAGCCTGGCTGGTAGTTTTCTTTATATTGGTAAATAAATTTAGAAACATATATGCAAAAGTTAGGAGGGTGTTATTTATTAGAGACAAGAAGGGCAAGTAATTAGGAAGACGGATTCATAAGTAGTTTATTTGTATTTTTAAATTCATCATGTCTGTGAAAAATAGATCACACACAGATAAAATGCACACATACACACATATATATTAGAAAATCATACAGTGTAACAAGGAAGAGGCTGAATGAAGTGCTTAATAATAGTTCATTGAATCAAAATGTCATGTCTACAATGTTAAATATTATTATATAAATTTAATAAGTTATCAACTGTTTTCAAATAATGTGGTATGATTATGTGATAGCCATTGAGATCATGTGACTTTAAAATTTCCCTTCAAATTTTCAATACTTGGCCATCATATTTGATTCCTGAGAGTCAATATAGAAACCTTAGAAGACACAGTCATTTGGACCTTCACTTGTAAGCATCTCTCTGACACTGACAACCTGCTCCAGCTGTTGCTCCTTTTCTGGTGCCCACATCCACTATGCCAGTGTATGCAGATGAGCCTCCTGCACCTGCTTTTCACATTGAATAGGTTTAAAGCTTTGAACTTCCTGCCCCATATCTCATTAACTTATCTTCTGTTATTGACTAAAGTGCATAGAGCAGTTATATCCCCCACTGTCTCTCAGTCTCTACTTTGTATTTCAGTTTCCTCTTTTGCAAAACTTATAGCTGGAACTAGTTGACACTGAAAAGAATTTTAAAAATTGTGAAAAAAACACACCAAAATTAACAAAAACTTACTAGTTTGAAAATAATGTTTGCACACATTTAAATTAAATTGGAATTTTATATTAAATTTTATTAATTTTAAGTTAATTATATTTAACAAAATTAGTAAGATGTATTTAAATTTAATTAAAATTTTACTTATTACACTTATAAAGTTTTAAAATTAGATATGTTTATATACCCACCTGGGGCAATTCTTCTCACTTGGGACTGCCCATAATGTATGATTTTTCTCACTTTATTATGCTTTTCTCTAAATATACATATTTATGTTATACTTCATATGTAATGCATTCCTTATCCCAAAATATGGGGAAGGAAGGGCTAGGTTAACAAGCAAATTGAAACTGATTCTTTTGAATTGAATTGAGGAAAAAACAAGTAACAAGAGGTAACACTGGTAGTTCATTCCTGGAATTCTACCTCTGTTTCTAGTCCCTCATATTGAGAAGGAATGTATTGTAAGGTAACTGGGTATCTCTGAGATGACTTGGTTTTTATTTACTTATGATGGCCGAGAATATTCCTACTTTAGGTAATCTTAATGCCCGGTTTCCCCCCATTCTTTATTTCTCATCTCAGATGTTGTCTCTTTATCAGAAGTAGTTGGTGATTTAAAGCAACCTCACCTTGTTCTGGCCTCATTATTCTCAATTCAAATCCTGGTTATATGCTTCAAAGGACTTCCTGACATTTCCAATCACTATAGTTATTTTGTTTCCTTGTTTGTTATCTGTCATCATTAGGAGAACATTCATTAGAAGAGGAGACATGTCTGGGTTTCTTATGTTTGTTTCCAAGGATAAACTGCAGGGCTTAGAAAACAAGGCATCATTAAGTGATTTTGAATAAAGTTACAAGGGAATGATATATTAGAAACCAAGGAATTAAGAGTAAGTTTGAAGTAAATGGGAGATGACTAGCTTAGGGAATTAAAGGATTTTTCAAGGAGGCTATACTTGGAAAAATGTGCAAGAGAATGAAATATATTGTTATATAATCAATGATATATTAATTCATAATTATAATAAACTATATTGATATTAAACCATATATGAAAATGATTAAGAATACAAAGGGAAATTTTGGCTTTGATTTAACAATATTTTTGTATTGAAATAGCTTAGAAGGCAACATCCTTAGCTGGAAAGACTAGCATCTTCAGCCACAGAGGCCTTGAGACCTCAGAAATGTGGGCCTATAGACAAAGTTTTTAATTTCTGAACCAAAGATAGCACAACCATGTTGGAACCTGGGACAAGTTAACTTGGGGATTTAAAATACATATCCACAGAATAATAATCACACCACTCATATCTCATGAGTTTGTGAATAGTGTAGGGATGTCATTTTGATATACATTAAGATAAACTATAATCACAGTGTTTTTAGGTTTTCAACATAAAAAGTGTTTATGTAAAAACTGTACAACCAATGGCTAGAATAACAAAAGATTCAGAAAGCTGGTCTAGACATCTACTCGTCTGTGGTCTATCCAAGTCCAGAATGCTTTGATTTATGAACAAGGTACAGACAAGTAAGCTATGTCTACCAGGTGGATAGATGGTATTTTATCAGGGGATACAGGATAATGAAAAGTGAAAACTGCAGCTCATTACATTTAGAATGCATTGCATGTTCTAAACATAAGATATCTTAGTGGCAGTTTATTCTCAGTTTAGTGTCAAGAATAAGAAAGACAGCAATCCACGCATTTACCAAGAGACCTATTTTCTGAGAGGGCTGAGCTAAAGAGTAATGTTAGAAGTGTTAACTTAAGCTAATGTTAAGACTTAAGCTGATGGTAAAATAGCTAACTTCTATTCTAACATTTAATCTAACATAACTATTTTGAATCTGCCCATAGGCATCTTCTAAGGAAAATAGTTCTAATTAGTATATTTTCCTAAGCAAATACAAGAAGTATGATTCTTACTTTCTAAAACATTCTACGAAGAAACATTTACCTAGTTTCACAAGAATTTTTATCTAATTTTATTTTATTTCTAATTTTATATTTTTCTATAAATATCAAAATGCATCATTTCTTTTCCCCAAAGGAGTACAATTTTGCATAATAAAAATTATTTTTTGAAGTTCAAATACAGAGGCTAACTGTGAATAAAAGTTTCACATATAAAATAAGACAGAGTAGTTATGTATGTAGATGTAATAATAGGTAAAATAAGTGCAAGTGTAGTGTATTATAAATCAGCTCCCTAAAAACAACAAGGAAACAATGTAACAAGATATCAAAATTAGAATACATATTTGACTTTACTGATGGATTTATAAGTTCTCAGTGAAATATTTGTAAAGAATTGAAATGGATACTAAACCTGTGAAAATATCGTATTACAACCTCAATATTATAAAGCAATTAGTTTTATATTATTTTACAATTTTAATCAGATTTAAGCACATTCTTAAGAAGATTGCATTTCTATATGCATAAAACCACAAGTTAAGTGAATATGTAAACTGCAAGTCACTTGACATTTAATCACTTAGCTTGGGTGTATACACATACATACATACCAAGTACATCTCTCTCAGTGTGTACCAATGTATTTAATTAAACAAAGAAAAATAGGATACTCTTTGATAACACACATTATCTGTGTGGCTTCAATAAAAAAGCTTACATATAAATCCTTTCTTTTTGAAGATCTCAAAACAAACATTATAAACCATAAACACAATTTTCTTTTTAGCAAAATTGGTAAAATTTGGAAACTGCAGAATTTACCTGATGATCCCAGCCCCTAAGCCCCTAACATTAAGTCCTCCTTTTTTGTTATTTATTTATTTATTTATTTATTTTACATCATCTTTCCTACCAAGCTGAATTCTAACTCTCTGAATCGTTCTGGAACGTTGTTTACTGCTATTTATATAAGTGGTACTCAGGAGAACATCAGTTTTAAGCAGTAAAGTTTTCATATGTGAAAACTTTTTGTTTATTATATGCCACATGTTCATAAAATTATTCTTATGAGTATTTAAATAATCTGAACCTTTTAAAAGGTTTAAATCCCTATGAAACTCACATACATAACTTTTTCATTAAAATTATATCTCTCAAGTGTTCTCCCACCCATTCTTTCAAATGGAAACACTTGTTTTAAACACATCTCCTTGAGTTTATTTTCCCTCACAGTAACATTAACTAATCTCTCCTGCAATTTTTAGTAGACAACCAAAATACTGATGTTATAGCAACCTCTACTAATATGACTTATAATACTGAGAGAGCCTTATTTGATTTATAGAAGGTACTTCAACTTCCATTAAATCTTCCTTTTAATGATCTTGAATTCTACCTTTTTGTAAGAGAATCAAAATTCCTAAATAAAGCTAGATAGCAGTGTCTGAGAGAGCCAAGCCATTATTTCATCAGAGTTACGGGAAGGGATTTTTTTTCTTTGATTGATTGCACTGCCTTTTGGAGCAATGATTAATTTCCTATTTTGGGTTCCTTGGCCAGACTGTTAATGTCAGTAATACTTTAAATCATGGTAAAGTCCACAGTATTTCTTTTGTTTAAAACACATAAAATACTAACATATACATATTTAAAGTAGTAGAAATTCATGCAGGATAACCACATCTTTTCTTTATTCTTTCACCCACACCCTTTAGCTAGTGTTCCTAGTAAGCACCACACATTAAAATATTATTGCTATATTTGCTATATTTAATATTTTTAATCATGTGCAAGATACAAAATTTTGGTAAATTAAAAAATAAGACTTTTACAATGGTAAGGCAATATATTAGGAAACTAATAATCAGGGAAAAAAATCCTTGTGGATAACATTTTTCTCAAAACAATGATTTTCTTTTTCCAAAATGAACTGTTTAAGATTAAACATGCCTCAAATTAGCAAGCATATTTTATGCCTCTCCATTTTCATAAGTTATGCACTATGTCAGTACATAGGTATTCATTTATCAAGCAAATGTGTGTTAGAAAGGGGTTTTGAGATTTTTAGCATTGTTTACCTATTGCCCTTGGTAATCATACATTATATTGGAATTTTCAGTAGACAATATTATGACTACAACTGAGATAAACTAAATGACAAAGAAATAACATTTGTTCTCAGAAAATTGATATTTCTCTATAAAATGTGTACCATGTTAATTGTGACTTTAAAGAACATCTTCTCAGCTGATACCATGCATCCTCTGTACCTTGCTCTATGTTTCCAATACAAATTTGCAATCTCTATATTTGCATCCCTCCAAATTTATGTGTTAAATTCTTATCCCTCAAAGTGGTGGAAATAAATAGTGAGCCTTTTGAGAGGTGATTCGGTCAGGAGGACTCTTGCCTTCATAAATGGAATTAATGCCTTATAAGAGTTCTGAGTGAGCTTATTATAGATAGGATAGATCTTATTATTTAAATATGAGGTATATCCCCAAAGTTCATGTGTGAGTCAATGCAATAAAGTTTAGAGGTTAAATGATTGAGTTATGAGAGCTTCCACTTGATCAGTACCTTAGTCCCTTGATAGGGAGTAATTGGGAAGTGACTATATGCAGGTAGGATGTAGCTGGAGGAGATAAGTTATTGGAAGTGTAACTTTAGGGTTTATATTTTGTCATTGTGAAAGAACTGCCTTTCTCTGCTTCCTGATGCCATATGCTAAGCCACTCTCCTCTATCATACTCTTCCGACATGATGATCTGCCACTCTTTAGATCCAGAGCAATGGAACTGGTCATCTCTGGACTCAGACCTTTGTAATTGTGAACACCAACATAAACTTTTTCTTCTTTCTTTATCTCTGGAATACAGCCTTCATAGAAGAACTTTTCAAATGAGTGAATGAATGAATGAACGAACTGAATCTTCTAGCATTTTCAAAAATGTTTGTTTTTTTTTTTCTTTTTTCTTTTGACGATACTAAGGATTGAACCCAGGGCCTCACTCATGCTAGGCAAGGCTCTACCACCGGCTGTATCTCTAGCCTTTCATATGTGGTTTCTTTTATGATTTTATCTCATATGATCAAATAAGTCAAAATGAGCTGGTTTAATGTTAACTTTTGGGGGGACATTTAGAGTGGACAGAAATGTTCTAGCTTTAGTTATAGAAAATCTATTTAAAGTAAAGAATATATTTGGATAGATTTGATAAAAAAAATAAAATTATAAAAAATGAACAAAATTAGCCCGTTAAGTATCTCTTGGCATAGTTTTTATCAGTTTCTAGTAATGATAAATAATATTTATATGAACACTAACAGTGGACAGTGAGTGTCATTTCTCTACTCTTATCCCTCTACATGAAGTAATTTCCAAGTGTCACATGGTAATAATGTTGGAAACAGCCACTAATGAAGTATGAAATGTTAATATAGAAATTTTGCACTATTTTATTCACATAAAAACTAGCTTTCATAATTTTGAAATGCTTTGGTAGGTAATGTCTCATTCTAGGTATGCTTTTCTGCACGTAACTGTCTGTCATCATGACTGAAACAAACAGTAAACAAAGGGTAAAGTAAAATCCTAGATTTCCAAGCTCATTATGACAGAAAATATCCTGCTGAGTCTAGACCTTGCTTCTAAAAAAAAAAGAATACACTGCATGTTAAAAATTAAGTTGTCCTTTAGGGTGTGTGAGTATGTGTGTGTGTGTGTGTGTGTGTGTGTGTGTGTGTGTGTGTAATGTATTAGAGCCAAAAGGCAGATTATCTGGTCTCAATTTTCAGTTCATGTTTCAAGGAAACAATATCGAAACAGATTAAATGAATGTCTGAGAACTTGGACTAATTAGTAAAGTAATCAACATCAGAAATTTTATCTGCCTACTCATAGCTCAGAATCTCTTCTTTATTCTAAAACTTTAGATTTAAAAAAATTAATAAAATGAAGTTCTCTTTACTATATGCATCCAGTTTAAAGTGTTATTTTTCCTTCCCTACACATAATATTTGTAGTTATCTCATTATTATAATCTCTCTCGTGTCATTTAAAATTTATTATGAATTTAATAAAATATAATAAGCAGTACTGAACTTTCAGAGGAACACTGATTAGTAAAATTCTGTATAGATAAAAAGCCTTATTCCCTTGTAAAATACAAGGAATAGAGCCGCATATATATTAAGGAATTCTGTGTTGAAATTCTCAAGTGAGAAGTGATTTCAACAATATAAGTCCTTAATTAATAATTCTAAAAAATGAGGATGAATGTGTCAATGGTTTTTAGATGTTATTAGAAATGAAAATGTTTAGAACAAAGGCACTAACCAATCTGAGTGGGTGTCTAATATTCATATTGGTGTGAAGGGGTTAAATATGGTAACCTAATACAGCATGTGAAATACACAAAGTACAGAGCTCAGAAGTAGGAAGTCAACTTGAACCTCTAACACTGAACCTTAAGCATTTGTTTCTGAATCAAAGTGGAGATGAGGGAATTGAAAGAAGTATATGACAGGCATTAAATCAGTAAATTCAGAGATGAGGGAGTTGAAAAGGAGTTATAGGGTGCCCAGAGGACTTTGTGCTTACAGGAGGCAAAGAGAGACAGAAGACCAAACCCATGACACAATATGAGACCAGTTTATGAATGTGTCCATTCCGTGGCAGATTGAAGACATAGGAGAGATTCCTAAGATCAGAAATGTAGTTCTTTTTCATCACACATATTTCATATTCAAAATAGTTAAAACTAAAAATGAGAGAACTCACAAATGACATGGTACAATAGTATTTGTAGCTTATGCACAACACATTTTTTTAAATTAAAATGAAATTATGCCTCCTGCTTCAGATTTCTTGTTAAGGATTCTTTTGGCGATTCTGGGTCTCTAATTTTTCCAAATAATTTTTATAATTGCTTTTTTGAGCTCTATGAAGAATGTCATTACACAATGGAATATTACTCAATATTAAAAGAGAATAAAAGTATGATATTTGCAGGTAAGTGGATGGAGTTGGAGAATATTATGTTAAGCAAAGTAAACCAATCAGAAAACTAAAGTCCAGATGTTATTTCTGATTAGTGGATGCTGATCTATGGGAAGAATGGAGAAAACTGGATTGGGCAAAGGAGAGGATGGGGAGGGGTGATGAGGGTAGAAAAGATGATGGATTGAGAGGGACATCATTCCCCGTAGGTATATGTATTGCAGGAATGGTGTATCTCTACACTGTGTACAACCAGAGAATTAAAATGTTGTGCTCCATTTGTATACAATGACTTGAAATGCATTCTGCTGTCATGTACAACTAAATAAAACACATTAAAAAATAAAGAAACTAAAATGATATGGAGAAAAACAAGTGTTCAGCTTTAAATTAAAATAGCAATATTTTATTTAAAAGAGCAGAATGTTAAAATCTTAGTATTTGATTTACAGAGACAATCTGAGAGGTCCTTCTCTAAACACAGAAGTCTATGTTCTGGCACAATTTTCTGGGAACACAGATATCACATTTATCAATTTTACCCAGTTCCTTGGGCCATTAAAACCACTACAGTGTTAACATCCATTTGCCAAAACAAGGGGAGATTATTATGTTAAAAACTTCTCAACTATTTGAATTTAAACAGCTTTTATATAATTAAATTAAATATTTTGTACGAATGTGACAGATACACTACAAAATAATAGCCAAAAAAGATGTCATTACTTAAATGAATACATGAATTCAAAACACCAAATAGCTATTAACATTTGATGATACTTTATATTTTGTACATTATGAAGCAGAATATTTATTGCTTCCCTTATATAATTTTTTGAAAGCTTTCTAGGAAAGTACTTTATCCTGGGCGTTTCCATTTCAAGTGGCTGTATATAGAACTATTATCAAAAATTATTTCATTTATTCATTTATTTTTCATACTAGAAATTGAACCAGGGGCACTCCCCAGACTTTACTTGTTTTTTTATGTTTTTATTTTGAGACAGGTCCTCTATAAGTTGCTGTTCTGACTTTGAAATTGAAATACTCCTGACATACTTCCAGACCCACTGGGATTACAGGCATGTGCCACCACACATAGCTCATGAAAAATTTTAAAACATAAACATATATATATATATATATATATATATATATTAGTGGATGCTGATCTATGGGAATATATATATAATATATATATATATATATTATTATATTATTATATATATAATATATATATATTATATATATAATATATATATATAATATATATAATATATATATATTATATTATTATATATATAATATATATATATATTATTTATATATATATATATATAATTAAGGTTTTATTTTAGCTAACTTTTTTGGAGGGAGGTAAAACTACAGACATATTTAGCAAAATCTCTTATAGTAAACATGGTCTACATATGTATACAAGACACATCCATATTAAAAGTTGAACTGGTCCAACTACAACTAAAAAATAAATTTTAAAAAATCAAACTTTAATGTTTTTATAAAAAAATACAAACAGATCTATTTACTTTTTACTAGTAGTTTTTATGTTAATTGTACATTGACATTTCTCCTATTTTTTCTCACTTCTTTGTTTCTTAAACAGTATTATCCTGAAATAAATACTATGTGTTTCAAATGGAAGCTAATTGAAAATGAAAATAATAAATATACACTTTTTTAAAAAAACTGTTATATTCTTGTTATTTATTTATTTATATTTATTTATATATGACAGTGGAATGCATTACAATTCTTATTAAACATATACAGCACAATTTTTCATATCTCTGGTTGTATACAAAATATGTTCACACCAACTTGTGTCTTCATACATGTACTTTAGATGATAACACCTATCATGTTCCACCATCATTTCTAACTCCATGCCCCCACCCTTCCCTCCAACCACTCTACCCTATCTAGAGTTTGTCTATTCCTCGCATGCTTCCTCTCCCTACCCCAATATGAATCAGCCTCCTTATATCAAAGAAAACATTTGGCATTTGGTTATTTGGGATTGGCTAACGTCACTTAGTATTATCTTCTCTAATTCCATTCATTTACCTGCAAATGCCATGATTTTATTCTCTTTTATTGCTGAGTAATATTTGATTGTGTATATATGCCACATTTTTTTTATCCATTCATCTATTGAAGGGCATCTAAGTTGGTTCCACAGTTTAGCTATTTTGAATTTTGCTGCTATGAATACTGATGTGGCTGTGTCCTTGTAGTATGCTGATTTTAAGTCCTTTGAGTACAGACCAAGGAGAGGGATAGCTTGGTCAAATGGTGATTCCATTCCAAATTTTCTGAGAAGTCTCCATACTGCTTTCCATATTGGCTACAACAGTTTGCAGTCCCACCAGCAGTGTATGAGTGTACCTTTTTTCCCCACAACCTTGCCAAAATTTATTGTTTTTTTGTATGCATAATAGGTGCCATTCTGACTGGAGTGAGATAAAATCTTAGAGTGGTTTTGATTTGCATATATCTAATTGCTACTAATAATAAATATTTTTGCATATATTAGTTGATTAATTGTATATCATCTTCTGAGACGTATCTGTTAAGGTCTGTGGCCCATTTATTGATTGTTTTTTTTTTTAATTTTTTATTTATTTATTTATTTGGTGATTAACTTTTTGTGTTCTTTATAAATCCTAGAGATTAGTGCTCTATCTTATGTGTGAGGATTATGTGTGAGGAGTAAAAATTTTCCCAAGATGTAGACTCTCTATTCACTTCACAGATTTTTTCTTTTGCTGAGAAGAGCCTTTTTGGTTTGAGTCTATCACATTTATTAATTCTTAATTTTAATTATTGCGCAAAAGGAATCTTATTAAGGAAGTTTGGGCCTAATCCCCCATGATGGAGATTAGGGCTTACTTTTTCTTCTATTAGTGGCAGGGTCTCTGGTTTTATTCCCAAATCCGTGATACATTTTTTGTTGATTTTTTTTTTTTTTTTTTGCGTGGAGAGAGATAGAGGTTTAATTTCATTTTGTTGTGTATGAATTTCCAGTTTTCCCAGCACCATTTGTTGAAGTGGCTATCTTTTCTCCAATGCACGTTTTTGGCACCTTTGTCTAATATAAGATAATTATAATTTTGTGGCTTTGTCTCTGTGTCCTCTATTCTATACCATTGGTCTACCAGTCTGTTTTGGTACCAATACCATACTGTTTTTGATACTTATTGCTCTGTTGTATAATTTAAAGTCTGGTATAGTGATGCTACCTGCTTCACTCTTCTGCTAAGGATTGCTTTAGCTATTCTGGGTCTCTCATTTTTCCAGATGAATTTCATGACTGCTTTTTCTATTTCTATGAGGAATGTCATTGGGATTTTGATTGGAATTGCATGAAATCTGTATAGTGCTTTTGGAAATATGGTCATTTTGATAATATTGATTCTACTTATCCAAGAGCAATGTAAATCTTTCCATATTCTAAGGTCTTCTTTGACATCTTTTTTTAGGGTTCTGTAATTTTTATTATATAGATCTCTCACCTCTTTCGTTAAGTTGATTGCCAAGTATTTTATTTTATTTTTAGGCTATTGTAAATGGGGTAGATTTTTCTCATTTCCATTTCTGAGGATTTGTCACTAATATACAGAAATGCCTTTGATTTATAGGTGTTGATTTTATATACTGCTACTTTGCTGAATTCATTTACTAGTTCTAGAAGTTTTCTGGTGGACCTTTTAGTGTCTTCTAGGTATAGAATCATATCATCAGCAAATAGTGCCAATTTGAATTCTTTTTTTTTCCTATGTGTATACCTTTAATTTCTTTCATCTGTCTAATTGCTCTGGACAGTGTTTCAAGAACTATGTTAAATAGAAGTGATGAAAGAGAGTATCCCTATCTTATTCCAGTTTTTAGTGGGAATTCCTTCAATTTTTCTCCATTTAGAATGAAGTTGGCCTGGGTCTTAGCATAGATAGCCTTTATAATGTTGAGCTATGTTCCTCTTGTCCCTAGTTTTTCTAGTGTTTTGAATATAAAGGGGTGCTGTATTTTGTCAAATGCTTTTTCTGCATCTATTAAGAGAATCATATGATTCTGATCTTTGAGTCTATTAATGTGATGAATTACATTTATTGACTTCCTTATGTTGAACCAACCTTGCATCCCTGGAATGAACTCCAATTGATCATGATGTACTATCCTTCTGATATGCTTTTGTATTCAATTTGCCAGAATTTTATTGAGAAATTCTGAATCTGTGTTTATTAGAGATATTGGTCTGAAGTTTTCTTTCTTTGATTTGCCTTTGCCTGGTTTTGGAATCAGGGTGATATTGGCCACGTAGAATGAGTTTGGAAGTGCTGCCTCTTATTCTATTTCCTGAAATAAATCAAAAACATTGGTATTAGGTTTTGTAGAACTCAGCTGTGTATCCATTTGATCTTGGGCTTTGCTTGGTTGGTAGGCTTCTAATGGTGTCTTCTATTTCATCACTTGAAATTGATTAGCTTAAATTGTGTATATCATCCTGACTCAATTTCAGCAAATCATATGACTCTAGAAATTTGTCAGTGCCTTCGATGTTTTCTATTTTATTGGAGTACAAGTTTTCAAAATAATTTCTAGATATCTTCTGTATTTCTGTAATGTCTGTAGTGATATTTCCTTTTTCATCACTTATGTTAGTTATTTGAGTTTTCTCTCCTTCTCTTCATTAACATGGCTAAAGATCTGTCAGTTTTATTAATTTTTTCAAAGAACCAACTTTTTGTTTTGTTAATTTTTTCAATTGTTTCAATTTCATTGATTTCAACTCTGCTTTTAATTATTTCCTGTCTTCTACTGCTTTTGGTGTAAATTTGTTATTTTTTTAATAGGGCTTTGAGATGTAATGTTAGGTCATTTATTTGTTGAATTTTTCTTCTTTTAAGAAATAAACTTCAGAGTTGGTCTCCTGGTAGGGGGGGTGAGGCACAGATACCCGAGTCTCTCTCGATTTGTCGTCGAGCCAGAGGGGAGGAGCCGGGCCGCCGCCAGCGCCCGGAGCAGGCCCAGCGGCTCACCGGCGTGGTGACAGCATGACCCCAATTGGAGAGGGGGCGGAGCGGAGCCGCCACCCGCGCCCGCAAGGTGGGTAGACCCGCGACCCAGTGGTACACAGGCGTGGTAGGAGGGGCAGGGCAGAGCCGCCACCCGTGCTTGCAAGGTAAGCAGACCTGTGACAGACTGGCGGGTCAGGCCCAGCGGCCTGCCAGCGTGGTACACACGTCACCCCAACTGGAGTAGGGGCAGAGCAGATCCTTCGCCCACGCCCGGAGCAGGCCCTGCTGGTGTGGTGGTCAAGAGACCCCAATTGGAGTGGGGACGGAGCGGAACTGCCACCCGTGCCCGCAGGGTGAGCAAACCTGTGACCAACCTGCAGATCAGGCCCAAGAGCCTGCCGGCGTGGTACACACATCACCCTAATTGGAGTAGGGGCGGAGCAGAGTCGCCACCGGTGCCAGGAACAGGCCCAGCGACCTGCCGGCGGGGTAGTCATGACAACCCAATTGGAGTAGGGGCAGAGCAGAGCCACCACCCGTGCCCGAAAGGTGGGCAGATCTGCTACCGACCAGCAGGACAGGCCCAGTGGCCTGCTGGTACGACAGACACGTCACCCCATTTGGAGTAGGGGCAGAGTACAGCCGCTGCCCGCGCCTGCAGGGTAGGCAAACCTGCAACCGACCGGCGGATCAGGCCCGGTGGCCTGCCGGCGTGGTACACTCGTCACCCCAATTGGAGTAGGGGCAGAACAGAGCCGCCGCCAGCTCCCAGAACAGGCCCAGTAACCTGCCAGCATGGTAGTCACGACACCCCAATTGGAATAAGGAGAGAGCAGAGCCGCCGCCCGTGCCTGCAGGAAAGAAACGCAAGCAGTATGAAAAGACAAGGAAAGAAAGGACCACAAGCAATGCAGGTCAACGCAACTTTAGAAGAGGTAACAGCTGCAGCAGATGGAATGTCAGATAAAGAATTCAGGATATACATGCTTCAGATGATCTGGAGTATCAAGGAAGACATTAGACAGCAAAATCAGACAATGAAAGATCACTTCAACAATGAATTACGCAAACAAATCCAGGAAGCAAAGGATCAACTATACAGGGAGATAGAGGTTATAAAAAACAAACAGAAATCCTAGAAATGCAGGAAGCAATAAACCAAATTAAAAACTCAATGGAGAATACTACCAGCAGAGTAGAACACTTAGAAGATAGAACATCAGACAATGAAGACAAAGTATTTCAACTGGAAAAGAACATAGACAGCTCAGCAAGACTGTTAAGAAACCATGAGCAGAACATCCAAGAAATATGGGATAACATTAAGAGACCAAACGTAAGAGTCATTGGGATACAGGAAGGTACAGAGCTCCAAACCAAAGGAATGAGCAGTCTATTCAATGAAATAATACGAGAAAACTTCCCAGACTTGAAGAATGAGACAGAATCCCAAATCCTAGAAGCCTACAGGACGCCGAATGTGCAAAATCATAAGAGATCCACACCTAGACACATTATAATGAAGATGCCCAACATACAGAATAAGGAGAGAATTTTAAAAGCTACAAGAGAAAGGAAGCAGATTACATTTAGGGGTAAGCCAATCAGGATAACAGCTGATTTTTCAACACAGACTCTGAAAGCTAGAAGATCCTGGAATAACATATTTCAAACACTGAAAGAAAATGGGTTCCAACCAAGAATTGTGTATCCAGCGAAATTAAGCTTCAGGATGGAAGATGAAATTAAAACCTTCCACGATAAACAAAAGTTTAAAGAATTCGCAGCTAGAAAACCATCTCTTCAAAACATCCTCGGCAAAACATTACAGGAAGAGGAAATGGAAAATAACAATGTAAACCAACAGTGGGAGGTAGGACAGTAAAGGGGGGAAAAATAATCAAAGAGGAAAACAGACCATGTTTAGTAACAGAAATAAACAAATATGGCTGGAAGAACAACCCATATCTCAATAATAACCCTAAATGTTAATGGCTTAAACTCACCAATTAAGAGACACAGGATAGTAGAATGGATCACAAAACAAGACCCAACAATATGCTGCCTACAGGAGATGCATTTGATAGGAAAAGACATACATAGGCTGAAGGTGAAAGGTTGGGAAAAATCATATCACTCATATGGACTTCGGAAACAAGCAGGAGTGTCCATACTCATATCAAATAAAATAGATTTCAAGCCAAAGTTAATCAAAAGGGATAAAGAGGGACACTACATACTGCTCAAGGGAACCATACACCAACAAGACATAACAATCATAAATATTTATGCCCCAAACAATGGTGCAGCTATGTTCGACAAACAAACTCTTCTCAAGTTCAAGAGTCTAATAGACCACCATACAATAATCATGGGAGACTTCACACCTCTCTCGCCACTGGACAGATCTTCCAAACAAAAGTTGAATAAGGAAACTATAGAACTCAATAACACAATTAATAACCTAGACTTAATTGACATATATAGAATATACCACCCAACATCAAGCAGTTACACTTTTTTCTCAGCAGCACATGGATCCTTCTCAAAAATAGATCATATATTATGTCACAGGGAAACTCTTAGACAATATAAAGGAGTAGAGATAATACCATGCATCTTATCTGATAATAATGGAATGAAACTGAAAATCAAAGATAAAAGAAGGAAGGAAAAAGCATACTTCACTTGAAGAATGAACAATAGGTTACTGAATGATCAATGGGTTATAGAAGACATCAAGGAGGAAATTAAAAAATTCTTAGAGATCAATGAAAACACAGACACAACATATCGGAATCTATGGGACACATTGAAAGCAGTTCTAAGAGGAAAATTCATTGCTTGGAGTTCATTCCTTAAAAAAAGAAAAAACCAACAAATAAATGATCTCATACTTCATCTCAAAATCCTTGAAAAAGAAGAGCAAAACAACAGCAAAAGAAGTAGAAGGCAAGAAATAATTAAAATCAGAGCTGAAATTAATGAAATCGAAACAAAAGAAACAATTGAAAAAATTGACAAAACTAAAAGTTGGTTCTTTGAAAAAATAAACAAAATCGACAGACCCTTAACCATGCTAGCGAAGAGAAGAAGAGAGAAAACTCAAATTACTAGCATACGGGATGAAAAAGACAATATCACAACAGACACTTCAGAAATACAGAAGATAATCAAAAACTATTTTGAATCCTTATACTCCAATAAATTAGAAGATAGTGAAGGCATAGATAAATTTCTTAAGTCATATGATCTGCCCAGATTGAGTCAGGAGGATATAGACAACCTAAACAGACCAATATCAATTGAGGAAATAGAAGAAACCATAAAATGACTACCAACTAAGAAAAGCCCAGGACCGGATGGGTATACAGCAGAGTTTTACAAAACCTTTAAAGAAGAACTAATACCAATACTTTTCAAGCTACTTCAGGAAATAGAAATAGAGGGAGAACTTCCAAATTCATTCTATGAGGCCAACATCACCCTGATACCTAAACCAGACAAAAACACTTCAAAGAAAGAAAACTACAGACCAATATCTCTAATGAACCTAGATGCAAAAATCCTCAATAAAATTCTGGCGAATCGGATACAAAAACATATCAAAAAAATTGTGCACCATGATCAAGCAGGATTCATCCCTGGGATGCAAGGCTGGTTCAATATATGGAAATCAATAAATGTTATTCACCACATCAACAGACTTAAAAATAAGAACCATATGATCATCTCGATAGATGCGGAAAAAGCATTCGACAAAGTACAGCATCCCTTTATGTTCAAAACTCTAGAAAAACTAGGGATAACAGGAACATACCTCAATATTGTGAAAGCAATCTATTCTAAGCCTCAGGCTAGCATCATTCTGAATGGAGAAAAACTGAAGGCATTCCCTCTAAAATCTGGAACAAGACAGGGATTCCCTCTCTCTCCCCTTCTGTTCAACATAGTTCTCGAAACACTGGCCAGAGCAATTAGACAGACGAAAGAAATTAAAGGCATAAAAATAGGAAAAGAAGAACTTAAATTATCACTATTTGCAGATGATATGATTCTATACCTAGCAGACCCAAAAGGCTCTACAAAGAAACTATTAGAGCTAATAAATGAATTCAGCAAAGTGGCAGGATATAAAATCAACATGCATAAATCAAAGGCATTCCTGTATATCAGCGACAAATCCTCTGAAATGGAAATGAGGACAACCACTCCATTCAAAATATCTTCAAAAAAAATAAAATACTTGGGAATCAACCTAACAAAAGAGGTGAAAGACTTATACAATGAAAACTACAGAACCCTAAAGAGAGAAATAGAAGAAGATCTTAGAAGATGGAAAAATATACCCTGTTCATGGATAGGCAGAACTAACATCATCAAAATGGCGATATTACCAAAAGTTCTCTATAGGTTTAATGCAATGCCAATCAAAATCCCAATGGCATTTCTTGTAGAAATAGAGAAAGCAATCATGAAATTCATATGGAAAAATAAAAGACCCAGAATAGCAAAAACAATGCTAAGCAGGAAGTGTGAATCAGGCGGTATAGCGATACCAGACTTCAAACTATACTACAGAGCAATAGTAACAAAAACAGCATGGTACTGGTACCAAAACAGGCGGGTGGACCAATGGTACAGAATAGAGGACACAGAAACCAATCCACAAAACTACAACTATCTTATATTTGATAAAGGGGCTAAAAGCATGCAATGGAGGAAGGATAGCATCTTCAACAAATGGTGCTGGGAAAACTGGAAATCCATATGCAACAAAATGAAACTGAATCCCTTTCTCTCGCCATGCACAAAAGTGAATTCAAAATGGATCAAGGAGCTTGATATCAAATCAGAGACACGCCGTCTGATAGAAGAAAATTTGGCTATGATCTACATTCGGTGGGGTCGGGCTCCAAATTCCTCAATAGGACACCCATAGCACAAAAGATAATAACTAGAATCAACAAATGGGACTTACTCAAACTAAAAAGTTTTTTCTCAGCAAAAGAAACAATAAGAGAGGTAAATAGGGAGCCTACACCCTGGGAACAAATCTTTACTCCTTACACTTCAGATAGAGCCCTAATATCCAGAGTATACAAAGAACTCAAAAAATTAGACAATAAGAGAACAAAAAACCCAATCAACAAATGGGCCAAGGACCTGAACAGACACTTCTCAGAGGAGGACATACAATCAATCAACAAGTACATGAAAAAATGCTCACCATCTCTAGCTGTCAGAGAAATGCAAATCAAAACCACCCTAAGATACCATCTCACTCCAGTAAGATTGGCAGCCATTATGAAGTCAAACAACAACAAGTGCTGGCGAGGATGTGGGGAAAAGGGTACACTTGTACATTGCTGGTGCGACTGCAAATTGGTGCAGCCAATTTTGAAAGCAGTATGGAGATTTCTTGGAAAGCTGGGAATGGAGCCACCATTTGACCCAGCTATTCCCCTTCTTGGTCTATTCCCTAAAGACCTAAAAAGAGCATGCTGCAGGGACACTGCTACATCGATGTTCATAGCAGCACAATTCACAATAGCAAGACTGTGGAACCAACCTAGATGCCCTTCAATAGACGAATGGATAAAAAAATGTGGCATTTATACACAATGGAGTATTACTCTGCATTAAAAAATGACAAAATCATAGAATTTACAGGGAAATGGATGGCATTAGAGCAGATTATGCTAAGTGAAGCTAGCCAATCCCTAAAAAACAAATGCCAAATGTCTTCTTTGATATAAGGAGAGAAACTAAGATCAGAGTAGGGACGAAGAGCAGGAGAAGAAGATTAACATTTAACAGGGATGAGAGGTGGCAGGGAAAGGGAGAGAAAAGGGAAATTGCATGGAAATGGAAGGAGACCCTCAGGGTTATACAGTGGAGGGGGTAGAGAGAGAGGAGGGGAGGGGAGAGGTGGGGAAGGGGGATGGTGGAGGATGGGAAAGGCAGCGGAGCACAACAGACACTAGTATGGCAATATGTAAATCAATGGATGTGTAACTGATGTGATTCTGCAATCTGTGTATGGGGTGAAGGTGGGAGTTCATAACCCACTTGAATCAAAGTGAGGAATATGATATGTCAAGAAATTTGTAATGTTTTGAACAACCAACAATAAAAAAATTAAAAAAAAAAAGAAATAAACTTCATTACAATTAACTTTCCTTTTAGAACTGCTTTCATAGTGTCCCAGAGATTTTGATACGTTGTATATGTGTCCTCATTCACCTCTAAAAATTTTATAATCTCCTCCTTGATGTCTTCTGCAACCCATTGTTTATTCAGTAGCATATTCTTTAATCTCCAGGTGTTGAAGTAGCATTTATTTCTTATTTTATCATTGATTTCTAATTTCATTCGATTATGATCTAATAGAATGCAGGGTAGTATCTCTACATTTTTTAAGAGTTGCTTGGTGTCATATTATATGGTCTATTTTAGAGAAGGATTCATGTGCCACTAAGGAGAAAGTGTATTCACTCAATGAATGATAAAATATTCTATGTATGTCAGTTAAGTTTAAGTTATTGATTGTATTATTGAGTTCTATAGTTTCTTTTTCAGGTTTTTTTTGGATGATCTATCTAGTGATAAAAGAGGTGTGTTAAAGTCACTCAAAATTATTGTGTTGTGGTCTATTTGACTCTTGAACTTGAGAAGAGTTTGTTTGATGAACATAGATATTCCATTGTTTGGGGTATATATATTTATAATTGTTAAGTCTTGTTGGTGTGTATTTCCCTTGAGCATTATGTTGTGTCCTTCCTTATCCCTTTTGATTAACTTTAGCTTGAAGTCTACTTTATTTCATATGAGGATGAAAACCCATGCTTGGTTCCACAGTTATGTGGGTGGTATGATTTTTCCCAACCTTTCACCTACAGTCTGTCAATATCTTTTCCCTTTCACCTACAGTCTGTCAATATCTTTTCTTATGAGATGAGTCTCTTGGATGCAGCATATTTTTAGGGCTCTCTCTCTCTCTCTCTCTCTCTCTCTCTCTCTCTCTCTCTCTCTCTCGATCCAATCTGCTAGTATATGTATTTTGATTGGTGAGTTTAGGCCATTGACATTCAGCGTTATTATTGAGACATGATTTGTATTCCCAGACATTTTTGTTTATTTTTTGGTATTTAACCTGACTTGGTTTCTACTATGATTATTTTTCCATTTATTTTAATACTTCCCTCTGCTGATTTTCATCATTTTTTTATTTACTCTTCATGAAATATTTTGCTGAAGATGTTCTGTAGTGTAGGCTTTCTAGTTGTAAATTCTTTTAAACTTTTTTATTATGAAAGTTTTTTTTTATTTCATCATCAAATATAAAGCTTAATTTTGAAGGATACAAGATTCTTGTTTGGCATCCATTTTCTTTCATAGCTTGATATATGTAGTTGCATGATCTTTTGGCTTTGAGGGTCTGGTTTGAAAAATTTGCTGACATACAAATTGGCCTCCCCCTATATTTGATCTCATTCCTCTGTCTTATGGCTTTTATGATTCTATGCTTATAGGAATTTTCATTATAATGTGCTTTGGTGTATATATGTTATAATTTTTTACATTTGTACATTTGGTGTCCTGTAAGTCTCTTGTATTTGGTTTTCCATTTCATTCTTCATGCTTGTAAATTTTTCTGATAGTATCTCATTAAAGAGATTGTGCATTCCTTCGGTTTGAAACTCTGTGTTTTCCTCTATCCCAATAACTATTAGATTTAATCTTTTTATGCTGTCCCATGATTCTTGGATGGTCTGTTCATAGTTTCTTACTATCTTCACTGTGTGAACAACTTTATTTTTTAGATTGTGTACTTTGTCTTCATTATCTGATGTTCTTTCTTCCAAGTGATCTAGTCTGTATGTTATGCTTTCTATTGAGTTTTTTTATTTGACTTATGGTACCCTTTATTTCAAGAATTTTTGACTGTTTTTTTTTTTTTCAGTATCTCTCTCTCTCTCTCTTGAAGTAATCTTTTGCTACCTGTATTTTCTCTTATCTCTTTGTTGGAGTGATCAATTTTTGCATGTATTTGCTTATTTAGGTCATTCTTTAATTCACAGATCATTTTAATTATGAACCTTCTGAACTCCTTCTCTGACATTTCATCAACTTTGCTGTCCTTGGGTTCTGTTATTTTAGTATCCTGGTTTGTTTGGGGCACTTTCTTCCCTTGTTTCTTCATGTTTTCTAGGTGTCTTCCTTTCTTGCAATGTGGATCTGAGATATTACAGTTTCTTTCCTATGTTGTTGTATTACCTGTGTAGTCTTTACCTCACCTTGATTTTGGGCTTCCAGACCATGCTGTTGTCCATCAATGCATGCTTCTGCAACTAAAGGTGGTGGCGGCAATAGCCGAGGTAACTTGATATAATAGTAGAGGTGTCCCAAGGTAGATGCAATGTCTTACAGGGATGGGGCTGAAAGGGTGGACCTTACACTGTCTTTGGGTTGCCTGTTCTGAGATGCAGCTCCTTGTAGGTCCTGTCTGTTGTCAAAAAGGTAAGGACTACTGCGTGTGGAAGCCTATGGTGATGTCTACATTGTCCTAGGATAGAAGTAGGTTAGGCTTGGGCTCCTATGTGGGGTGGGGTGGCCAACTAGGACCTACCTACCCTGGACCTGGGTCTCATGTAGGTTGTTGTGGGCATATTTGGGCAGGACCTGAACTCCCGTGGTTGTCTGCTGGTTGGAACAGGCGGTCCTGTGCCAGATACTGAGCTCTGGTTTGTCTACCTTTCTTTTTTTATTGGTATAATGGGCTCATGATTTTGTAAGAGAATGGAATCCATTCATCAAAACTCTAATTTATTTTAGTTTATTGAATCATGGCAGCTTAGCCAGTGGCATAATCTTGTAGTCAATAGTTCACATATCTTTGAAAAACCTAGATATCCCATTAAATTGAAATGAAAAGTATTTCAGACATTTTTTTTCCTCATGGCATATTCCCCAAGTAGTCTATATTCTCTTTTATTTCAAAGACTTCCTTGAAGCTGTGTTTAGCCCATGTGATTAGTTCTTCATAATAGATTGCATGTAGAAGTGATACGGGTTTCTGTGAGTGGAATTTCTAGCAACCCACATATGGAGAGGTCTGCATTATGATAGAAGGACTCATCCTGGATTCCCAAATCACTAGATCATGGGAAGCTCAATCCAACTCTGCATAAGACAAAAAAGAAAGTGTTTTTTTTTTTTCATCTGAGACTCCAGGTTATATATTTATGTAACAACTGAATTATTACAATGAGATAAAATGTAAATACAGAGAAAAAGAGACACTACAAGAAACAAAACAATCAGATTAATGATTATTATAGACAGTGAATGTGTGGACTAGCCAAAAACAATTATGAATGTCTGAAAAGGACAAAATACAACAAATGGAAGAGAAAACTATTCAAAGATGCAATATGATCATTTCTCTGGGATGAAGGAAGAAGCAAATCTGCAAAATGAAAGCAAACCACAATCCATGAAAAATGAAACAGCAAGACTGAGACTGATCATTACTGACTGCTTAATATGTAAAATTTCTGAGACAGGCAAAGAATTCTTCAAGCATACAGGCAGAAAACGCAAAACTATTCCAGTGAAGATGGTATTGTAAATTTGCATTTTAAATATTCCTCCTCTCTGCAAAGATTACAATAGGAAAGTGTCATAGTTATCCTCAAGAAAAAGATAAAGATCCTTTGGAGCCTGCAATGGAATGTAATCAGAGAGCAATAAGCAAAGTCTAAAGGCAGGAGCCTGATGCTGTGGCTCAGGAAGCAGGTACAGAGCACTATGAGTGGAGACTCCCATGCTAGAAGTACCCCTGGTCTATCATGTCCTAAATCCAGAAACACTTATTAAATTGCATTTGGGATTAGGTTTTCTTGCCTCAAGTGATCACAGATTTCTCTGATCACTGCCCAAGTTTATGATTTTGGATGTCAGTGTATCTACTTTGGTGGGAATGTCATGAAAAGAGTACTTCAACTATGCTGCAATATCATTGCAAGAAAAGATAGATAAATTGTAAATATTAGATCTGTTTCTATTCTGGGGTAACAATGATATGACTGATTGTCACTGAATAATTAAACAGTAGAACTAGGTACCTCAGGGAAAGAAAATTAAGAAAAGACAAATCAATTGCTACATTAGGACATTGACTTTATGAAGATGACAAAAAAAAGGTGTAATGAATACATAAGTGAGACATATAATTTTAGGACAGCAAATGCAAAAATGAGATAACCTCAGTTGATTTTAAAGAATTGGATTTAAGAATGTCAAAATGTAAGGGAAAATACATAATAATCAAGATGCTATATTCAGGGATTTGCACTTGGTAGGCAAATGCTTCAATACTGAACTGAATCTCCAGCTTTTTCTAATTATTTTTTGGAGTGAGTGGGACAAGGTATCACCAGCTCATTAGCCCAGGCTGACCTATGACTTGTAATCAACCTACCTCAATCTCCTGAGTAGCTGGGATTATAGGTGTGCCACCCTTTCTTAGTACATCAGTAGGCTTGGATCATCACAACAAAATATCACAGAGTGGGTAACTTAAACAGAAGCTATTTTTATAATTCTGGAGGCTGAGAAATCCAAAATGGGGGTATAGTCAGAGTCATGATCTTGTGAGGCGTCTCTCTAGATTGTAGATGGCTATCTTCTTGCTGTGCTAGGTAAGAGACAAAGAGAGCTCTGGTGTCTCTTAAAAGGGCACTAATATTATTGAATGAGAGTCCCACTCCTGTAACCTAGTTTCACCTTACTCCCTGCCTTTGAGATACCATCTACAAATATAGTGAATTCAGTCATGTGGGAGGTTTAGGCTTCAGCATGTGTGGTAGGTGAGAAGATACTAGCATTTAGTCCACAATAGATGGATTTTTTTTTACATAGATTTTTTAATTTAAAGTTCCAAAAATAAGAGCAAGAAATCCTATCATCCTTGAAGTATGGATTACATTCATCATTTAATTTCACTCAATGGTGACTTTTACATAAATCTAGCATATTGTCAAAAACAAGAAATTGTCACTGGCACCATAAACTTACTAGACTATAACCAGAGGAATGGGAAGTTGTACTCCATATATGTATAATATGTCAAATACATTCCACGTCATGTATTTTTTAAAAAAGAAGAAATATTATTTAAAAAAAAACTAAACTACAGAACTTAGTCAAATTTTACCATGTTTTCACAAACTTGTTTTTGTGAGTGTGTGTGTTCTTCTGTATGACATTTTATCACATATACAAATTTTGCAATCACCACCATATTCAAGATACAAGTGTTTCCTAACCACAAAGGATCTTCTTTCATTTTCCTGTACCCTCTCTCTTGCCTTCATTCCCCTTTGTCTAGTGTACTGAATATCTATTCTTATCTTATCTTCTTTAGTGGTACCTCTTTCTGATCACACCCTACTCATTAAACTCTGGCAATTACTGATATGTTCTCTCTCATTTGGCTATTTTGAGAATGTTGGATCAAGTGAATCATGCATACTTGGTAATTTTATTTTGTTCCACTCAGCATAATGCCTTTGAGATCTATCCAAGCTATTGCATATGCAAGAGACTATTCTTTTTATTTATTTATTTTTATTTTTGCTCTACTAGGGACTGAACCCATGGGTACTCTTCTATGAAGCAAAATCCCTACCTTTTTTTTTTTTTTAATAGACAGGTTTTTGCTAAATTGTCCAGATTGGCCTCATATTTGAGATCCTCCTTCCTCAGTCTCCTGAGTTACTGGAATTACAAGTATGTGCCACTGTATCAGGCTCTGAGTTTGTTCTTTTTTTATGATAAGTAGTATTTAAAGGCAGGCTATAGTGCAATTTGTTTAAACATTCACCTGTTGAAGAACATTTGAGTTCTTTCCAGTTTGGGTCATTACAAATAAAACTTCTGTGAGCATTTGTATACAAGTTCTTGTGTCAATATAAATTTGCATTTCTCTAGAATGAATGCTCAAGATTATAAATGCTATATAGTAGTAAGTTTAATATTTTGTAAAACAGTCAGACTGATTTCTAGAAGGATTACATTGCTTTATATTCTGACCAGTATGTCTAAGTAGTACAATTTTTCCACATCTCACTAGCATTTGCCACCATCAGTAAATTTTATTTTAGAATTATAACAAATATGGCATTAGGTCATGGTTGAAATTTGATTTTCTTAATGGCTACTGATATTAAGCATATTTCCATATATAAAAACAATTAGTAAGCTTCTAATTGTATAGTTTGATTCCTGTTCATAGACACAGGGAACATTGCCACAGAAACGAACTTTATTTTTAGAACCACACACGCCAAACAAAACAGCTCCTCAGGAAAAACCCTCAGAGCCCAACTGCCACCACCGGCTTCCCACAAGCCTCTCAACCTCCCCCACTCCTCCTGCCCTTGAGGCCGATTGGCTGGGTCATGTGGGCAGAGCCAAAAAAGTCCCCCAATGAGCAGCTCCGTAGTCTGAAAGGGCGGGGAAACAGCCCAATGAGCATCACCACAGAGGAGCCAATCAGCTAGAAGTTGCTGGGGCCGCTGTGAGCCAATCATCAGCTGGCAGTCTGAAAGTTTGCTGGGGCCCCTTCGGCTGTGGCTCTCAACAGAACATAAGTTTGTTTGTCAGTGACATATTGTTTCTGGTTCAAGGAAATCAATATTCTGGAACTAACAATGAAGGTTGAATCAGTTAAGGAAAACATTTATGGAGGGTAATTTTCAAAAGTGGTGACTTCACATGTTAGCATTTGTTTCTTGTTTATATTAAATAAATGTTTCTGATTAATGTATAACTTTTCTTTAAGCTATATTTTAAGGAACTATATTGCTTTGATCTTATGATTTTGCCAATTTCTGTAAATAGCTTCCCAAGTTGCCATGCTTTTCTATAACAACTACCTGGAAAGGTGATAGAAGGGGAAAGAAAATGATTAGTGAGCCATAGAATTCTTATGGTCTAGGCCTTGTGTTGGTATACACACTTCTGTATGCATATCTGTGGTGAAAATTTAGCCACATAGATGGCCAACTACAAAGCAGCAAAAAGATGTTGTCTAGCTATGTTCCCATGAAGAAGGTATTTCATTTATACAAAGAAATCTTTACCACATTCTTCAATTATGCTGATCTTCTACTCATTCACACAGCAATCAGATATCTCTCAAACACAACATTTCATTATACTGAATTTCCAATATCTTAGGTGTTGCTCATTCATAGAAGTCATAAAATCCTGCCAAACTGATATGGAAAGGTTTATTGGGACAGTAAAGGGAACATCCTTTGAATAATCCATTGGTATCCTCTGGAAATCACTTCTGATTCTTAGATGCCACTTGGCAGTTTCTGTCTGACCAAGCATCTTATGTTCACAGTGAAGTTTAGTATTGCATAGATGTCCTTTGGGGACTAGTATTCCTTTCATATTCTGTTTTATGCTTGGGCAAATTTGGAACAAAGAAGGATGTTTTCAGCCTTAAAGAACAAACTGTTCATTTTTTCAGATTAATTGTTTTGATGGGAATAATATTCATTATAAATTTAACATGCCTCTAATTTATTTCATTCTATCTAATTTCACATGCCAATAACTATACACATTTTCCCAATATTTGCTGCATTCCATGAAATGTAAACTATCATCTGTTTTAAAATACTATTATTTTATGTACGACTAAGGAGAATATAGAGGGAACGCCTCACTTAACACTTTGTTATCAAAGGAGTTTTAATTCTATATTTCTTCAAAGAGCTATGTTTGGATTATTTAAATGTAAATTTACATAAAACATATCAGTACATAATAAAAAGTAGATATAAATGAAATAGCTTGGATAAATTATTCCTGATACTAATCCATATTGTGTCTAATATTCTGAACTCCAAATACAGTTTTCCTTTTCAGATTGTTTCACAAAAGATGAGCTCTGTGACATTGACAGTGTTGATGACATAGCTTTGTCCTTAAAGTGTTCAAATAGTGCCTCATGAAGATTCAAGCCATGAAACCTGTTCTCCAAGTTCGTACGTATAAATGTAGACATCATAAACCATACTGCCTCTGTCATAAAAATTGTGAGATGCATTCTGATTTCAGAATTAATGAAACATGAGTGAATCTTCATTTTAATTTAAGGAAAATTAAAATCCTCTCAACATTGTAATTATTTAATTCCTTATTTGTTTACCCTTTTCTCTGAACTTGAGAGGATTTCTTGTGGTTGGTTGAGACCAAAAAAATCAGGTGAATCCCTACTGAACCTAGTTTCTCTTTTACTTGTGATATACTCCTTTTTATAAGGAACCTACAAATTTAGCTGAGGATTAACACACTCCAGCTACCACTAAGGGTTTTTATGTTGATTTAGGTATAAAATTTCAAATGGGAGCTCTACATTGGTAAGCAAGTCTTCTCCATGTAATTATTCAGGGCCATTTGTATCTTTTAAAATATTTACCATACAACTTGCAAATTCACACTTTTAATACATAAACATTGTGAAATAGAAAAGAATATTAATAATTTGATAAAAAAATATGATTAGGGCTGTTATAGTTTAGATTTATCTCCAAAAGCTTATATGTGAGACAATGCAACAATTTTCAGAGGTAAAATGATAAAATTATTACAGCTGTAACCAAATGGATATCCACCCAATAATGTATTAATTGGGCTGTAACTTTATAAAGGTAGGGTGTGGTTGGAGAAAGTAGGTCACTGTAAATGTGCCTTTGTGGCTTATTTTTCCCTGATGAGTGGAGCTCTCTCTGCTCTTCTTGGATGCCATGTCCTCAGCTGCTTCTTTCTGCCTTAACTTGAGCCCAGAGCAATGATGTTGGCCAACCATAAACCGAATCTCTGGAATTGTGAGACAAAATAAACTTTTCCTCTTCAATGTTATTCTTGTCTGTCGTATTGGTCACAGTGATGAAAAAAATAGCTAGCAAATATGAGTGGATGCTTCATTTTATTCACTTGATCACTTGATTTTATTCACTTGATCAGAATCAATTCCTAAAATTAGCCACATTTTCAAAGAAGGATAGAAAATATCATCTAATTGTGTGTCCAGGGGGAAAATAGAAATACATTAGACACATAGTTCTCTCTTAGCTAAAATCAGCTGAAATTAGCATACCTAAAAGGAAGAAAATCTCAAAAGAATACTCTTTAGCTGCACAATGCTCTAGGCTTTGTTTATCCACAATGAAAAAAAAATCATAAAAAAGAATTTATAATTGCATATAATAGTATTTAGGAAACAATTTAGCTTTTAAGTCTAATATTTTTGTTAATTTTATAAGATCATTTTATGTTTATAAATTTGGCTATATTAAATGTATCATTTGACATCTTCAGACACAAATAATTAGGTAATGAATTCATAAATAGCTATATCTTCAGCTAGCATGTAGGATTTAACTTATTGTGACACTGAAACCTCAGTTTAACTTTCTTAACTACTTTTCACTAGAATCAAGTTTCCTTTAATCAAGCATTGTCTTCTAATATTTTTGAGCAGATTTTTGTTCTGGGTAGCCCAAATGCAACAATAAGAAACTTATAGAGCTCACCTCTTTAAAATGCTTCATTTTCCCCAAGAGGCCACCTCTGAAGCATCTAAGGACTCACAGACATGTGCTAAGCAGGGATTGAGGCTGTGCCTCCAGAACAGTTGGAGCCTCAACTTCATGCTGAGAGAAAATTCAATGTATAAAACCTGAAGAAATGCCACTTATTTTTATTTTGTGGGTGTTTGTATTCATGTATTTTAATGATGTTTTTATTACCTCCTTCCATACCTTTCAAACTACGACTAGTTTCATGTTTTGGGCAATATTATATTGAATACACAATATTCAATATAATGTAAACAACCCCAAAGACATATATATGGATACATATATTTCTTTTTATGCAAGTTTTATAGTGTGTAAGCATATAGATTAACACACATATACTTCATCTAAACAAAGTGATATTTGTCTCCTTGCCATATTAAGTATTATAGCCTGTGTTAGTCAATTTATTGTCACAAAGTACCTGAAAAAAAATTTTGAGAAGGAAAAGTTTGTTTGGGGCTTAAGGTTTCAGAGTTTCAGTCCATATTCAGCTAATTCCAATGTAAGGACCTAACATCATGGCAGAAGGGCATGGGAGAGGAGTGCTGATCACCTCATTAAGGCCAGGAAGCAAGAAAGTAAGGCAGAAGCCTTGTGAACAAGAAATAATCCCAAGGCATGCACCCAATGATCCTCTTCTTGCAATTTAGGTCCCCTTCTTAGAGTTACCACATAGCACACAGTTAGTCTTCAAATTATTAAGTCAGAAGTGGATTGATCAAGTTTCAGCCCTAATAATCTAATCATTGCATTGAAGCAGGCCAGAGATCCCTACCCAGAAGACTCTTATCATAATTAAGCAGAAACCTCCACTATATTTGTAATATATGAGTTCTTCCTCAGAAAGCTTTCTATTGGCACAAACTTTTGCATGCAGAATGGCATTGTTTGTAGCTTTCTCTTTGTGTATAAATGCCAGGTTTGTGGGAAACAAGCAACAACAAAAACAACAACAACAACAACAAAAAGTAAAACCCCTTTCTGTCTACAGGATGGAACAAAACATGTTTGTCTTGTGAATCTCCCAGCCCATTCTTCATTCCCCCAGGTATAAAGTTAAAAAAAAAATTTCTATACTCATTGTTCAGAGGAAGAATTCTTAAACAAGAGCCACCTCTGATCCCTACAGTCAATAAACCTGCTTCCTGAAAATTCTTCAGGTAGCTCCACTCTTCGTCCTACTTTAGCATGTCTGAGCATTCCTGCACTAACAGAAGAAATTTTGAGGTACACTTCAGGTGTAAATAATAACATTTCAACTCTGTTCCCACAAAACTCATGTCCCTTTCACAATTGCGTTTAGTCTATCTCCAAGAGTCCCCATAATTTTCACAGTTTCATTGCTCAAAAGTTAAAGCTCAAAGTCTCATCTGAGTCACCAAACAACTTGGTTATGAGCTCCTATAAAAACTAAAATGAAAACATATACGTTCAATATATAATAGAGTAAGTACTACCATTATGAAAGGGAGGCATAGTGGCATAAAAAGAGAAGATGGGACAAAGACAAGACCTAAACCACCAGAAAAATATTCCCTGTAGCTCTACCTCTGACATATGGTGCAGAAGTTTGTAAGATGTGATCTCCAAAGGGTTTGAGAAACCCTAATCCTTTTACCTGATTGGTTACAGAACATGTGGCCTCTTTAGTCCAGCTTGGTCTACAACCAGAAACTTTCTCTGGGAGACTTTCCATATTCCTGGGCTCTTTTAACCTTTGGGTTTCCTACTGCAGCTTCAGCTTCCATTTCACTGCTTTTCTTCACACATTGCCCACCCAAGGGCAATCAGCAGGACTTCCTTTGAAATATCCATAGAAACTTTCAAGATCATTAACTTGAGCATCCTGTATTTCTTCGGAACCAGCACCATGTGAATGATGCCAAGGTCTGTTCTTACCTCAAGCCTTAACAGGGGTTTCCTTGGACTACAGCTGAGATGGCCTCTGAATGCTTGGACTGCTGAGCGCAATGAAATGAATACTGTGGAAACAACTTTATGGGCACCACTGTGTGAGCAGGGCACATCCATGGACTCTTAAATGAGTTTTCACTTCTATAGTCTTGAGACTGCAGTGGATGTTTTTTTTAATGATTCCTGAGAGAATTCCAGACATCTTTCTTTTTGTCTCTGTACAAACTACTTAAATTATCTTCACTATTGGCAATGTCTTCAACAGCGATACCTTTCTTGGCCCCAATTTTACATGCACTTTTCTGGCGAAATTCTGTTTTAGTCAGATTTTTATTGCTCTGACCAAAATACTTGACAAAAACAATTTAGTAAAGAACAAGTTTATTTTGGGTTCATGGTTGCAGTCCATGGTTGGCTGACTCCATTACTTTGACCTGAGATGAGGTGAAGCATCATGGCAGGATGGCATGATAAGGAAAAGCAGCTTACCTCATGGCAGCCAGAAAGAAGAAAGATAAAAGGAGGAGCCAGGGAGACCAGACATAACCTCCAAGGACACACCCCCATGACCCTCTTCTTTCAACTACCTCCACCTGAGTACAGTTACCATCCAGTTAGTGCTTTCATATTATTAATCCATCAAATGGATTAATCTACTGCTTACATTATAGCTCTCATAATCTAATCATTTATCTTCCAGCATTCCTGCATCTTCAAAGAAGTTTTAGGAACACTTTATATCCAAGCTATAACATTGTCTATTCCTGTAAATTGCTTCTATGAATTATTGCTAATATATTATGAAGGGATTTATAATACAATATTATTACATTTAGTATTAAAGATATTTTTAAAAATATGCGTTGGTTGGTATGATTTTAGCTAGCCCCAAAACTTATTACGTACTTAAAACTTAGGATTAAAAGAGAAACTTGTATTTTCTGTGTAAACATTTAGATGCAGCCAGTGTGCCAATTGCTGTTGAAAAGAATCATTGCTTTATTAAGGGACAATCAATATTATTTTAGGATTATGGAATACAATACCTGCTATTATAAATTTATACCTCAATCATTTTATCTGTTGAAAGAAATATTTTTTATTTATGATTGTTGGAATTATAAAAACATTGAAACCGATTTCTTTCATTTTATACATATTAGCAATTGTTTTTCAAAAAAATGAGGATGTGGTTCAGATTGTAATATTAATTTGGCATCAATGTGTTCTTGGCAAGAATGAGATGAGTGGGTTATAGAACAAAGTGATATCAAAATACAGCCAAAAATAATTTACTGCAATGGAAACATATTTCACATACTGTCAGGGATATTTTCACTTTCCCACCTCTCCTCAGACACTTTTCCAGAAATTTCTTGTAGCTTCTTTAATAAGAACATAGGGACTTATATAATACATTTTATTTCAGGAATAGAAGTAACATATAAAGAGAAGTTATTTGGAGGTTAGTTTGTAGAAAGGAATCAAAATATTAATTTAATAATTATAATATTCAACAACAGGGTTTAACAAAATAAATACAAAATTTTATAATTCTCTCTAAAATTAATAATAAGAATTGAATTCCTATTATTCTTCCATATTGCTATTAAGAAATCGCAGGATTGGCCGGGGCTGTAGCTTAGTGGTAGAGCTCTTGTCTAGCATGGGTGAGGCACCAGGTTTGAGCCTTAGTATCACATACAAATAAACAAAATAAAGGCATGTTGTACATATATAACTAAAAAAAAAAAAAAAGAAAAGAAAAAAAAAAAAAAAGAAAGCCTAGGGTTAATGGAAATGGCTCCGGAGTGCAGACTTTTCCATCTCTGCAGGGAGGTAACAACAGCAGAGGCAAGTTGGCCCTGAATTTCAACCAACCAAACTATAATTAATGTCTTAGAAGTTCTTTAATGTTCTAAGTTATCTGATTTGGAAAAATGTGCATTTTAATAGGGTTGTCATGAAAATCAAACAAAACAAAACGTACAATTTGCATCTTTCAAATGACAGGTAATAAACTTTAACCACAGTCAACAAACAGAAACAAGAAAACATCATGTGGGTGCTCTAAGGAAAGACCTTTATGATTCACTTATGTGAAATGGACTGTGAACCATGTAGAATTCCACAAGCCCAGCAGTATAGATTCAATTACAGAGCTATCAAATCACATTGCTTCAGTTAAGAAACACTTAATGATGAACAAAAAGTAAAAAATAAATTAGAAAAATAATATATTAGAAATATGTTTGTATTGCTCTTATTTGAAGTGATGTAAGTTTGATTAATAATTTGAGAAATCTTCACAAGTATTAAAATATAAGATTGACACCCTGTCTTTGAGATTCCATAATTAAACACATAAGACTATATTAAATTAAAAAAGGCTAGTATTGTATTTGTAGTTTCACCTAAAACTATAATTTAGAACATTTTAGGAAATGAGATATGTATATCATTAATCATTATGATGTTTATGATTTTTCATAAATCTGATCACAACTATGATCATAGTTTAAACCTTATCAAAGACTGAGTACATTTATAATTCATTATAAAATACATGTACATAATTTTATTATATTACTTAATTTATACAATTATATGAGTTCACTCTTGCTATTGGCACTTTACACATATAGAAACAGAAATATCATCACTAAAATCTCATATTGCTATTTAGAGACAGAATTAGGATACCACACTCCATCTATGAGAAACTAGAGCTGGTTTTATGAGAGCATGACTTTACTTGAATTGTTCAAGTCAAATGGTGAAAGCTCAGATATCATTTTATTTTCATGTTTTTAAAAACAAACTTTGCATATGTATAGAAAATGTGTCACTATTACAGGCAAAACTTTAAAAAACAAGAACAGTGTAAAACATTTAAAAGCAAACAAGTAATGACATACCTTTTATAAGAGTTCTTCGGTCTGTGAAATTCACCTTGAGGAATAGGGTAATCAACGTGGCTGTGCAGAATTAACATTTCTTACTCACTCTTCAACCTTCTACCCACCTAAATTTTTTCTACATTACTCAAGCACAACTTCATTTTAAAACATCAGGTATCATCTTAGTACACAGTTTGTACAACTTAACACTTTCCTTCCGGAACTTCTACATTTCCACAATTTGAATTAATTTACATAGTCTCTTAATTTATTTGTTAAAGTTCATATATATATATATATATATATATATATATATATATATATATATATATATAATTCTAAAATATATTTTATATATAAATATATGTATGTAAATTCTTATATGTATATAATTCTAAAAGATAATTACTTTTTTCTCTCCCTCACATATGTTCAGAATTCATAAATATTTCAGGTGAGCAGAAGCTCTGCTCCATGAGTTTGTTCATAGTTCTAGATTTCTTCTGGATTTATTATTCCACAATATTTTATATGTTCTCATTATTCAGATTGCCAAATCTGGATCACTTCCCTATGTTTACATTCCCAACTGTGGGAAAGTTAAGACCTTAGCATCCTTAGAATACCATGTTGTATTTTTCCACCATTGAACAAAATGTAGTCATACACCACATTTTCCTGTAAAGCAAGCTAGACAATATAATGTCTAGAAAGGAGGCCCTGGGACTATTTTACACTCATAATATTATATTAGTCCTATTAAGAAGAGTTGATAGATAGTGAACAAATTTAGCAATTTCTGCTATTTTTTCTATTTCTTTTTAGAAATTTATCATTTGAATTACTTTGACATCTTTTTTTTCCTGTCATAACTCACTAAATAAAATATTGTTCCTTCTTTTAATCCTCAACACTTGCTCAATTCTATTGCAACCCCTTGTAATATACCTACTCAATGCTTTGTAAAAAAAAGGGCTAACGATTGAATCTCCAAGTATCTTTTACCAATTTGTTCCCTTAAGAATATTCCAAGCACACACACATGAATGGAATTTGCAAAGTGGAATTAAAGAAGTTGGAAACTGATTATTCTCTTTCTATTGATTCTTTCTTAGGTTGAATATACTTGTGAGACTTGTGAAAGAGATCTCATGTCAGTTTCTAACTTTGTGAGTAGTAAGAAACATGATGTGAAAACCTTTTTTATGGATAGGGGTGTCATATGGCTACAGCTCAGAGTTCATAGTTTTGAGAAACCCTGTGTGGCTCCTAGTGAAGGCAAATCACTGATAGACGCATATTTGTAGAATCACCCGATTTTTGAAAAATAGAATTGATATTATACAATGTCAGAATAAAGATACATCTCTGAAACCCAGAGGATTTTTTAGGAACTTCCTATTGCTAATGCTAATGGTGCAATGGGCAAGGGAAAAATGTAACAAATGATAACTGGAACCTCATGCAACCAAGACCTGAAAGGTCTTGAAACTTAATTTATATCATCAGTAAAAAGACACTGACAAGCTAAGGTGTTGGCGCAGGGTAAAATATAAATAAATAAATTATATGCATATAATATATTTAAATAAAATATATATTATATATATGACACAAAATGAATAATATTTATTTCCTAAAAGCAAATATAGCTTTTAAAATAATTAGGTAAATATATGAGACCTATAAAATTATTATAGAACTTAGCCATCTATTTTAGTCAGCTCTTTCACTGCTGTGACACAAACGTGACAAGAACAATTTTAGAGGAGGAAAGTTTATTTGCTGCTCACAGTTTTAGAGGTCTCAGTCCATAGATGGTGGCAGTTGTCAATTGCTCTGGGCCCCAAGTGAGGTAGCACATCATAGCACAAGGCTATGGTGGAGGAAAGCAGCTCAGGACATTGCCACCAGAAAGCAGAGAAAGACTTCTCTCACCAAGGAAAAAAAAATATATGCCCCAAAGTCAAGCCCTAGGGACAGACTTCCTTCAATCACATACTACCTTCCTGCAGTTATCACCTAGTTAATCTCTATCAGGCTATGAATGCACTGCTTAGATCAAAACTCTTATAACGCAATCGTTCCACCTCTAAACCTTCTTCAGAAATAGTAAATTCCAAATGATACAAACATATACACAAACAACTCTCCACTGTAATTTTATATGAGGTATGTTGATAATATATAATGTTTCATTCTTTAGCTGCATATACTAGACTGAGAAAGAGGGAAAATAAATACAAAATGGTTTCAATGAGCAATCATTCTCCTTTTTGGAAAATAAACACAATTACTTTACCTTACTTGGGAGATTATTGCTATTATTTTATTAAAGTTTGGAAGTTTAATTAGAAAAAAAAATTGCATTTGAGGGCTCTGAGGAACAGATGATTATGGAGGACAGTGGCACACAGGATGATTATGTTACCTAACTCCAATGTTCCTGTACAATGCTCAAGTGCAGCCTTCTTTAGAAGGATAAATTTATTTTTTCCAAGGTCACTCATAGTATTCTGCATGTAACATAACTACTGACAACCATATATTTATACCTCAGAATTGAAAGGTAAAAAATTAATTCCAGGATATGGAGTCCACTTCTGCTGTCTCTGATGGAGTTAATGATGCTAGTGTCATTTGTGTTTGTCAGTGTTAATTTTAAGGTAGTTCCCATTAAATTTTTTCTTCAAAACTATATTTCATATTCAGAAGTGGTGAGTGTTAGGTGCCAGTCTCTATTTCACTAATGTGAATACTAACAAAGCTCTAGAATTCCACAGTTGTGTTTGCAGTTGCCTATGTCCTCAGATTCTAAGTCATGGCAGATGCCGGAAATTTCATGGTGGAAAAGGTCTGGGATTTTTTATTTTATTTTATTTTATTTATTTATTTATTTTTCTGGAAATGACACAAGCTTAAATTAGAGCCTGAATTTTCTGCCCTTACAGCTGTCATGTGATCACTACATTTGATTTCTTTTAATCATTTCTGCTTTAACTATTTAAGTCTATTATACGATTTTTCATTTGTTTTTATTAGTTTTTATGGAGGTAATCTGCAGAATATTCTAGCCTTCTTTGTTGTTTTCCAAAAGAAATTTGTTTTGTGTATAAGACCAAGCACAAGATAATCACCACTTGGATATTACTAACTTTTAAGTGCTTCCTGATACTCAAGTATTATCAAAAATAGTGTACATGAACTTCAATTTTTTTTAAAAAAAATGCTGCTCTGTTCAAATTAAGTATTCTCACAAAAGAAGTATTTATAAATGTTGATAAATTTTAAAAAACAGGAACTAACAATATGCCGAATAATACATATGGAATTAAATCTTAGTTTTTAAAGGAATAAAAGTTCAGTGATGCAATCTCAATAGGAACTGTTCTGATAGACATTTTTTTTAATTCATTTTCAATAACTACTGTTATTTTTAGCCTTGACTGGTACACACTGAACATGAGCTTGGATACATTGTCAGAAAGGTGATTTTATCACATCTCCAGGGTAGTTTTCATGTTAATTTTTCATTTTGAAACTAAAGAATTAATTTATTTGAGTATGTTTTGATTGCTTTTTGACAAATGAGAACTTATTTTGAGTTCTTCTGGGATATTCTTCTGGATGTTTGCATATATACCAGAAGAATTAGCACTGTTTTCTCATTAATTGTCAACCAGCAATAACTTTTAAATATTGATTTAATGTCAATAGTTTCAGAATAAAGCTGTAGGACACATGATTATTATGTTTTAGAATATATAATTATTATAAAATAACATTATAATCATACATATTATTATAATGTTTTATCCATAAAATGGTAGTTATTCATAGTTATTCAAAGTTCTTCAGGGAAACTACCATAATTTTACAATCTGAAATCATTTTTATTACATGCCCTTCCCACATTCTCAATAATCAATTGAACTACCAGTATTTTTTGAATATGTGTCATTTGGTAGATTTAAATTAAATGTAAATATAAATACATAATGTTGTGTGTGAAAATTTGTGTGATGTTTAAATGAATATTGAGGTTTGAATAAAATGAAACTTAGAATAAAAATAAATAACAATACTTTAAAAATGTGAACTGCAGCAGAAAGAATGGAAGAATCAACAATAAAGCTATGACTAGAAACAATTAAAATAGAAAACAAAAGCTTAAAATCAATTCAAATCAAATAATGGTTTGCCTACCACTCTCTTTTTCCTACAACAAACTAAAAAATACAATATTTATTTTATAATATATAAACTCATTATTCTGGTTGTACATGATGTCAAATTACATCATTCATCTAATCATATGTGGCTGCATTACTATAATATGCTGATTTTAAGTCCTTTGGGTATAAACCAAATGAGTTAGATAACTGAGTCAAATGGTGGTTCCATTCCAGGTTTTCTGAGGAATCTCCAAACTGCTTTCCGGAACGGTTCCATCAATTTGCAGACTATCAGCAATATATGACTGTGCCCTTTTCCCCACATCCACACCAACATTTATGATTGCTTGTATTCTTGATAATTGTCATTTTGACTGGTGTGAGATGAAATCTTAGAGTAGTTTTAATTTGTATTTCTCTAATTTCTAGACATGTTGAAATTTTTTTTTCATGTATTTGTTGATTGCATTTCTTCTTCTGTGAAGTGTCTATTTAGATTCTTAGCCCATTTATTGATTGGATATTTTCGTTTTTTTGGTGTTAAGTTTTTTGAGTTCTTTATATATCCTGGAAATTGGTGCTCTGATGTGGATGTGGTAAAGATTTTCTCTCATTCTGTAGGCTCTGTCTTTATGTTATTGATTGTTTCCTTTGCTGTGAAGAAGCTTTTTAGTTTGACTCCATCCCATTTATTGATTCTTGATTTTACTTCTTGTGCTTTAGGGGTCTTGTTAAGGAAGTTATTTCCTAAGCAAACATGGTGAAGATTTAGGCCAACTATTTTTTTTTTCCTTTTCGGTGCGAGGTCTCTGTTCTAGTGTCTAAGTTTTTGATACACTTTGAGTTGACTTTTGTGCAGGATGAGAGCTTGGGGCTTAATTTCATTTTTGCCACATATGGATTTCCAGTTTTCCCTGAACCATTTATGGAAGAGAGTATCTTTTCTCCAATTTATGTTTTTGGCACATTTGTCTACTATGAGATAACTGTATTTATCTGAGTTTGTCTTTTTGTCTTCAGTTCTGTGCCATTGGTCTACATGTCTATTTTGATGCCAATATCATGCCGTTTTTGTCTCTGTAGTATAATATAACTATGTCTCTATAGTATAATTTAAGGTTTGGTATTGTGATGGCTCCTGTTTCACTTTTCTTGGTAAGGATTACTTTGGATATTCTAGGTCTCTTATTTTTCCAAATCAATTTCATGATGGCTATTTCTATTTCTGTGAAGAACGTCATTAGGATTTCAATAGGGATTGCATTAAATCTGTATAATGCTTTTGGTGTTAAGGCCATTTTGACAATGTTAATTCTGTCTTTCAAGAGCATGAGAGATCTTTCCATATTCTAAGGTCATCTTCTATTTCTTTCTTTAGTGTTCTGTAGTTCTCATTGTAGAGATCGTTCATCTCTTTTATTAGATTGATTCCCAAACATTTTTTTAAGCTATTGTGAATGTGACAGTTTTCCTAATTTCTCTTTCAGTGGATTAATCAGTGATGTATTTAAATACATTTGATTTCTGGGTGTTAATTTTATATCCTGCTACTTTCCTGAATTCATTTATTATTTCTAGAAGTTTTCTGGTGGAATGTTTTGGATCTTCTACATATAGAATAAGATCATCAGCAAATAATGGTATTTTGATTTATTTTCCTATTTCTTTCTTCTGTCTAATTGCCCTGGCTAGAATTTCAAGGACAATATTGAGTAAAAGTGGTGAAAGAGGTTAATATCTTTTGGATATACGTGAAGGTGAGTTTCACTGTGGTAATCAAAGTATGCACTCCTTAAAAATACGTATTAGATGATTTCTAATGGTTAACCTGTGTTATTAAACTTAGATAAACTTTACTAACTCTGCCTTTTGTTATAACATTCTCAGAAGACTTCTTTAATCAGACATAAAATGTCTCCAGGATTTTTCCAACCAAATCTAAACCATAGGATAACATTAAGGTAGTTTCCAGGTAGAATTATTTCTATAGGTATATGGGAAAAAGTAGCTGAAGGCTGAAACGTAAGTTTAAATATACTTATGAGTGATTTTAGTAATAATGGTATTAGTAATAGTGGTTATATAAAACACAGCTATTTGATACTTAGTTCCACATGGGAAATGTGGTCCATAATGAATTTTGTTCTTATACTGCATATACCAGGTCACTCAGGTCTAATGATGAAGAAATAAAATAACTTCTTCATTCCACCAAGGGGACAGTTATTCCTTTACTGCACCTGCTCTGTAATTCAGATTGTTCCCCTCCTGATTAGAAGTGGCTTTATAAACAGATGACATCTTTCTAGGGAGAAGCTTTGGTATATGAAATAAATTGCCAATTATTGCTTTCATTTGAGAATTGTGAATGAGATTCACTAAGTTTATAACCATTCTAATGCTGTTCTAAAGAAGGTGTTATAGTAGTTCCCTGATATATCTCAATAGGCATAACTCTTATGATTTGGTATTTTAGGTAATCTTTTTACTCATCTCTAATTACCAAAAAGTACAAAAAGCATTTATTATTTTATGAGATATAAAAGTAATATTTTACTAATATTTAAGGCAAACTAAACCTTATTACACAAACTATGAAAATTATCCAACTGTTTATTGTACAGGATTCTGAAGAAAGAAGGATGGTAAAGAAATCATAAAAAAACAAATCATTACTAAAACCAGAAATAATAGTTTTACTGAAAAAAATCAGACTCATAATGAGATAAATGATATTGCATTTCACCTTTGTGTAGCACTTAGTTCATGATTAAAAGTGAGTATGAAATATTTCTTAAGAACCATATGCATGGAATAAGCAACACTGACTTGCAGCAGTGAACTTAGTGTCCCTAAAAATATGCTTTAATGGTTTTTATTATATTTAATAGCTTTCTTGAAGTAAAACTGAAAAATAATATGTATGTATTTAAGAAGTACATTTTTATACACTTAAATATTGTGAAATGAATACTATGATCAAGATAATTTCCATATCCATAATTTTCATAGTTTTCATTTGTGTGTATATGTGTTAACACCATTTAATATCTACTATTTTAGCATATTCTACCTATATGATACAATATTACCAATTATAGTCAATCTAAAGTATGGAGATACTAACTGAGATACTAATACAGAAATGAGATATTAATACAACATTCTCAGTTTTAAAATAAATATTTCATAAAACAATTAATTTTAAAGCTTTAATGGAATAACGTAATACACTATAATCTGTAGGCATCTTTAGTTGTTCAATGATTAGACATTCCTGAAAATTAATGTTCTTTATATTTTGCTTAATTTATATTTAGAGAGTAGAAAGGATAGAAAGAGGAGAGAGAGAAAAAGCAAGATACAGGTGTCATAAATTAGCTTACACTTTAATCAAATTTTATTGCTTATAATATTACTTTATCCACCTATGCATTGTACATTCCCTTAGAAAGGCTCTGGGAAAATATGGTTTCCTCCATCAAGTTAGAGTTTCTCATGTTTTTCAGAAAACATTAAGATTATGGATCCTTTTCTCCTATGGCAACACCCAACTCACCCATCCTTTAATCAGCTTCTGGTTGCGTGGTAGATAGGAAGTGCTCTTCAGTGTTACCAACCTCTCTCCCTTCCCCCCCCTTCTGCCTTGGTGACCTGCTCTTCACTTTCCCCCTCTTCCAGAGGAAAGCATATGAGGAAGCAGGAACAGAAAGAATCCTAGCCAAAGTGAATATTTTCTAGGAAAGTTTCAATGAATGATAGTTAAATTACCAAAATGTAAACAAGACCAGTTAATAAAAATATATAGAGGGCAAGTTGAAGAGATAATATTCAATCCTCCAAGAAACAGGGAATTATTGCATGTGAAGTTGCGTGGTAGAAGGAAGCTGGAATGGAATTTGGTATTTCAGAGAGATTACATTAAAAGAAAGAGTGATAGATAAAAAGTAGCATCAATGATGAGAGAACCATGGCAATAAGATTTTATTATTGTTAATTAAAAATCATCCTGTAATATCGGTACAGTGCGGTTATAAAGTTAGCAGAGTAAACTTGAAGGGTTTAGAGCCCTGGACTGGCAAAGCAAAAGAAGGAAAAAATATGGATGCAGGAGACTTTTTAAGAGGGTGTATACTTTATAACGAACTATTTTCAGAAAGGAAAATGGAATGAGTCAAGGATGAAATGTAAGCCTTTTACCAGCATTCTTGGTAGAATTGCTGCATCATTAGTTAAAAAGAGAAATCCAAATATAGGCTGTTTAGGGCATTAGAAGATAAGTATAATTTCCAATGTTAGAAAATTAATGTCAAAAATAAAAAAAGGCTTAAAATGATATAATGATCCTACATAAGAATAGAATAAAAAACTACACTAAACAGTAACTAAAGAAAGATATAGTATAGACAAAATGGAATAATAGCATTCAAAAAGAAAATTTGTGTAAGCTGAAATAAAAGTAGGGTATTATTACAGAATATTAAAATAAGCAAATTTGAGATATGAAGGCATTAAAACCCCACACAATACATGAAGGGAGAAAATAATCACCTCTATATAAACATTTATTTCAAAAACAGTAATACCATTTTTTCATATATTATGTGGATTGTTATTGGGTAGATGATGCATAACTAGAAGTTATATGAACTATTTATGCTGTTCATTACCTCATTGTGTTGAAGCAGTGAGCTTTTATTTCCCTATTGGATATAAATGAAGAGATGCATCCATCCAAATATAGCAGAACAAGAATGTATGATATCCCTGGTGAACTAAGTTCTGTAATACATATTCAGCTTGAGAGCATTCATACTTTTTTCTGTGCTGCACAAATATGTGCATTTTTAGCTTACCAGACTTTCCCAAACCATAGCTACACAAAGCAACTTAAAACTGCAGTCTGCTAAACACTTTTATGAATTTTAATGAAATAGAGTTATTGTTGAATATGGGGGATTTTTCAGTTCCTAATAATTCATACTAGAAAATTAATATTCTTTAGATAACTGCAAAAAGCAATTATATATACAAAGGTGCAGTTTTGACGATATGCATTCTTTTTCAAAGAAAATTTCTAGAAAGAGTGCTACTTCAGAATGCACCTCTCTCCATTTTTTATTTTTTACATTAGAAACTATGCTGATATTGAAATAATGAGTTGCACAGTGTTATGGGTTACTGATAGTCTCTATATACCATTATCTTATGGTATCATAAGCTTACACTCATTATTTCCCCATTTTTCTGATTAATAAAGTAAATACAAACCAGAGCTTTACTTTTATGATAATATTGATAATGTTCATTTTATCAAGGACAAATATATGAGGAAATTATTTGGCATAGTCTAGGTTGAACAAACAATGTCAGGGTGTAAAGTGAAGAAAATATGCAAGATTTAAAAAAATAAAGAAAATATTGAGATGAAAAAGAAAAGTATAGCAAATTATATGTCTCTAGCCCCTGAACAGAAAGAACATGGATAGGGTTGGGTCATAATATGGCCTGCAGCTCAGGAACACCCGGCAGAGATTGGAGTCAGGTGAGCCTTTCTGTCTGCTAAAAATGTCTCTTGGGAAGGAACAGGAAGGATCAAAATAGCCTGTCTGTGCAGAGTTCTACTGAAAGCCAGTCCCTAGCCAGTGTTTGCGATAGGCAGGACTTAGAGAAAAAGCAAGGTATCATGGGAGACTGGGAAAGAACGCCTTCAGAGTTCAGGTCCCTGAGTCACACAGCAAAGAAGAGAAAGGACAAAAGTACTATTTCAATTTTTGTTACTATAACAAAATGCCTGAGGCAGGTTAACTTATTAAACTCACAGTGTTGGAAGTTTCAAGTCCAACATAGGACAGGCTCCACTGTTTCAGCCTCTTGTGTGGACATAACAATGATCGAAGACGTGATAATAGCAGAAATGCACTTGGGAGGAAGACATCACATCTCAAAACAAAAAGCCAGAGAGTGATGTGTAGGTCAGCCTTGCTCTTGTAAAAATTCAGGGTAACTTACTTAAATCCCATGAGAACTACCTTAATCTCTTCTAAGAACAGTGGTCCCACTCACCTAAGGACCTCCTGCCAGACTCTCTCTCTTACGAATCCACACCACTTGCCAAAATTGGAACACTAAGGACTCAGCCTCCAACACAAAAACCTTTGAAGTTTGCATGCAAACCATTTTGCAACTAGAGCAGCAAGAAATAAGCATGAAGGCAAATGGGTCTCACATTATGAGAAACTGGAGAAAAATTAACTCAACTGAACTTTGAAAACATGCTGTGTATAATATTAAATATTGTAAAAATATAAGTAGCTGAAATTTTGTCAAGCAACTCAAAGTCCTAATCTTAATTACAGAGTGGAAGCACATAAAAATAATGATAAACTTCAGATTTTTATTAATATAAAGCGATTTCAAATCAGGATAGCATATATTCATTAAGAATTGGGGGAACAGAGAGAAATGTGATTTATTAAAAATAACAAAATTCCAAAGTGGGATTGTAGCTCAGTGGTAGAGTGCTTGCCAAGCATGCCATGGGTTTAATCCCCAGCACTGGAAATACATAAATAAAAATAGAATCAAAAATAAAATAATTTTATTTGATTATATCTTACCTGAAACTTTCTAAGAAGAAACTTGAAATACAGGAAAGACTATTTTCCTAGACTAGATCCTTCATAACAAAATCTGGTAGCTTGTTTTGACATTTGCTAGTTCTGTGACTTTTGGCAAATCAGTTGCTTCTCTGAGTTTTAGTTTCTTTATAAGAATAGCTACTGCTTCATCAATCTCACAAAAGTGTTGAGAGTTCAAAAAAGAACCAGTACTCATTTTATAAATGACAATGTGTGTGTCCAATTTGAAACACAACTTTTAATATTTTAATCCTTATCAAACCAGAGGTATAAAATTTAAATTATTTAGATCTTCATTACAATTTTAAAAGACACATTCTTTCTGGTTATTCTGGTAAAACATTTTGTTTTCATGGGAAACTAAAAGTTTGATTCAGGTTGTAATTACTAAAACCAAACCAAAACAACAACAACAACAAAAAGAAAGAAAAAAAGGAAGAAAAAAGTTATTTATGAAACTGGGGAGATATGAATTTGTCTTTGAGGAGAAAGCATCTGATGTAGGTTTTTGAGACAGTATATATGTATGATTGTGTGTGTGTGTGTGTGTGTGTCTGCTTCTGTGTGAGAAAGAAATGTGGTTTAGCCTTGATCCAAGATATAAGACACTTTAAATTCATCCAGTGCTATTAAAGAAGTGTACTTTAAATCAGTTTGATTTTATCAGGGCAATTTATTTTGCCCTCATACAAATGTAAGAATGATTTACAACAAGAGTCTTTATCTCATAAAATAAGTAAATGAGTTTTCTGCTTCAAAAGTACTTAAATCATCCCAGTTACTCCACTTAATGCAACAATTTATGCTTTCAGCAATACAAGCATAATATCAAAATCTGTTATTTTTGGTATCTTTTTTACATGCTCATTGTTTATAACTCAGTTTAATCTAATTACTCTTTGTGGTATTTTCTAAACTCAGTTGTGTGTTTATCACAGAAGGTCTTATCTATATCACCATTACCATTAATCACTTGTGAATTACTTGGCTTCTTATGCATTTTTATAGCCTCCATTACAGTTGCTGTCTGGCCTTTCCTCAGAAGTAGCTAACCAAGTGTTCTCAATTTAGTGGAGCTTTTTCAGCAAAAGATTTCAAAATTATATCAGTCTTTCCTACTGAGAAATTAATCTTATATACTTTTTAGTATTATAATCATAAAACAGTTTTGTTGACTAAATACAAAATATTAAAATCAATAAAAATCACAAACATCCTATGGAAAGAAGTAGAATTTGAATGTATTTTTGCAACAATTGGGGATTTTTATATTGATCATAATTTCTTGTGGCTCTTGGGCACAGTGACACCAGCCCTGCCACATTTTCCTTTTTATTTTTAGCTTCTGAAAGTGATGTGTCTTAGAAAATATGAAGAGACCTCACATGTCAGAAAGCAAACACAGTTACATCAGTGAGCTCTGAGAAGTACTGACAGGTGTTAGGGAAAAAAAAAAAAAAAAAAAAAAAAACTAGTGGCTGTTCTCTTGAGTTTAAATAGAATATTTTGGGAAAATGACATGACAACAATATAACGGGTATTCTGAGGCACTTGTATGTGGTGAGCTGCTTCTGCCGTTTCTGCAGATTATGGTCGCCATTACAAGATGGCGCTGGCTCCGCTGTGGTCTGTGACAAACAACTCCTTATTTGGGAGAGTTGGCACATGATTTTTCACCACCCTATGAGAAAGCTCCATGTGGCAGCTTTGCATTGGGGCTTGAGATGCTTTATTAAGGCTGAGAGGGGCATCCGGGAGGGAGAAGAAGAAATATCAAAGGCCTGAATAAACTGCTGAAAGAAGATTCCTGAGTTGCGTCTTCCTTGCGGGCAAGGGGTCGCGACAAGTGGTGCCGAGACCCGGGAACCAGAACTTTCAGCAGTCAGGGGTGGTGCACCGGTTAGTCCCAGGTAAGTGGGATCCGCGACCAAAGCGGGGTTAGTCCCAAGTAAGTGGTATCCGCGACCAAAGCGGGGCAGCTCCTCTGTAAAGAAAGAGAGAGCATTACATTTTATTGCAGCTGCACTGTGTACTTTCGTTTCTACTTTCGCTTTTGTTTTCTGTGTTTCTTTTGTTGTGTCATTTCGCTTTTGTTTTTTGTGCTTCTTTTGTTGTTGTGTCATGGGTGCTGCATCTTCAAGTCCACTTCTCCTGGCCCTAGATGGCCTGTTATGTTCCAAGGGCCTAGAAGTGAAACATAGTACTTTACAGAGATTTTTACAGAAGATAGATGTCGCTGCACCGTGGTTTGCATTTTCGGGCAGCCTTACTGTACCTAGTTGGGATAAATTAGGCAAAGATCTTGACTTTGCTTCTGAGCAGGGCATATTAGAGGGTGGGGTGATACCCCTTTGGAAAATGGTCCGTAGTTGTCTTACAGATGGCAGATGTCAGGAAGCACTTACTAAAGGACAGGAAGTTCTAGAGCAATTACATGAGGAGAAATCAGAGACGGCAGGAAGTGAGGTGCCTCAGGAGGATGGGAGTGTGCGGAGCGTGAAACAGGGGAGGAGACGATTGTATCCAGATCTCAGTACGCTGCGCACACCCCCATGTGAAAGTGGGTCAGAGGAAGAGGAGGATGAGGAGGAAGAGCTCGGGAGGCTGTCTCGTCAGCTAGAGAGTTTAGCTATAGGAGAAGGGAACAGAAATAAACAGGGGCTCAAGAAAAGCGATCCCCCGGATCCACCGCCGTATGGTGGGGGTGTTTCGGGGAGAGCTTTCCATGCCCAAACATGGAGGGCTGTTAACGCTGAGATGGGTCTTGCTTATCCAGTTTTTCAGGATGACAATAGGGGAGGATTCCATGAACCCTTAGATTTTAAAATTGTGAAGACCCTGGCGGAGTCTGTGCGCACTTATGGGGTGGATGCCGCCTTCACACTAAATCAGGTGGAGAGTCTGTCTAGATACTGCATGACTCCCTCTGATTGGGCTAGCCTTGTTCGGGCTTGTGTTTCCCCGGGTAAATATTTGGACTGGAGAGCATTTGTGCTAGAGGGTGCAATAGAGCAAGCTGCCCAAAATCACGCTGCGGGGCGCCCTGCCTGGGATAAGGATATGCTTTTGGGGCAAGGCAGATTTGCTAATCAACAAACAGGATACCCCCTGAAGTATATGAACAGATAAATAACATTTGTATCCGTGCATGGAAATCACTCCCAAATAGAGGAGAAGTGTCTGGCAATTTGACAAAAATTATACAAGGCCCCACAGAACCTTTCTCAGACTTTGTTGCCAGGATGGTGGACGCCGCAGGAAAAATCTTTGGTGACCCTGATAGAGCAATGCCCTTGATTAAACAACTTGTTATTTAAAATAGAAGGGGGCCACAGCTGATATCTCCGCTTTGGCTCAATTACGAGGAGTCCAAAGTTGGCTGTTTAATGTTTCTGGTAGTACCCAAGACTCGGAGTGAGGTAGGAGGCTTAAAATTTTTGCAAATAATTCACAATTATCTAATGCTACATTACCCTCCGCAGCAGTCTGTCTCCAATCTCCGTTCCTGTTTCTTTTGGCTAATGTTACATTACAGGGGATGCTTGATTGTTCTAATGTTACTTGCTACTTGTCTGAGTGTTGGAATGGCTCCTGGACTATGGCAGTGATTATGAAAATTCCAACCTTTGTCCCGATCCCGGTTACTGCAGATCCAGAATCTTTTCCTATTGTTGAACTGATTAGAGCCCGTAGAGATTTTGGAATTACGGCAGCTATAGTGACAGCTGTGGCAGTGTCTGCTGCTGCAGCGGTTACGGCCGGAGTGGCCATGGCCAGTCAAGTACAAACTGCTGCCACCATTAATCAAGTTGTTCAACAAACTTCCACCATACTTGAATCCCAAAATACAATTAATCAACATATTTTGTCAGGGATTTTAGCTGCCAACCAAAGAATAGATTTACTCCAAGCTCAGGTAGAAGAATTGGCCGACTTGGTGCTTTTGGGTTGTGTTGACCAACGTGCACATTTATGCATAACCTCTGTCAGATTTAATGATTCCAGGAATGCCTCCCGCATCATTGGCGAATATTTGGCCGGAAATTGGTCCATGGCAGAGGAAGACATGATCCAGTCTCAACTAACCCAGATAGCTGTCTTGAACAGTACCCGTGTCGATCCCGTGACTTTGGGTCAATTCACCGATTGGATATCGTCTGCTTTTTCCTTCTTCAAAGAGTGGGTGGGGGTAGGCATTTTTGGTGCAATGTGTTGCTTCGGTATGTTCCTCTGTTTGTGGTTTCTCTGTCGCCTTAAGGCCCGCAGTGCTCACGATAAGGCTATGGTCATACAAGCTCTTGCAGCTTTAGAAAATGGCAACTCACTTCAAGTCTGGCTTGCGCATCTTAACCAGTAAACCTTTGACATGGTCGTTACACCCCAAGTTATTATAACATTGCACTGGGATCGACATGACTTTCTTTGTTATTCTCTTAGTGTTGGAAAGCCCTTGCACTCTGCCAGTCTTACTGCCATTGCACGCAGATGGGTTTCCACACTAGTGCTTTTCTATCGCCTTAAAGTCCGTGCCTTTCTTTCAGGGTGCTGTCAACTTGTTTGTCATTATAAACAGCCACAGTTCAGCCTCAGCTATCCCCCTTAGTCCACCATCGTCACGATACAGGATGCGAGGCAAGGCACTGCACTTGAGTGATCCTTGACGTGGACCTCAAGGAGAGCATGTCCTATTGCATGCGGGTTAGACGCGTCCACGCCCCGCCCCACGAAAAAAAGCGTGGGCTGATATGGCCTCAGATCTGGGGAAGGGCCCTCCTTAGGACTGAGTCATACTATGCAGCCACTTCTGCACAGTGGGATAGGACCTCTACTCTCGCCTGTATTGTTTTAAGAAAACAGAAAAGGGGGAACTGTGGTGAGCTGCTTCTGCCGTTTCTGCAGATTATGGTCGCCATTACAAGATGGCGCTGGCTCCGCTGTGGTCTGTGACAAACAACTCCTTATTTGGGAGAGTTGGCACATGATTTTTCACCACCCTATGAGAAAGCTCCACGTGGCAGCTTTGCATTGGGGCTTGAGATGCTTTATTAAGGCTGAGAGGGGCATCCGGGAGGGAGAAGAAGAAATATCAAAGGCCTGAATAAACTGCTGAAAGAAGATTCCTGAGTTGCGTCTTCCTTGCGGGCAAGGGGTCGCAACACTTGTAATTCACAATAATTCTATAAAGTTGTATCTTTTATAGCAATAAAGCTCAAAATGTTGCAAAGTTACAGATCTTAGTGTAACAGGTCAAGGTTTTAGAGAAAGCCTTGCTCATGTACCTTAATATAGTATGAAAATATAGAGAGGATGGTTCTGAAGCTAATGAGCTTTGTGTATAAGGCGGCCTTCCCCAGGCTCTCTGAAAACATCAGCAAACGTTCGTCAGCAGCTCTGTCCTGTCTTCCTGAGAATCATCAACTCTGTCTACATGCAGATGGTCATCAAGGAGATCAGAGCAGTCTTGTTCTAGGTTTCCTAAAAGCCAGCAGAGACCACATGAACAACACTTTCTTCCACTGCTTGTATAAAATTAAGTCCCTGTAATTATTCATTCTTCTTGAAGTAACTAGAGCACTGTTTGGTTAAATAAATAAAGCAAACGATGTCTTCTCTGAATTTGAGTAGATATTCTACAATTTAATGAGAACAGAGAATTTATTGAGATGTACTGAATTTATAATTAGGATATCGTTAATGAAAAATATGCATTGAGGCAGTTGGTGTCAAAGCGTTAAGATTACTTTAACATTTGAATCCTGAAAAGGATTTCTTATACAAGAGATAAGCAACAAGCATGAATATCCTGTAATGTAGTGAATATTTTCCATGTCATTTAAAAGTTTATAGTATGTCGATGAATATATGCCTATGAACACACATGTGCACACACATGCTGAATACATACACGCTGAATTTTATTAAATACTTAAAATCAACCAGTTGCAGTTTAAAATTCTTCACATTCTTTAATTTACTTAATTATAAAACAGGCCTATTTTTATATTATTTGCTCATTTTGCACCTGAACAAACTGAATGAAGTAGGTGTTTTTTCTAAATTAAGAGAACAACCAAAGGAATGGGGACAGAAATTAAGTTTATTTAAACTGTCTTCTAAAAGTCTATTCTTATTCACAATGCTTATTGCTTCTCATAATCACTTCATTGGTGAAGAGTTTGCTTGAAAATCTAAACATTTAGTAATAAAGTCCAGTTCTGGTACTTATATTATCACATTTTAGACAGATACTAAGAATTGAAAAGGTGTATTTGGATGGGCTGGGCATGGTGGCACACTCCTGTAATCATAGTGGCTCCTCAGTCTGAGACAGGAGGATTGCAAATTCAAAACCAGCCTCAGCAAAAGTGAGGCACTAAGCAACTCAGTGAGACCCTGTCTCTAAATAAAATACAAAATGGGGCTGGGGATATAGCTCAGTGGTTGTGTGCTCCTGAGTTCAATCCACGGTATGGCTTCCCACCCCCCGCCCCCCAGAAAAAGTATATTTGGAGAGTTCATATTTATCAGAACATAAAATAGAGTCAGAATGTATTTTATCCATTTATAAATAAAACTAGAAGAAAAAGACATTAAATCCATAAAATCCCTCATCAACAACAAAAGCAAAGACTAGAATTATAAAAGGAAAATTTTTGTGGGTGGGAAACTGAATTAAAATATTATCTTGATAAAGAGATGAATATCAAGTATATTATTCTTTTAAAGTGCGCATTTTAACTTTTTCTATTATATGTCTTGAAAAGAGGTTGATTGATAATAAAAGAGTACAGAATTTCAAAACAGATCAGCAGATTACTGAAAAACTTTTGCTGTTAGCATTCCTCTCCCCCATGGCATTATACAGTACATGAGGGAAGGAATAAAACAAGCAAGGAAAAGAACAGAGCAGGAACTGTTGGAAGCACATCTGGAAGAAGGCACTGTAACAGAAAAGACCCTTTGAAATGATCTACTGCTGCCTCTGATGGGGCCAGTGCTTGATGAACTGTTTTAGCTAGTGCTGGACAACTCTAATCAGAGTAGAATTGAAGGGGATGACAGGGCTACAAGCATCATCTATTGACTTCTTATGAGATTGCTTTGAAATATCAACTAGTGCTCTCCCCTTAACCTTCTGTTGATGCTTTGAATAATGTGATAATTCTAGACACCTGCTCCTTTCAAGGTAAGTCTATACCCCACCCTACATGTGTGGTGATATGTATGTAGAAATGTGTAGGTAGATTCAGCTGCAGTGTCATTTTTCATTATGTCATGATACATTGTTCAGTGCAATGTTTCCAGAAAACTTCAGTTCACACCACATATGGATCAAAGCAGTGTTTTGTTTTCTCATCATCTTAAAAGACAGGATGAGTGATGTTCCCATGAGGAGCCTCCCACGGGTTTCCCCGTGATCAGGTGTGCTTCATTCCAGTCTATTCCAGAGGTATGGTTGATAATAAGTATGTGAAAATGACATTATTATTTAGATAATATCACCTTTGCTGTAGGGCATGTGTGTATGTGTGTGTGTATGTGTGCGTGTGTGTGTAAAACTCCCTCATAAATATAAAGCTCTTTCATATATATATATATAAAACAGAGACACAGTACATCAGGCAATGGTCCCATTGAAGGCTACATGAAATGATTTCAAAAACTAATTTCTGTAACTCTGCCTTTTCTCCAGAACTAGCTTCAATGGTTCTTACTACCATTTTGTCCATGTTTGTTTTACTCCTTCCTTCATGTGCTCCTATAAATGTCATGGAAATCATCATATCACATTGTTGTAGAACACACACACACACACACACATCTCAGATATATATCTTAGCGAGAAGTAACCAATCCCAAATATTAGTAAAAATATTTGCTACATACTTTACAACTGAATGTGGCACAGCACTTTCCCAATCTCATAGTTAAGAATCTCTGAAATAAAACATTAGGAATTAGTAAAACCTGCATTTTGAGAGCTGAAATTCAATGTTGGTAAGAAAGTATGAATTTTAGTAATCACAAAGCACAAAATCTTAACAACATGCCATGCATATATGCTGGTGCGATGAAAGCTGTGATCCCCACCAAAAAAAAAAAAAAAAATGTAAAGACCTTTATTCATTTAAAAACTGAGATGAAATGAGCAGGGCATAATGTTTTATAATATTTAGAGTTTTGTCACATATTTTGGTAATCAAAATAAATTTTTTAACTACCTTTAGGATAATACAAAAATGATTTCACATTCAATTTTACCCCAGAGATCTGTAATATTCATATTATTATTTATATTGTACAGATAACTTGATATTCATATTATAACCATATATTATAAACATATATTTCTTATACATGCATTTACATATATATATATATATATATATACATATATATGTATATATATCTATATGTATATATACATATATATGTATATATATATATATAGATATATATATATAACAGATTCAAACAATGTATATATGCCTCAACATCTATCAACATCTATTTATAAATCCTCTTGTTTTAATAAAAGTAATCTTTAAATAGAAATATTTTAAATAGAAGATTATTTTTGATCATATTGTATTAAATGCTATTACTATTTAAGTTAAATTTTCATAATCTCAAAAAAATATATAATAAAGCAAAAGAGTTAAAGAGAGAAGAGCCAATAGTGGTGGTGCACACCTGTAATCCCAGCAGCTCTGGAGGTTGAAGCAGGAAAAACACCAATTCAAAGCCCGCCTAAGCAAAAGCTAGACACTAAGCAACTCAGACTGTGGCTAAATAAAATATAAAATAAGGCTGGGGATGTTACTCAGTGTTTAAGTGCCAGGAGTTCAATCCTTGGTAGAGAGAGAGAGAGAGAGAGAGAGAGAGAGAAGAACAAGAGAAACTTACTGCATCTATGCAGTTGGTACTATTTTTAGGGTGAATTTGTCAATTTTTAAGGATTTAATTTCAGAAGGATGGAGAAAATAACATCATTCTTCTAAGAATTTATTTAGTTTTAAAAAGCACTTGGAACAACAAAATTAGGACATATTTCTTGTTATTTAAACAATAAGCTAAGAAGTCAATTACTTAAAACATATAGTCAACAAATTAGAAGATTGGCAGATTGTAAACATAAAACTGTCCCCTTCTGGATAGAAAAACTGGATATAAAACTTTCCCCTTCTTTTACTTATTTTCCTCTATTTATGACTTCCAGCTTCTGTCGTCCATAGATGAGTAAGTTTTCCCACTGACTTTCAGCATGACCATGTGACTCACCTTATAAATATGTACAATTATTATGTGGTAATCAGAGAGAAAAATAATCAATAAATAGTGAATGCAGAACAAATAGAAACTTGAGAAACACTTTCAGATTAATGTTCACTCTCTGAAGGAATTTGTAACCTTGTTATGTTAATAACTGAATGTTACACTGTTGAACTATAGACAATTTCATGGACAGTGATCCCCACTTAACTTATTCCCAGCCAAGTTCTTCCTAAACTAACTAGCCACAGCAGCAAACAGCTTATACAAGAGTCAGAAGTACCACCCAAAAGGAGCCGAACACCAGTTACCAGTCCACAGAACCATGGACTGCATGAATGTTAATGCGGAAATGCAAAATTCTGGAATTGGTATTTAGCAAATCAATTGACAGAAAGGCTAAAGGTAAATATTAGTTCAAAGCAAATTATTTTTATGCTGCCAGTATAATGTGTAATGTGTGTATATATAATCAGCATGGTAACAGTATAGGTCAGGGGAAGATAGGTAGGTACCTTGGCTGTTGTACTATTAGTAACACTCATATAAACAGAAGAATGTTCATCAAATAAACAACAAAAGAAGAAGAAGAAGAAGAAGAAGAAGAGGAGGAGGAGGAGGAGGAGGAGGAGGAGGAGGGAGGAGGAGGAGGAGGAACAAGAAGAACAATAGTAGTAGTAGTAGTAGTAGTAGTAGTAGTAGTAGTTATGTAAAAGTTTCAAATACATGACAGAAGCAATGAATATTTCTATTTAGGTACTTGTTGCCAGCTGGCCAGACTGTTGAGATGAGTTGGATTAGAAGGAGTTGGCTGTATCAATAGCTAAGAAAACCACCAAGCACAAGAACATAATTCTCTAAGATGGAGGGCAGGACAGCTCATTTACCCCAAGGGTCAGCTCTAGCGCTGGAAAGAGCAAGAGAGCTAACACATCCAACCCCCCCCCCCCCCCCCCCGCCCATTTACTTGGGAGAAGACATTCCATAGAATATTCCACCCAAATAATGCAAGGGGAAGGGTTTGAAAAGTGGAGTCTTGCTTTGTGATGTCTTTTGATCAGCAGATTGATTGACATCTTGGCAAGTCACACCCATCTCAGGGTGGAATCACAGGCAGACTGAGAATAAAGGCACACATGTGTTGCACAGCCCGAAAAGAACATAACGCCAGACTATTCCCCTTATATCATGCAAATGTGCATAGCTCACACATACAGCCCATGAATGGCTTGAGACAAGTACTGCTATCAAATAAATTACAGAGCTTCCTGTTTTAGCCAGTTACTTTTTGTAACTGAGACCAAAAGAAGTGACAAGAACAAGTTAGCAGAGGAAAACGTTATTTTGGCTCACAGTTTCAAAGGTTCAGTCCACAGGTCAGCTATGGACTTCATACCTATGGACCCAGATGAGGCAAAACATCATGGTGGAAACAAGTAGCTGAGAAAAGCAACTCACAGCATGGCCATCAGGAAGAAGAGAAATGGAGAGCTCCTTTCACCAGGTACAAAGTAGAAATTCCAGAAGCACATGCCCAGTGACCTACTTTGTCTACCTCTACCCTTCCTGCCTACAGTTACTGTCCAGTTAACGCACATCAGTGAAATAATCCACTAATTTTATTGAGGGTCTCATAATCTAATCATTTCACCTCTGAACATTCTTTGCATTATTTCACACATAAACTTCTGGGGGAAACCTCATATCTAAACCATAATACATACCTTCTTTAAAGTAAGCATTGGCAATCTATCAATTATAAAGCAATTTCTTGTCTTGGGATCATATTGTCATTCTGCAAACACAAGGAAATTTGTTGAGTTCTAAGTAATTGACACTAATTAAGTGTACTAGTGGGTAAAGTTGAACTGTGTAATTGAACCACTTAACATTTAATTATAACCTAATGCACCATATAACTTCAATTTAATTTTATAAGATATAAGATCATTTAATATTTAGAGCTAAAATATTATTTATATTTGTAGGTTTATATTTTATAAACTAATTTTTAAAAGGGCTGAAGTTCAGAATTAATGTGTACAATATTAAACACAAAATTTTATTATATTTTTGTGACAGAACTTGAAAATATTAGACTGTCATGAGGGCGGGATGTTTCAAATGGTGCAATAGAGAGCACAGAGAACTTTCTCCCCAGCCACTTAACAGAAAATCCTATAAAAATATAAAATTATCGTGTGTCAAATAAAAACAAAATAAAAATTAAATTAAATGTCCAAAAGACATATAGCAAAAGGCAAAATATTCAATCAATAAAATATGCTGTGGGGCTGGCGTTGTGGCTCAATGGTAGAGTACTTGCCTAATGCATGTGAGGCACTGGGTTTGATTCTCAGTACCACATATAAATAAATGAAAAAAATAAAGGTTCATCAATATCTAAAAAATATATTAAAAGAAAATATGTTGTATCCCCATAAAAACAGCAGCCAGTCTGAGATGTTTGAGTCATAATCACCACATTACTGTACCATCCCCCTTCTGCCTCCATGTTTCAGAAAATCTACCCTAGGCATGGTAAATTTAGCAAAAACACAAAGATTTTCAGTATGGACCATAGTGGAGGTGAGAGTGCCCAATTTTCTCTTTTCTCAAAATCAACCCCACACTGCAGAAGCTCTATCTCAAGTGCTAGGAAGGACCAGCTACCACATTCCCCATCCAGGCCACACTTTTGGAACCAGAGCTCAGGATGAGAAGAGAGGCGTTCAAATCACCCTTCTTATCTGGTTCAGAGACAAATGCCCCACAAATACACAGAGATACTGCCCACCAACAGCAGAACTGTCTCTCTGGGAAGGGCAGGTTTCCTCCTCCAGCTCAGGTAAAATAACTAACAAATTCTGACCATGGAGAGAGACAGGACTTAAGGATAATGAGTTCCTCAGCTCTGTTTGATGGGACTGACTTTATTTAGAAACAGACAGTGGAGAACTTCATACCTCAGGGCATTGTCAAAAATAATGAAGATCTTGGTGGAAAGCAATTAGAGGGAGGTGGTAGTTCAATGATACTAATGAAACAGCAGAACAGCCAGAAGTTTAATGGAGAATGCCAGAGAAAGAGATAACTTAAAAAGCTATCCTGGGATCAGAGTCAACCCTGGAGATTGGGCAGCTGTGCAAATGCTCTGGGTTGCACCCACCTAGGAGTGGTCTGAGCAGGATGTGGAACAGAAAGCAGAGCATTCCCCAGGCTGCACATTTACCCATCAGTGCAGCACAGAAGACTCACTGGCACAAGGGGCTCAAATAGAATTTTAGACCTGACACTGAGCAGCAAGCTATCAGAAGCAGAGGTGACTCTGAGAATGTAAAAAATAAAGCTACCTACATCCATGCTAGTCTGGAGGTCTGCAAACATGCCCGAGACTCAAGGAAAAATCACTAGCTACTGGTCCTTGGCTGAAATGTAAAGTGCTGAAACAATGAAAGTAACATCCGAGCCACATACACACCCAGAGATGAAGGTTTCAAATCTAACCGGATAAGAGGAATACAGAACAAGCTTTACAATAAATGGTCTTACTGACATAAAGGCAAATGCTGACAGCTAGGATAAAGGTATTTTTTTTTAAATTCAAAATTGATCATAAAACTAAATATAAGAACAACAATTATAAAACTTCAAAATGAAAATATAATTTTTTAAAGATAGAAACCACCCCTAAAAAAACACAAGCAACAAATAAATAATGTGAAATGGTCAATATTCAAATTTAAAACCATTGTGCTACATGAAAAATAAAATGAAAAATAATACCTTGAATAGAAAGAAATAGTTGAAAATCATAAATCAAATAAGAGATTTGTATTCAAATTGAATAGTCTTCCAACTCAATAATATAAAGACCAAAAGGACAATTAAAAATGAAAGTAAAGGTTTTCAATAGACCCTTATCCCAAGAATATATACAAATTATCAATAAGCACATGAAAAGTCTCAACACTGTTAGTCATTAAGGATATGCACATCAATGAGATATTGCCACATGCTTACAGTGATGGTTATAAAAAAATGACAGAAAACCAAAAACACAGCCTAGGATGTAGAGAAATTAAAATGATCATACATCTCTAATGGCAATGTAGTATAGTAATTATAAAATGGTTTCATAATTGCATTTCTAGGTATACAGCCGAGAAAAATGAAGACTTGCATCCTTCCCAAAATTTGTACATGAATGTTGACAGCAGATTTACTCATATGTAAGAGAGAAGTTTCTATGAGGTAATGAATGGATAAATAAATGTGTGTCAATATAAAGAGAAATTACACACCAATGATTTAAAAATGAAGTCTTGACACATGCTACAACATGGATAAACTTGAAAACGATTCAGAAAAGAGGGCATTTTTGTTGAGAGTGGTGACTGGATCATAGTCTCTGACTGCCTTGTGGGTGGTTGTGGCTGCCCTGGCACTGGGAACTTCCTGTGCAAAGGTGCAGAGTAAGATAGTCCAATCCCTATGGTGATGCCCTTCCTGAGGAGAGTCTGTGCAAAACATTGGACTTGACTTTGAGTTCAGACACCAGCTGCTGGAGATACAGAATTATGAGCACAAGTAGATAATTATGAATGCTTGCCAGTATTTTGACCTTCAAGCCTTTCTGCTTTGAAGAAACTTTCTCAGAGAAAACCCTTTTGTGTAATAAACATGCAGAGATTGCTGTGGGTCATTGTTGCCTCATCAGAAGGCGGTGTCCCATTTGGTCCCAGCTTTCTCTCTATAAGTGTGTGTTTGTCTTTCTTAATCACCCATGGCCCATAATTGGTTTCTAAGGTTTGGCCATGCAGGTCACAGCAGCGTATTATATAAAAAATCCAAAGAGGTAAATATATGAAGAAAATAGATCACTGCTAATATCAGTGAGGTATCTTTTGGAAAGATAAATATTCTATAATTAGATTGAGATAATATTGTACAACTGTAAGAATACACTCAAAAACACTGAATTATGTGACTTCACTGGGTGAATTTTATGGTAAATGAATTATATCTCGATAAAGCTATCAAAAATTCTAATGTAGTTAGAATTCTAATGTAGTATTTTTATTACATACAGAAATGAATGTTGTTGTAACTAAGTTAGGAACAATATGTGTCATTTTTTCCATTTTGGTAAATTAAATATGTTCCTTCCATCAAGACAATTTTCAAAGTAAAGTGTTTTCAATCTAGCAGCTCTCAAATCAGATTCTTAATTTACCACTATAATATTTATGAAGATACAGAAATAAATGAATGCTCAAAGTTCAAAAATTGCAAGGAAACAAACAAACACACTGCTGCCCCAAACCCTAAGTAAACACTTTCTCTTAGGGCATAGGGCTTTGCATTGAAATAAATGTTATCTAGAATTTAACTCATAAAACATAGTCTACCTGAAGGAAAAATCAGTAAGATATAATATATCTTACCCTCCAGCATGACAGATGAAGCATAACTATCACCAAGTGGTCTGTGTTTGAATTTGTGAGGAATCAGGATCTAAGAAGCACAGGATAAACAGATTGGCAGCAACACTATTTTCTGAGATACAGCATCTGTACAAGAGATTCTCCTTATGAAGGGGAGAGGGCAAGAAAAATCTCTGTTAGGGTCTGTAAACAAGTCAAGATGGCGCCTGGCATTTTGCCAGAGGGAGTGGTTTGTGAAGTAACACCAGCAAGCAATTAAGTGTGGAGATTCCTTATTGGTTGACTGCTGTATCTAGTTTATGTTAATTAAGATAAGCTGTGTGGAATGTATATATACCCCTCCTGTCCTACAATAAACGGCTCCCACTCCTGCTGTATCAATGTACACAAGTTGCTCGTCACCCCCTGGTTATTTTGCTACAGCAGGACTGCGGCAGATGGTGGCCTGTACAGGTAGCCCCGGGGACACTCATGGGTAAGTGATGAAAAAAAGCTGCCCGTCCCTAGATATGACAGGAGCAAATCTGCTCGTCCCTAGGCAGATAGGGTGAGAGGAAAAATGGCCATTTTGAGAAAATGGAGAAGATTGATACAGTATGTTTGTGTCTTGTTTTGTCTCAGAGTATTGTATTGTCTTTGTGATGAAAATATGGAAGGGGTGTTAAGTAAATTGATAAGGGAAAGAGACACCTCAGTGGAAACAAAAACAGTCAGGACATGTGTTGATGGAAGCCCAGGAACTCTAGTCAGAAAGAAGAAAGTTCAGAGGAGGAAGGATTATCAGGAAAAAAGTTGCAGCAAAAGGCTATTACTGAATACTTTTCATTACCGGAGGTTGCGTGAATCAGCGCTGTGGCTGCCATGTGCTGGAGCCGGTCACAGTGCAGCAAGGACTTTCCAAGTGGCTCTTCCACTGCCCTGAGCCCAAATCCAGACCTGACCTGGAGGCACAGTCTTGCAGGCTCTTGCTCCCTGTGCCGGGAAGCAGTTTGAGTCCAGGACACTCCCCAGGGCCATCTGGGGCTGCCCGGGACGCTACAGCTGGCAGAAGACACTACCGGTGTCCCTGATGTTTGGTCATTTTCAATGCCAATAACTAAACTACAATGGTTCTCCCACACCTGGAGGCTAATGAGAAATGAGCGCCACTAAGGCCTATTTCAAATGTAAAAAAACCTTGAGATAATGTACTAAATTGTTCAGAAGGTTGTTTTCTTAGTGGAATGCTACAGGATTTTCTTTAGCATCATTGCCGGAGTTCCTGCCTTCATCCCAGTGCCTGTGAGGACGAGGGTGGAAGAATTTCCACTGTTGCTGAGAACCAGAGGAGACTTTGGATCAAGCTAGCTGGCTGCAGAACTTACCTGGACTGTGATTTAAGCTAGCTGCCTACAGAATTTACCTGGACTGTGAACTTACCTGGACTGTGAGTTAATCTATTGAGACACTGCTTTACCTGGACTGAGACAACAAACTGTAATCTACAACAAATTGTAACTCAGTATCTTTGCTAATGGTGTCATTGCTGGTATAATTTTTCCAAGGGCTTCTTGTATGGAGCCATCAATTGGCTTGGTATTGTGGCATTTTGTATCCTCCCCTTCTGCTTGTAGCAGATTATTTTTTGGCGTTTGTGTAAAAACCACTATGGTCGTTATTTAAATTAAACAAAAGGGGGAAATGTTAGGGTTTGTAAACAAGTCTGGATGGCACCTGGCATTTTGCCAGAGGGAGTGGTTTGTGAAGTAACGCCAGCGAGCCATTAAGTGTGGAGATTCCTTATTGATTGACTGCTGTATCTAGTTTATGTTAATTAAGATAAGCTGTGTGTAATGCATATATACCCCTCCTGTCCTACAATAAACGGCTCCCATTCCTGCTGTATCAATGTACACAAGTTGCTCGTCACCCCCTGGTTATTTTGCTACAGCCGGACTGCGGTAAATCTCCTTGAAAATAAGTTGTAGAAGACAATTGTGTGTGTGTGTGTGTGTGTGTGTGTGTGAGAGAGAGAGAGAGAGAGAGAGAGAGAGAGATTTGGTCATGGAGATTGAATCCAGGGCTTTGCATGTGATGAACAATTATTTCAACATTGAGCTCTACTCCAAGGCTAGGAGATATATTTTTAAAGTAAGATAACGTAGACTATTAAAGAAACAAGTTGTGTGGTAGAAGAAGTAAATGAGATCCAAGGATACTCAGGGGGCGTGGAATTCTGCTAGGAATGGAACACTAATTTTCATATTTATTTGTTCATAATCCATATATGAGAAACATGGAAAAATAGCCTCTGAAGGTTCAATAAAGGAACAAAAGAAATAGTTGTGTCAAATATTTAAAATTTTCAATAAACGCCAAAATGATACACACAGATATTTAATCCAGAAACATGACAGTTCTTTTCTCTTTTCTCTTTATTATATCCAGTGGAAAAATCACAACAGGGCATTTTTGTAATTAACAAAGAATATATTTAACAATAGCCCTTAAGCCCAGATATTCCAGTCCATCACCCATTCACTGGCTCAGACCAACTGCTCTCTGATTACTGCAACATACCCTCGACCCTCTTTCCTGCCCAGTTTTGGCTCTATCCATTCCCCACCATGAACACAGAAGTCTTGAAAGGCTTTGGTTTCATCATGTCACATTCATCCTTGACACTCATGAAACCCTATCTCAAAAACCATTTCATTTCTAATGTACTGATGATACCTTCTCCTTGCAATTAAAAAAAAAAAGTTGTTATAAAGTGGTATAAATATTAAAAAAATAAAATTGGTATAAATTCTCACTGAATGCTAAAATGCAACTGTCTCTTTTGTAGATAAAATGATTCTTCCAGGTTTTCTTCTAAGTCACCCCTGGCTTTTATTTCCTTTTTTATCTCAAGTTCTCTCTCTAGGCTATATATTTTCCTTTTATGTATATGACCCTTTTTAGCTTTCCATGATCACTCATAAAAGTGCTCCAATTTATGAGTTTTTCCATGTTATCATTCCAGCACTTTAGTTTTGTAATATTGTAATGTAAGGTTTTGGGCTAACAACACCAACAACTAAAAATTAATATTACGTTTTTTCTAAAAATTATTGTCATTCTTACTTTCAGTTTTTACTTAATGTGGAGAGTCATATAAGCCACCCTGGCCATATTACATCAGCCCTGTCGGATAAAATCTTTTGAGCTGATGAAAACTTTTAAATGTCTACATTGTCCCATACAACACTGAGTAGCCACAAGTTGTTATTAGGTTCTTAAAATATAGCTAGTATGACTGATGAATTGAAATTTTAATCATACACACACACACACACACACACACACACACACACACACACATATATATATATATATATATATATATACACATATATACATACACACACACACACACATACACACACATACACATCCACAGTGACTAGACCTGCAGTATCAGACAGCACAAATCTAGAACTGGGCTCCTTAGTGGCTTCCTACTGATTCTTTTTACTTTCCTTCAAAATTGAATGATTCCATCTGGGATTTGAACTAGAAATGTCATCTTCTGTTCTCATAGTACTTTGCTGAAAAAAATGAAGAATTTATCTACCTCCCCCACAGAAGAAATCTAATATTCCCCTCCATATTTGCACTGGGTCTCCATAACATAGGATGGAAATGTATCACGAACTTCATCTCTAGTCTCAGCTTCCAATGTTGATCTCTATGCTGTATCATGAATTCATTTTAGTTCCCTAGTTCCTAAACTTTGAAACCTGAGCCTTTTTGAATATGTTATTTATTCTGCCTAAAACACATACTACTACCCCCACAATCATCCTAAACACTAATTTATATCAAATCAGATTTTAAATAATCTCCTGAAAAGCTTTACAGAATTCTTTCAAGAGCAGAGAAACCTCTTACCTGATTGCTCTTCCTCTCTGCCTAGTTTCTCTTACACCAGTGCATCCTGTCCCTTTTTTGTAAAGGCAATGTTTTTTTATAATTATTATTCATTCATGGAAAACCTATTAAATGAATAGGATTGCTGGATCTGTAGAAATAGGGAGAAAACAATGATAACTACTAAGGAAATGAAAGGCTTTGGAAAAACTGTGGTGCAGTGGGGTACAGTTGAACATGAGATCACAGCAAAATACAGAGTTCTAAAAGTACAATCACCGTGAGAGCAGAAGGTCAAAGCCTCCACTGGCTGGCATTGCTCAGTGTACTTTAGAGCATGGAGTTGATATTCTAAGGTTAATTACTTCCCATAAATAGCTATAAAGCCCATTTTATTAAACTGGGACCTTCAGTTAAACTTCTGCTACATTCAGCTATATCATGTGAATATTTATTTGAGAGACAGGAATTTAAAAAAGGAAATTGTCCTTGCCTGGTATGAATTAGGGTGAATATAATGGAGAGATGGAAGATACAGAGTAGGTAAAAAAAATAAGATAAAATAAAATATATATATATATATATATATATATATATATATATATATATATATATATATATATAATAAAAACCTCAAGGACAAAACTTTTGATTTCTTTCCACAAGATAAAGGATGAATTTAAGCTATAATTTTCTACAGTGTAAGAGATAAGTTGCATTGTTTTCTAACTAAATTCTGTTTTCAAAAAGGGGAGGGGGTAATAAAGATAATAAAAGATGAAAGAGAAGATAAACCAATGATAATGCTGGTATGAAGAAAAATGTAAATTATAGAATTAATTTTTCCATGGTGGATGAAAAATCAGTGTTTGTCACCATGGGTTTAGATATAAAAATACCATGTTTCAACTGCAAATCTGCCAATTTCCACAATTTAAATCATGTGCAGAGTTCTTAGTGTCTCTAAGCTTCAGTTCACTAATTTCTAATATTTTAATAATATATATCTCTATCGAGTTTTTAAATGTAACATTAAATTTAAGTCAGCATAATATATGACACATGGATAAAAATTAGTAAGATAAAAATATTATTATCTAGAAAATATGTGTAAAATTTTTCTTACTTTTTTTTACACAGTTTAGAAACAGATTAAAATTTGAAAATATTCTTGATTAGTCTAAAAAAATACAAAATCTAGTTAAATCCAAAATAAAAAAAAATCAATCTGGGTTCACAATTCTACTAACCATCATTAAAGCCAAATATAATGCAAAACAAGAAAGACATAAATATGTTCCATTCAGTTGTAAACAACCTCTTGAAGAAACTAAGAAAAGTTTGAATTGTAGGGTGTTAAAGAATCACAGGGCTGGTTAGTAATTAATGAGAAAAGTTATTAAAACTAATTATAACAAGCACTTCAATTTTATTGAGTCACCAATATTTTGCATGGTGCAAAAGTATGAGCATAACTGTATGGCAAAGTATTTAAATGTTTTAATAATTAGAAGTGTTACTTAAATAATTAAATATAAAAATTCCATTTACATTAAAGGCAGCACATACTGCTTCCAAAGTATTGGGAAGTATACCTCAAACATGGAAAGCAGCAAGATAAACTTGAAAAAGAAGGTGGAAACTATGAAAGCTACAAGATGGAAAGAGCAGGATGAACACATAAAAATGATACATACCAGTATTTTCATCTTCTTAATAAAGGTGCAAATCTCAATCAGGTTTAAAAGATGAAAAAATTAACTCTGAATCACAAACATTTTAGGCAGATGAACATAAATCAAAATATTACCAAAGAAATACCAGGAAATAAATATAAAACTAGAGGCTCAAATTTAAAAGAAAAATGAAATAAAACTCTTGGTTTTAGTTTGCAAAACTATAAGCCAATAATTTACCAATAAAATATGATTATTTAAATCATATTTCCTTTGGTACTTCAAACATACTTTTGGAATATCTGTTGGGATTTGATTTTATCTTTTGAAATAGAAATTTTAAAATGTGACTTTTAACTTTTTTAAATGGAAAATTGAAACTGTAAGTATCTCCTTGCATATCTCCAGTAATAGTAAATCTACATGAAACACAAGAAATAACAAAACATAGACCATATGAATTTTCACATTAGTCTTTATAGATTTATTGATCTCTACCCATTGACTATTATTACATGGTTCTCACACTCTCTGTCTCTCTCTCCTCTCCCACCCTCACACACATACACACACATATACATAAATGAGAATTTGCAGGTACAGATATTTGCTACTGAAAAAAAAATGTGAAAAAAGTGGGGAAATAAAGAACAGAAGGAGAGGAGTAGGTCACATGGACAGTTTGGCTAAGTGGGACCAAGTGAGAGGAGATACATATTGCAAATAGATATTCAGGGCCATGAAATGAGAGACAGCAAGAGGAAGAGAAACAGAGTCAAAGAAGAATGTGATTTTCACAAGATAAAATAATTTTATAATTACTTCAAATTACTTTTGGTTGAAGGACTTTTCTTTTTGAAGGCCAAAATGGTACCTTATAGGGCTAAAAATATATTATGGTTATATATTGTGAAGTTATCCAAGTTTCGTACTTATTCACATTTGCTTCTGGTTAAAATGATATTTGTTTCTGCTGGGACCTCAGGTAAGAGCACGCTTTTGACAGAATAAATGGCAAATGAAAAAAGTAATCCTGACCCATGCTGATGGGTTTAGGAAAAAACTTACATGCTGTGGGGGTAACAGAGCCAAAATGGATTTACAATTTTTGAGAAAATGAACATTTAAGATTGGATAATACATTTGTGTTTGAACAATCCAAGGTAAAGAAGTAAATGTGATTCAGTAGAATTTAAAAAGCAAAAAAAAAAAAAAAAAAAAAAAAAAAAAAAAAAAATCCTAAAGGATGAATTTACTAACTAAAACTTTAAGTTCTGCTTTGTCTCAAAGGTCTTGCTATTCTTATAAAATTGGAATCATTTCTAAAAGTGCAGTGGAAGCTGATGATAAATGTATGGATTTTGTTCAAAATGAATTTTACAATATATTTTATTGGGAAATTATCATTTTATTAGCTACCAAACACATTTTTTAAAAAATCATATGAATTAAAATAAGTAGAATTCAATGTATTAAATTGCTAAAGTAAATACAATATAAGAAATAATTTACACACACAGTCTACTATCATAAGAATTAATCCATATTAATAATTATTTATCTGTTTTAATAATCCATATTAATCTATGGTTTTAGTAATGCAGGTTATTAAACCCTGTTCTTATCATGCATTCAACAACTGTGTTGATCAATGAGTCACCCCTTTATCCTGGCTGCACATCTCCTTAAGCTACAATGGCTACACTATTTCCACACTGGTGGAATGTGGTGCATCTCTGATGGGGTAAGGAACTTTAGGTTAGGTCCATCATAAACTCACCTACTTGAGTCCTTTCATTCTGTGCTAGATGTTATGGGAGTTTGGTGCAAAAGATGATCAACACAGAAAATGTTCATCTCCACAAGTGACACTGTACTCAGTTTTTAAATTAATTAATTAATTAATGTTTTTCCTAGTACTGTAACTTAAAAAATAGTAATTTTACTCTCACTGCTTTCAAGACTCCCTGGAGGAATTTCAATATGGATAGAATCTTACCATCAAAAAAGAAAAATAATTTTATGGTTTAGGTCATATGCAACAGATTTTAAGTTATGAAAAAAATAATTATTACAAGACAAATTTATTCATCAGAATGTTATCCCCTTATGTGGAGGTACCCTTTTCTCCATCTTTGCCTTCTCATCTGTACCCTGTTTCCTATGATGCTAGTCAATGTCTTTAAAGTAAGTATTCAAGTTTTTCTGTTCACTGAATGTAGAAATAGTACTTGAATGGACTAAGCTTTTTATTGACTGTTGCTAGAGAATTAATTTTTAAAGAGGCCTGTATTTGTTAAATTGAATCCAGTTGCATTCAAAATATTCACAAACTAGTATTTGTTTAAAAAGATAAACATAGATTTATGTTGCAAAGCACTGATTTGAGGAAGTAAGCATTTCGGATATAAAGTAGCTCAAGAACTTTTGAATTATTTCTCTGTCTTCCTAGATAATGGCTCAAGACCCAAAATGGCACCTTGCAATCCTGATATCACAGCTCACAATCTAGAAATTACAAAGAGGAAATGACATTGAAAGGCATTCATATTTTTTTTCAGTACTCTATGGACAGCATGTGAATTTTCAATATGTTTCATTCATATTTTAATAATATGACCATCCCTTGAAAATGAAGATGGGAAATGTAAGATTTATTCAAATGCAAAATATTTCTTAATATCTGTATTCTGTTATGAATGAAGATGAGAAGTATGGATTTTAAGGAAAAATAATCATCACTGACTATAACTTTACTGTTTATCTGAGACAAACATCAAAAAAGTAAAAAAGTAAGTTGAACCCTAATGTTATTTTGTGGAACTTAACAAAACAACTTGAGAGTGTCCGAGACAAATATGATATATAAGTACAAAATTTAAAATTTCAAACTCTCATTTGTTTTCAGGTTAAAAAAAAATTATAAATTCTCTAATACCATATAAAAGATATAGAAAATAACATTCTCCAAACAAAAGGGAATAACAGCTTCCAGAGATAAAAGAAGGAGAGTGTGATCTTAGAGTGGAAGAAGGGAGGACAAACAATGGGTCCTGGGTGGAGAAGGAAAAGAACAGTTCTGGGTTCTGGACTTTCATCCCAGTAACAATGAGTTTCAAGCTTTTACAACTGTTCTCTTGAGTTAGATTTTTAACCTGCACAGCTAGTTTCCTGACTACCCAACTGACATGACCTCAATCTGTAATGATTAAGTCACACTAAACATTTTCTATGATTAACTCTCATTAAGACCTATAAAATACAGACTCTTCTTGTAACCAGTTGCCATTTTCTCCCCTAAAAATGTGCCATTATACAGGTGCTTAATAAAGACTGTTTGCTGATCCTTTGAGATCTGCTCCCATTTTGGTTATTTTTATTTACACCATACATGTGATATATTTATTCTTTAAATTTCTCCAACAAATCTAATGTTAAATTTTATAATTGAATAACAACTTCCTATAAGTTAGGAAGAATGTATGGATATTTTTAAACCTATATTTTGTTTGTGGTAGGCAAAATAATGGCCTTAGAAAAATGTCCACATTCTAATTGTCAAAACCTGTGCATATGTTGCTTTAAGTGACAAAATGATTTCCAGATGTAATACAATAAAAAAAAAATGATCTTGGGATAGGAAGATTATCCTGGATTTCACCAGTGAGTCAGTCCAATGAAATAAGAAGAGTCCTTTTAAGAGGGAGGCATGAGTGTCTGAGAAAAAAAGAGAGAGAGGGAGGGAAGGAGGGAGGGAGAGAGGGAGGGAAGGAGGGAGGGAGGGAGGGGGGGAGAGAGAGAGAGAGAGAGAGAGAGAGAGAGAGAGAGAGAGAGAGAGAGAGAGAGACTGGTTAGATGATGTTCTGTTGGTGGTTTTAAGATACAGGAAGGATTCATAAGATGTGGAATACAGGCAGGCATCCTCTCAAGCTGGAAAAGGTAGGGAAGCAAATCTTTGTCCAGAACTTCCATAGGGAAGGAAGCTCTGCTGTCAAGTTGATTTTAACCTAGAGATAATGGTGATGAGAATCAAGGCCAAGTCCCGTTTCCCTGTTTCCCAAATGTGAAGACTGAACACCCAAGAAACTCAGAAGAAAGCATATAAAGCAAGTTTTATTTAAAATATAGAACAGAGTTAGGCTTCTCCAAAAAAAGTGGCCACAAAGCTGGGTGTCTGAAGAACTGGGGGTGTCCTACCCTTTTTATAGAGTTAGGTTCCCTTTCTTCTCATGGCTTCTCCTCCTCATGTCTTGCCTACCTGACCAAAAGGTGGGCCAAAAGGTGGAGTGATCCAAGGGAGAGATGTTTTTTCTCTGGGAAATATCTACTTCTCAGGTGCATCACTATGGTGTGAAAAGTAAAGTCAGCTTCAAAACTCAAGTTACAATGACCCTTTTATTATGGGTGATTTTCATCTGGCGATTGAAGGGATAGATGCCATTTATTTAATAGTCTGGAGCTACAAATTTGCTGGACATAAAAATATATCTCCAGGTATATCAAAAGTTATTGTTCTTATACCCATCCTTTTGGAATAAATTGCATTTATGAGCATTTTATGGTACCTCTGCTCATATTTCCTCAATATTGTAAAAGTCCAATATACTGGTGAAATAATTTATTAATACCTTCCAGGTTTTTCTTTTTTATGAAAAAAAAAAGCAATTCAGGGTATAAATGTTCAAAGCACAACAGCAAAGGTAAATCTTTTTTTAGATAATTTTATTTAGTGCTTTATTTTATAAGAAACTCAGAGTGATTGCAGATTATTGAAATGGGAAATGGCATTTTGAAAACATTACATTATAAAGATTAATCCACTGACCACAAGTAAAATAATTTAAGGATGATCCAAAACATTCTTATTTTCTGTAACTAAGTAAGTGTTTTGGAAGATAATGGATAAAAAATTTAGTTTGTAAAATATTTGAATACAGAAATGGTATGCCTTGTAAATATATTTTAGTTATGCAAGTAAATTATAATTTATAAAGTTTAAAATTAAAATCCATATGTAAAAGTTTTAATTATTCAATGTTATAATAAACTAATTAAATATTCTGTTTTAATGATATATATGTTTTCAAAATTAATTTTATGTTTCACTCTTTGGAGATTTCTAATGAAAAATAAAAGGATTTAGTTCTGTAGCTACTTCTGGGAATTGTTTTGAATATTTTATTTTTAAAACTACCTGAACTAGAGTTAATTAAAGCACTTATATATGTATATGTATTTATTGTGTGAGACTGTGTGTGGCACATGCACACATGCACATTTAACCAATGAAATAAAATAACCTGTTCAGTAAGGACTCTTTAAGCCTCTATGATTTAAAACAGATAAATTGACAAATCTCATCTGATCTGTTGTTAGCAGAAAAATGGATGAGTGAAAGAAATTGTTTTATAAATTGTATTAATATTAATAAAAATCACTTCATCTTATTTTTATTCTATTCATGGCCAAAGTTTGAAAAAAGTTAATTTCAGTGAATTTTCTTATTGCTTCACTTTAAGAAAGATGTCAATAAAATATCAGCCACCTCTGATAATGAACATGAAGAAAATATAATATCCAGAGGAGCGATTACATATGAAAGCAAGTTCTTTAAGGTATTCATTTCATTTTCAACTTAATTACCGATGTCATGGTCTCTTTTACACTTTTCCAATTTTAGACAATCTAATTCTCAGTGTAATTATTGGTTGTCCTAAATGCACTCCTTGGCAACACAGTCTGATACTTTCTACCTTATTTCTACAATGCTCATAAATCAATCATAAATTCAAATCATCAACTTTGGCCATGTGATGCATAACAGTGATGAAGCAATGTAAATTTGCTTAAAAATTTCAATTTCACATGGACATTTTCTACTAATAGGCTAGGCTTTTCGTAGAGTGAATGCATAGTATATAACCTGTAGTAATTTTAAAAACATCAATCTATGTTTTTCCCTTTGGAAAGTTCAATTCTGCTAGATGGAGCATAGAGGTTACATAAATTTATTATTTTGTGTCATGCTTGGCTGTTTTAAAACAAGAAATTCAACTCATGTTCCATTTTATTTGTACAAACTTCTTCTTGCATGAGTACTCCATACTTAGTACAACTAAACTACAGTTAGGGGTTTGTATATGTTTCATGAGAAAACCAAGTTTGTGTTTCTGTTCAGTTCATATCCACTAACAGAAAAATTTAAACAAATAATATAGTGAAAATATGTTTCATGAGACCAATTTGAAAGGATGTGATATTTACTTATATCAAGATAACCATATATATATATATATATATATATATATATATATATATATATATATATATATATTTTTTCACTCCCCTGTGTGTATATGTATGAATATATTTATTTGAATGATACATAGAATGCATAGATGTGATATATTTACATAGAATGATATAAATAGGTAATAGACACATACAAGAATATACACATCCATTTTTTCTTTAAGAACTGGTATTGCTATTTTTTCACATAGTTTCCATGAGCAAATCAGGCTGCCATTAAGAGTTATATGTGAAATTAAGATACATTTAACCCTGAATTAAAAATCCATTAAAATTGGTTTTACTGAGAACATGGCTTGAATATTTGTATAAGCCTATATATTTGAAAAGTACAAATAGTAATATTTTCAAAGTGTTTATCATCATCTGTTAAAAATACCCTGTTATTTTATTCCGGTAGCAATAGCATTAACACAAATATTAAAAATTTGAAAATCACTAATACTATTTAATTTCAAAAAAACCTTTTCTTACACAAAAGCCAGTTACCCAAGATATTAAAATAACTGATTGCAAAGAAAATTAAGAAAGTAGAGAGATGGACTCAGAAAAATAAATGGCATTAAAAAAAATAAAAACTGAAGAAAGTATAAGATATGAGACACTATGTTTTTTAATTAAAGGGAAACAATCAGAATACTATGATATAAAATGCACTGAAATGATGGTTAGGAGAAATGAATTAGAGTTGCACACCTAACAACTAACTCTTCACAGTAAACTGAATAAATAAATTTAATTTAGTATAGATATTTATGAAAAGAGTATGCAAACATCGTAAATAATGTTTTCAGCATGAGTGTATGTATTCAAAACACACATTGCTTTGGGGATCAGAAGATAATCATGTAAATAAACTATGGAATTCATTCTCCATAGTCTATTTTTCTATTTTTTAAATTATACATTTTCTCTTATTAAACTTTCAAGTTTTAAGCTCATAAGGGAGAATGAGAGGAACTATTGATTGATATATTCTGAGAAGCATAACTTAATGGCAGATATGGAAATTCATATAAATTTTCATTTTCTCGGGGATAGAAAACAAAGGGAAGTCAATAAAATGAACCAAGCATAAGCGGGGCAGGGATCAACTGCGGCAACAATATTCAGGGATAAGATGTTTCATGTGGAGATAATTCATTAGAAGAATACAATGAATAGGATAATAAAACTCTGTAAGCTATTCAAGTAGTATTGTATCATATAATGTATCTTACTACTTAGAAATTAAAACATCAAGAACATTATTAGATGTAGTTTAGTAGGAAGAAGTCTTGGTGGGAATGTGGTTCAGAAAGTTTTAAAGAAATCAATAACAATGATGAACAAGTCTTAAGTGTGAATTATTTCCAGGGTTAAAATTTCCATTAATCTACAAGTGAGTTTTTCTACAAGTTCAGCAAGAAACTTAACTTTCCTATCAATAGCAGGAACAAAATCAGATTGCTTCCAAAAGCAGCTTCACCTTCTAAAGAAACATTAATCTTCAAAACCTGTTTATAAAGTTTCCTTTGTTTAGAGCTTGATCCTTTTCTTAGATATGGAGATGAACCCATGTGCTGTGCCTTGGAAGTCAATTAGGGCAACTGCAATTCAAATTCAGCAGAATAATTTTCCAAGGGAGTAAGATGTATGTGTTTGTAAAGAAAATAAATTTTGAGTTTCCATGGCTATAAAAGATATGAAATGGTTAAGCTTTGAGTGCTATCATACTGAAGTTTTTCAAAAAGACCTGATGTTTTGTCAATATTGATTCAAGCTTCTCAGTGTCACTGGAGTAAAAATAATAAAGTTCTGTTGCTGCAGGGACATGAAGAAAAAAAGTTTGATTGATTCTTCCATTATCCAATGACAGCTATTATAAAGCAGAGAATAAAAATGACAATTAGATGCTTGGTTCAAGGAGGAAATATATGAGACTGGGTAAGGACATAGTGAGTGGAGACAATGACGTAGATATTTAAAAATGACAGAAAATACTCAAATTCAAATACATATTACTCCAAGAATTAGAATATTTTATTCATCTTTTTAAATTCCAAGAAGTAATCTGTAAATGTTCTCTTGTATGCTTTGGGGATATTTAAGATGAGATATTTAATTATTTTGAAATTTTAACTGAAAAAAGAATTATAAGTCAAATTAGAATCATGTTTTCTAATTTATAAAGAATTTCATAACATTACTGCATTAATTCATTAGAAAAAATTTAGACACATGCTATAATGGTTGCATTTTCTGTTTTCCATTATACTTGTGTAAATATTAGAAGATAGCATTGTTAAGTGAACTCTTGATGATTTTAACTTGAGACAATGCTAGAATACAGGTTTGTTTTTTTTTTTTTAATTGATTCCACATGCCAAGTGTTTTAGAGAGCACACACACACATGCAAATTTCTTAAATAGGAATTAGTTTTGACAAATTTTATGAGTACAGTAGAATTCAATGGCATATATGTCTTATATTAAGGATAGTATTTTATCCTTAAATTTAGGAGAGTTTATTAAAATAATACAAATATAAATATATACACAGAAATATATATATGTCTCTATATAACTGTATAATGGCTAAATGAAGCAAAAATACATTTTATATGATTTGTGATTCATAATATAACATAAATAAGATCTCTAATAATTTTGGATCAATTAGAATTATGTAAACATACTTAAAATGTATAATTGCTTATTTTATGGTCTTAAAATGCAATAAAGTAGATAAAAGTAAAAGAAATTTTCAAGCACTTATTTATTTATTTTACTAATATATATTTAACAAATCAATCACCAGATGGGTGACAATCTAATGGGGAAAGATGAAAGTATTATAAGACCTGCTCTTGTGGATTACAGTATAATAAGAATAAAATATTTAGAATAAATATCTAAAATAGATACTGACAGTAGATATTGAATACAAGTGTTATTAAAAGAAAGTAAATTTGCTACATGAATGGAGATGTCATGGACCTTACCTAGTCTTGAAAATATTCCTAAAATAAGAATTAGCAGAAATAATCCAGAAGTGGGAATAACATTTCAAGAAAAAGAAATGGCAAAGTGAAGTGACTGACGTAGGAAATAGAAAAAATCCATTGGAGGAAATGAAGGAAGCCCAGGCCTGGGTAGATCTTAAGTAATAAGTAGAAAAAGGGCACAAAACATAAAATTCATCTGAACAGAGAGAATCAGATGACATAATGAAATTACACTAGAATTTCATATTTCTCTTGAGAGCAGAAGAAGACAGAACTTTATTAAACAAAAAATCAACATAAAGGGAATTTTTTTAAACTATTCTACTCTAGCTAAACCATGTATATTAAATTTAAAAACACATAATGCATTGATCGATTTTCTCATTGGTATTCAGTAAGGGTATATAAAATGTAGTTTATTTTAGATAATAACAGTGAAGATAGGCCAAAGTGGATAAAAACAAATGATATCTCATAGTTGGAATAAATATGAGATAAATTTAATAAAATATTTTGGAGAAGATATTTTTGAAGGATACCTAACATAAGCAAGAAATGTCAGTCATTGAATATAGATATGCATTTTTAAGCATTATAAGGTAAATTAAGTCATAAAAAAATTTCTTAGGAGAGATTCTAATGTAGGAAGAGAAAACATTGAGTTACTGCAATATTCAAAGGTTAAGTTGGAGAAGGAAAGTCAATAAATGTGGTTGAAAAAGCATTCTGGAGACACTAAAGGGAAGCAGAGGGAATATAATGTTCTGCAGTTGGAACAGGCTTGCTGTGTCCTGCTCTGCTATGGTGCAATCCAGTGAAATTTTAAGAAAAATGTTTACTGGGTCCAGACACGTGGAAACTATGGATTATGTCAGAGAAGCCTTAGTGGTTTATAGGACCACAATGCAATTTGGAGGTTGTTGAGCTTGGAGTAGAAGTTTAAAAAATTGAGACAAAGATTGTTGACCAGAAGTGGACACTTAGCCCACTATGATTACCCTTTTTTATGTTTCATTTTTTTTAATTTCAGGTGCATTAATTAGCAATATTAAGTAGGAAATTATTTTATGTAAACTTTCGGATTCCTAACTTTTCTTGAAATATCTGATAATTTCATAATATGTAATCCAACATTGCTCCATAGACAAGAAGAATAATTATAACAAAGTGACAGTTCTCTCTTTTCATTGTTCATTAGAAAGTGATGATATAACTGGGGTTTGGGTTTTTATGAGATTATATTCTGATAACCACACATATTTATTTAAAAATCATCAGTCATTGAAGACATAAGATATAAGCTCATTTTGACTTTCTGTATCTATTTCTTTGGGTACTGATAACAAACTATGTTCACAAAAGGAAAGTTCAGAGATATTATTTTGAATTGCCTTGTTCTGGAATGTGTTTGATGCTGCTATTGCTCACAATGTCTGAGACATGGGGTGGTTGCTATTTCCTGTAGTGATTATTGATATTGTTCATTTACTGGAGAATAAAAAAAGTAAAATATTGCTTTACCTCCTGCCTTTAACAAATATAGGAAAATTTAAGATACATCAAGAAGCACATTCATATTAAGAAAAGGGAGGAAAGAATAGGACTTCATGGAAGAGAATATTTGATTTATTATTAACATTCAAAACTAACTTTATACAGAAAGAATAGAACCTAGCAGACATTTTGTAAGCATCATAGTTGAATTAATAAATTGCCTTCCTATAATAATTTAAACTTGTTCAAAATATTTTTAGTTGTAGATGGACACAATACCTTTATTTTGTTTATTTTTTTTTAATGTGGTGCTGGGGATTAAATCCAGTGCTTCACACATGCTAGGCAAGCAGTCTACCACTGAGTCACAACCCTAACCCCTTATTTGAACTTTCAATCCAGATATCCATATTTAGGGAAGGCTGTCTATGAAAAGGATAATAGTGTGGTAACAGGGAAAGAAATGAGAAGTTCAAGATATTTATTGTTGATTTTTTTCTTCCTCTTTTTAGAAGGAAAACATTAGAAACTGTTTAAATAATTGTAGTAGGAAATGGGTGAGAGAATGCAGATGAATGCATAGCAAAAGAGGAAAATGGTATGGATATTTGAGAAATTGAAATACTGAGATCCAGAGAACAACTATATAATTTGGCTTTTGGTCAGAGGAAGAAAAACCATATTTTGTTAAGAAGAAAGAGAATCAAGATTCCAAAATCTTAAAACTTACTTGATGAATTCAACATTAGATAATGTCAGATTCATTACAGTGGGTGGAAAGACAACCTTGAGTTGTCTTTCTTCACTCATTTTTTTTTTTCTTACAGAAATAGCTTCAAACTTCTCCGTGTATTTGAATCAACTATGCATGCAGAAATCATATCCCCTTTCTCTGAGAAAACTGATTTACAGTGAATAATGTTTTATAGTCTACTTAAGATTTTTTTATTTAAACTGATTGTTAATAATGCAAATCTTACAATTATCAAATATATTAAAATAGCTTGGATTTTCTGTTTTGCCTGCAACTTCCTATATAATGAGTGGTTTGAATTAGCAGCAATGAAATTTTATGCCTTATGTGGCACAATATCGAAGTTTTATACCTCAGGGTAAATAACATTAAATAAATTAAATGATGAGATATTAAAATATGAGTTATTCTTATCCAGCTGGAGTGGAAGAGATTAATTTTCTGACAAATATTCATGGACAAAATTTTAAAGACACATTTGAATAAACTAGTTAAATGATATATTATTTCAGAATATAAAATACTTTGTTTTATTTTATTTATATATTTATAGAAACAATAAAATAAATCTGTGGAAGCTATTTTATTATGATGTGTGTGTATATATATATGTATGTATGTATCTGATATATATGTATACCATATATATCAAAACTTTATGCTATAATACACGTGTGTGTGTGTGTGTGTGTGTGTGTGTGTGAGTGTATCATAGCATAAAGTTTTAAGCTAACAGTGAAAACTACTGAAATGTCATCCAATGCAGCCTTGAATTTGGATTGGTTTCTAGTGGTCGGTACCTGTGTTATTTACTGATTTTATTATATTATATTTTTAGGTTCATATAAATATATTACATACTAGTATCATAATTGGATTGCATTTTATGTGAAATTCCCAATCTTGGAAGCAACTTTGTCATGCTTATAAAAATGGCCTTGTTTTCAATATGTCTCTTATCATCAGAAGGTGGCTGCAGGTGATCTAAATAATAGTTTGCTTTCTTCAACCAAAATTAAAAATAATATAAAGTATAAATGCAGAAATGACTAATCTTTCATTCTCTATTTCATTTATTATGAATCATATTGCATCCTCTTGAAATTTTCTCTTTATTATCAACTCTTTTCCTTGCCTTTCATGATCAAGAAAGCAACTGTGTTCAAAACCCAGCACCTCTCTTTCAATTTGCAGCCCCTGTTGTGGCTAAGGATAACTAAAAACAACTTTGCCTTAAAAATGAATATTGACTCCTGATGTGAAGGAGAGAAAAGTGAAGGCGTTTATTACTATGGTTTGGACGCCAATTCTGAGTTTGAGATATTAATTTCAACCATCTCTTTAGGGGTTTTTTGTGCCCCATTTCTGAACTGCTATTTTTCTGAAACTCAATATTAATAAAAATAAGATGAATGATGCCCAGCACTCTCGGAACCACAATTGCCCATAAATTTGTGTTTGTCTGGAAATTTGAGTTGTTTCTGATGTACAACAATGTCTCTCTAAATGTTCAGGTACAATTCCTGAATACAAGGGCCAAGAATAAGAGAGATACTTGTTATTATTATCAAACATATAGAAGTATAAATTTTGAAAAAGATGAGAGTTAAAAAGGAGGACTCTGCTAGTTGTCAGACAACTAAGGCGCTTTGACCTATTACCTCATTTCATTAAAAAGATTTGTACATGTATTCCAAAGGATTGTGTATGAATTTCCTATCAGAATGAAGTTCCAAATAATTATACAATCCTCACTCTGATTTTAAACTTATCATCTCTGGTGTCTGGACAACCTTCACAAGTTTGGAAGTGAAGAAATTCCAAACCATATTTATATTGTAACAAAAATTAATGGAGGAAAAGGTTAGGACATAACTAACACTTTTATTAGTTTTTTTTTCTTTTGATTTTTCCTATTAAGCAAATACTCCAAAGAAGTATGAATTAATGTTCACAGAAACCAAAAAAAAATTAACCACATGAAATAGACAGTTTTATGATATTGCCTACCTGCTCATGCATCAAACTAATAAAAAGCAATTTATAATTTTCTAGCTATATTATATCTTAGTCACAGCAACTAAATATTAGGGTTACATTGAAATTGGCTAGTGGAGCCGTAATTTTGGTCACAGCCTATGCCACAATAACTGATAGGTAAAAATAGAATTTTTTTTTTGCTGTGAAAGTTTCAATCTGTTTAGATGAAGAAGTGAAATGAATATATCAACCAATTGAAGTTTGAGTAACCACAACTCTGTAGTGAAGCTCTCTATTGATGACTTAGACTTGAAGGGGGTTCCTACTTTTCTACATAGCTCTATTTCCTGTGCTTGTTGAATGTAGCATATCCTTGTGGAATCTCCAGGGAAAAGAAATTTGCCAGGCAATATCAAAAGATGCATTTTCTAGATGACATTTTGCTAGATTAGTAAAAGGTAAACTTCCCTGAACTAAGGCAAAAAACATAATTCATTGTCTCAGTTGTTTTGCTAAACCTCATTTAAATGAATCTGACCTTCATTCATTTGACTGTTGTACCTGAAATATTAGTATTTTTCTATGTATTTATTTAGCTATCTATTTCTTAAAAATATTTTTAAGTACTTATAGATTCAAATGTGGTATACTCTGTTACTACCTTATTCTCATCTTCTTTTGTTTTCTTTGGATTACCTGTTTGTGGAGATGGGAAATGAAAGAATGAAAGAGAAGTAAGCCAGACACAGAAAGACAATGCCTCACATTGTCATACATATGTGGAAGCTTAAAAAAAAAGAAAGAAAGAAAAGAAAAGAATCCACCTTTTAGAAGACTGAATAGAGATTAGGAAGGGCAGGGAAAAAAGGAGAGGGAGATTGGGTAACAGGTATTAGAGCACATTAGATTGAAGGCATAAGTGCTAATGTTGTGAATACATTTATATGTCATGATGGTAGTTATTTCTGAGTCTGCCAGGTAATACAGAAATAAAAAGTAGAAGCGTGTATGACAAAATGTGTATGGTGTGTGCAAAATATGAATTAGAACATGTAGATGTGTTGCATAAATAACATTTAAAGAATCCGAATAATTTCCAAAGTCATACAGGATAAACACATTAACCATGTGTGAGTATGTGGGTCTACATTTAAATCAAATCATGCAGTAAATTATTTGGTTCCTTCAGTCTGTGCATGTATTTAATCATTCAGTTGCTCATATAAAAAGAAACCTCCAGCACCTTAATTATGTTAGACATGATATATATGTACAATATGTTATTAATATAAACTAAGGTAGTTAATTCCAAATCAACCTCATTTTATTCGTGTTAGGGATGTTTTCATACTTTATTTATCAATTGATGATTTATCTTCAATTCAAAGTGAGAGACTACTCAAAAAAAGTCACTTTGGAACACCACAAAATTTTGTCTTCACAAATCTAAAGAGAAAGCTATATTGCTGAATTTTTTCATGGTTCTCATCCATATAAATTTTAAAATATCATATTCTATATGCCCACCTATGAAGCTGAGACATGTCTTGATTTGGAAATATATAGTAAAGTTAGGCTGAAAATAAGAGACAATATATTGGACCCATGTAAGCGATCACCATGGGGACAACCTCCACAGAGGTCATCGCACAAAAAAAGGTTGATGCTTCATTATAATTTGGCTATTTATTTTGTATGATTCTGATATATACATATATACTAGTAAATAGTACTCCTGCTTTGCTGTTTTAAAAGAGGAATACTTGTTACCTGCTGTCAAAATAAAAAGGGGCTTTTTTATTTTTCAGAAGTTACTGTTATTTTTTTTTTTTCACTATTAAAAGCCATCTACTGTAACATGAAGCAAAATCTTTAAGCTTTCTAACACTCCTCTGGGCTCCCTCCAAAAAGCAATTTATATCAGCTGGCAAGGTCATTAAGGAAACTGGTCAAAATGCAGGTGGGAAATGCAACCCTGTTGGGGAGAGTCTTAATGCATTCATTTATCAGGAATCCAAGGTCATATCAATGGCGTTGAGAACTAAACTTTGATTTGCCAAAACTCTCATGGCAATTTCCAACTTCAGATGATCTGAAATATGTTAGAAATATAGCATAAATCGGCATACATGTTTCTTAAAGGTGTGTATATATGTGTAAATATTTAATAATTATATATGAGTTTATTTTTAAAATAATATGAATCTAAATGTATTCTCTACAAAATAATACTGTCACACACTAAGTACTTGTGGCACTTCTAACACTTCACCTCTACTCATTGATTTCTAGTATTCTAGGCTTTCCATGGTAAATATCAAAACACCCTGACTTCTACCCTATTTCTCTAAAGTGGTAGCATGATGATGCAGTTTGCCCTGTAGAGTGAATCTCTGCAAGAGTAAAAACCACACACATACACACACGCACACACACACACACACTCACAGACACACACATATGCATGCACACACATACAGAGGAGTCACATTTGTTGTGTGTTTAAAAAGTCTAGATGTTTAATTAAGGTAGCAACACTGATACGCTTTTCTTTCCTCTCACAAACCCCTTTCTGGAATGTAGGCAGGATGTTCCAGTTCTTCTGAAGCAGTATGCTCAGAAGACTAGTGCTGGGTAGAGATGATATTCCTCCTGTTAAATGGACAGCCCTTGCTAAATCAAGTTTTTAGAATTAGTGTTAGATCTCTCAAAAACAGAAAAAGAACATTGAACTTTTCTTACAATTAATTTTCCTTTTTTATCTTTCTGATTCCCTTATCACCCCTGCTGATATGAATTTCCTTAGAACTTTCTCATAGATAACCTGAGTAGGTTATTATTAGAAAGTGGGGGATACAGGGGGAAGAAAGACATACTGATAAACATATATCTTTATTGCACGTCCCTTAACATCTAGATATTACTAGCAACAGCCCTCCCCCAAAAAACAACACATATACTAATTCAGATGAAAACCTTCAAGTCTAAAGTGTTATAATTTCAAACATATTTGCATTTCTCTGTGTGTACCATTAAGAAACAGAGTTTTACACATGACTTTTTGAAGTGCAAATATCTTGGTAAAAAAGTGGGAAATATTTTTTTGAATTACATCACAAAAGTAATAATCATAATAAATATTCTTTAACTAACTTAAAAAAAAAAACAATGACAACTGTTATCCCAGAGAGAATAAACAACATTCTACAAGATGCATAAAGCTCTTGTTTACCTGGGGTGATTGGGAGGTACGCAATTGAAGGTAGTTGGGAAGAAAGACAAGTAGCAACCTGTGTTGATTTGGTTCCTTTTCAAAGCCATCATGAAGATTGAATTTGACATGTATGAGATGTGTTATGGCAGGTCCCTGTGAAGGAATAAAAAGCTAAAGAGCAGAACAAGGTAGAGCGAGCCTCTTTATGAAAGGAGAGAAGAAAGTAGGGCCACTGAATATAAGGGTCCAAAGATCATAGAATGCCTCCAAAAAAGCTAGACCCAGTCAGAGATGACCTGTTTAAGGAATCCTCTAACAGGCTGGGCCTGGGTCTTATGTTATTTATTTTCCTGAGTACAAAATATGGGAAAAGTCATTTCTGCAAAAACACCAAGGCTGATGCCAAGCTGGACCAGCCTGGGGTGTGGAGAGAAATGTTCTCATGTATTGGCTCTTCTGGAGGGAGATCAGAGCTGGGCAGTCATGGCTTCTTCACAGGACTGCGAATTTTTTTTCAACAATCACTTGTGAGATGTTACCATTAAATATCAAAATATGGTGTTGATATGAGTAAGTTGTTTCACAATTCTGTGCTACTAAATTAACACATAGGCTTATTGACTTTTATAAAGTGATAGAAACTTTATAAAAACTCAACAATTCTTACAAGTACAAATATTATAGTCATTGATCATGTAGCTATTTGTGTCATGAAAAAGAGGCACAGATGAGAGGTAGAAAAACTCTTCAACAATTGTTTTCAGAGAAAGGATTTAAAAGGACCTACAAATTAAGCTCAATGTATATTTCCTATCTGAAAACCCAACATTTGTGCAAAGGAAGCTGGTGATCCC